>NC_090930.1:115768974-116081174 GCF_040938575.1 Ambystoma mexicanum
TCACTTTTCTCACTTTAGTGGGACCACCATCCCCAACACATTTTGACTTTTCAAATTTCCCAAGGTTGTCTCCATGCAGCACTTGTTTATTACCATCAGCTTTAGATATTCTTACAAGATCAGATTCATCAGTGTCAGATAATTTCACTGGGATAGTTATATCAGATTTTTCCATCAGTGATAGCTCCATTCACAATACTCAAGTGCGTCATCCTCATTAGCCGCTGCGATGTTAAGAGAGTTTTGCAATCTCCAAGAAATATCTGTCTCTTCCAGGGGTATGTGATCATGTTTCTCTACCAAGTCTACAACCTCCACAACCCCCTTTCCTTTATCCAACACCTGGGCACCCAAGGCTTCCAACACAGACTATTTGCAAAACTGGAAAAATGCTTCTTCCATGTTACGGAGGTCGAGTTCTTTGCGTTTGTCTTAACCCCACATGGTGTACGCATGGATTCGTGAAAAGTTGACGCCATTCTAAACTGGCCTTCTCCAACCTCAATAAAAGGAGTTCAGAGTATGCTCAGATTTGCAAACTTTCTATCGCCGCTTCATTCCAGGCTTCTCGCAGCTAGTACATCCCATCATCTCTCTCCGGCAAAAGAACAAACGTTTTCAATGGTCAGAGGAGGCCGAGAAAGTCTTTCAGGACTTATAACAAAAATTAATCTCGGCCCTGATCCTGAAACACTCACGTCCAGACCTACCGTACCTGGTTGAGACCGACACTTCCAGTTTGTCAATGGGAGTGGTCCTCTCGCAAAAAGATCCTGAAACGGGTCAAATCCACCCAGTGGCCTTCTGGTCATGGAAATTCACTGCACCAGAATTGAATTATGCCATTATGGACAAGGAACTTCTGGCCATTAAGGCGGCCTTCAAGGCTTGGCGGCATTACCTTCTAGGAGCAAGACATACTATTACAGTAATCACTGATCACCGCAATCTACAATAAATTTTGGTAGTGGTGGACTTGTTTTCTAAAATGGCTCATTTCATCCCACTAAAGGGGTTACCCTCAGCTTCAGTCCTGGCTAAAGAATTCTTAGAACAAATAGTCTGAATTTGTGGATTCCCGTCCATCCTGATTTCAGATCATGGCAGCCGATTTATCTCACATTTCGACATAAGACTCTCCACCAGCCACCATCCCCAGACTGATGGTCAGCCTGAGAGGATCAATCAGACTTTAGAACAATACCTCAGATGTATGTTACACCAAACGGAAAGCATTTCGAAGGACATCTTATGTATAGCCGAATACAACAACAACATTTCTCTGCACTCCTGCATTGGACAGAGCCCTTTCTATTCCATCTACGGGCTACATCCACAAACCTCTAATCTTGACCCGCCTCAACTCCTGGAAATGCCAGCAGTAAGAAGTTTGCACGCTACTATTACTCAAGCCTTCAAACAAGCAACTGATCAGCTGAGACAAGCTAAAGAAAGATACAAGACATCGGCAGACATGCATAGAAGTGAAGCTCCAAAGTATCAAGTTGGAGATGAAGTCTGGCTGGTGGCAAAGCACATACCAATGAAAGGAACCCGTGCCTTCAATCCCAGATATGTAGGTCCATACACCATTAAGGCCATCATTAATCCGGCAGCTATGAAACTCGATTTACCTCCAAACATGAGGATTCATCCCGTGTTTCATGTCTCACTTTTGAAGCCAGTGCAAACAGGAACCTGAGTACTGAAACCACCAAGACCGATCATGGTCGACGGAGAACCTGAATATGAAGTTAAGGACATCCTGGACTCAAAAATAATCAAATCAAAAATATTTTATCTAATAGACTGGAAAGGATATGGACCACATGAAAGATCGTGGGAACCTAGTGATCATATTCATGCACCACGATTGCTGAAAAGGTTTCATCATAATTACCCGAACAAACTGGGACCAATGGGAGAACGCGTTGTTAGGGGGGTTTGGGGGGTAGTGCTGTCATGGTGCGTGCTCTAAAATCCCTGGAACCGATGGGCCCACCCCATTCATTGACACCCAATAGGGCTTATCAAGCCCCAAAGGAGGGTCCCAGAACCTCCTGGACTCAGTCCTGTCGCCATTGGCGCCAGGCTCATAAGATGGTTTGAATCATATGGACCTCTTACTCAGCCTAATGAGGCTGAGCCTTTCTGCATATCCAGGGCGTGACTGAGGGACTACTTTATCTGAAAGGCAGGGTGTGGTAAAGGGACTATTTGCCTGGAACTACTTGCAAGGCTATTTAAGCCACACCCAGCAGGCAGAACATGCTTTGCGTTATTCTGCACTCCTGCAGCATAACGCTCACTGTGTCTGCTCTGTCCTCTAGCTTCTACAGCCACACCCGTTCTGAGATTTCCATCCATCGGTGCCTGAAAGAAGAAAGAGAGAAGAACAGGTGTTATTACAGCGACAAAGGCCTTACCTGCAATTCTCATCCACCGGTCTCGCCTTCAGCTGATCTTCCGATCGCCGTCCTTGTTTGGAAAAGGGCATCCGCACAGGCTTCCAATACTCACCCGCGCATCTGCATTCCTCTGGAATACGTCGGAGCGGTTCTTCCATCCATCATCCTTGGGCCGCGCCTGCATAGGAAGAACAGAAAACAGCAGGTTAGTCACGCACAAAACAAAAAATAATAATTATTATTCAGCCATCCAGCGCCACTCACCCGCGCTAATACTCACCTAGAGATAACATGCCCAGCATCCTAGGAGAGTCAAATCTTCATCCAAACCTCCGTACGGATCCGCACCTGCAAGAAAGACAAAACACGTTTAAACCTTGGGAAAATAACCTTGTGAAAATAAAGACATTGAGCACCTATACCAAGCATCCATTGGCATAGATACTGACCTGCTTAATCCAGATATTCCAGACACAGCAACAGCCACTCTGGACCAGTGAAGTAACTGTTTCTGGGGAAAGACTAAGCTTACTGCGCCCCTGCTGAAAGTCGAGCAGGACGGAGAGCCAACCTCTCAAAACTCAAAGACAAACGCCTCATGATTTAACTGTGGGATTTATACACAAACCAAGCATTTTGCGTTGTTTGCACCCACTTGTTCCATGAGTGCATTTGTACCTTGTTTGTTATATCTAAATAAGTTTTTTTTAACAAACTATGGCCCTCATTACAACACTGGCGGTAACCCATGGCGCTATTAGCACCATGGTTGCTGCCGGTGTTGTAACGAGTCCGCCAATGTTCAATGGGGAATTACCACCCCATTCCAAGGTTGGCAGGGCAGTAATTCCCCATTGAACATTGGCCCTTCCCCATTCCCATTTTTGCCCCATACGGCTCAATGGGACTGGGGAAGGCGGTAATTACGGTACCGCAAATTGCATTACCGTAATTACCTCGAAGGTCCCTTTGTGGGACCCTACTTTAACGGCTGGTCCAGACCGGCCGTTCAGGTCGGGTCCCGCAAAGGGACCTCTTAATTAGGCGCTAAGGGGTTAACAGCGCCACAGCCTTTTACGGCGCCGTTAACCCCCTAGCGCCAGGGTCGTAATGACCCCCTATGTATTGTTTAACTGTGTAATGTTGTATGTAGGGCATTTGTCGCCCCCGGTTTTATCCACATAAATATTAAAAAGTAAATTTATTTTTCTGAGTCTGTGCCTTTACTGGGTTCATGATGTCCCTTAGTAGTAAGATGGGATCTGTTTAGTTTGTAATTGAGCGTTACTTTGAGACATTGGGGCAACGGAAAGAGGGGTAATCAGACTCACATTTTGTTTTTTCCCTCCCTGAAAAGTAACATACACCACGCCCGCGCACCCGGCACATGGTCACAATGTCACTCAACCACACTCCGCCATGGCTCTGCCATGTGGGCTGTATTTTTAACTCCTTGTGACTTGCGGCAAGGGTAAACAGGGAAAAGAGACTCCAGCAGCTCCAACACTCTCCCCAGGCTCCACAATGTCACTCAGACACACTCAACACTCAATATATATCACAGACTTTACACAAATATATCAAAAAAGATGCAAATATTAACACAATCAATTCATTAATTTACATAATAAAAAACAAGAAAAAATCCAATTACACATATCTAAGAAGAATAAAATGCAAGCTAATTAGAATCAATCATATACAGTATTTAGAAAAAAGTATAATTAGCGCCCAGTTACACGCTGTGGCCCGGTAAACGGGACTGTAAAAAGAAAAGAAAGTAATGTGTTGAAAAGCACTGTAAAACTGGTGCCAAACGCAGCGTTCACTTATGGCGCATGTGTGCCCCACGATGGTCATAAAAAAATGCTCGCCCCGGTTGATCAGCATCCTGTGTAAGTTTGTTAATGTTTCCTTCAGTGAAAGTTATGTGCCGGTGGCCATTAAGAACACATAGATCACTCCTCTGCTTAAAAAGCCAGGTCTATTTCCTTTTAATCCCCTGAACTATAGACCAATCTCCAACACACCTTTCTTGTTGAAGATCCTTGATCGTGTAGCTTATATAAAAGTCATGACGCACCTTAAGAACAATAAGACCCTGAACAAATGGCAATCAGGATTTAGGAAAAACCATGGCACGGAGACCGCACTTCTAGATCTGAAGTCCAGACTTCTCTGTTTCAAGGAACAACGGGCAGTAAGCCCTCCTGATGCTGCTGCACCTCTCTGCCACTGTCGACCTGGTAGATTATGCACTACTGATCTCTCGGATGAAGAAGGTGGCAGGGTTCTCGGGTTCACCGGCCAGTTCGGTTGAATCATTCCTCACTAACCGATGGATGCAGAGTCTGGAGCGTTTCAGCTGAGGCAAAACCTCTTGTACTTACACATGGGGTACACCAGGGGCCTATTTGTCTCCCACTTTTTATACCATTTTTACTGTCCCATTTCTTGACCTCCTGGAGGAAAACAAAATTGATTTCACAAACTACGCAGATGATACACAGTGTGTTATCCCTCTCCATGGTAATCATGCACAGAATGAGAAAGCCATCAATCAGATTTATGGACTGTTCCAACGGTGGATGAGTAATAATGGGCTTGCCCTGAACGCCAACAAAACTGAACTGATGGTGGTAGGCACTGTACCCAAAACCCGTAAAATGGGAAATGAGTACGCCCAGTTCTGAATTGGTGGTTGCAACATAAAAACCAAAAACAAAGTGAATAAATTGGGGGTTTACTTTGATTGGAATCTTAATATGAAGGCACAGGTCGGCAGCCTGGTGTCCTCAGTCTAATATTACATTAACATGCTGTCCCAAGAACGCTTTTTCATCTCTATAACAAACCGTGAGATATTAGCTAGGACTATAATCTGTTCCATGCTTGATTATTGTGGCAGTTTGCTTGCTGGTCTAGCTAGGTCCGACATTGGTCGGCTCCAAATCATTCAGAAAACATGCAGTCAGAACCATCATGGATCTCAAAAGAAGGGTCCATGTCTCAGAGGCAAGAAGGAGGTTGGACTGGCTCCCCATAGAAGCCAGAATTGACTTTCGCCTTCTCCTTATAACACAAAAGTGCTTGACAGGATTGTCGTCTCTATATCTAAGTGAAATGCTGGAGACAAAACTAAATGCATGCAATCTGAGATCAAACAACACCAACCAACTTAAAGTCCCAGCACATAGGATGACCCAGGTGAAAAAGGAGCATTTTTTGTGGTAGCACCCATGGCATGGAACGCCATTCCACCGGATATTAGGGAAGAGAAATCTACAGCTCTGTTTAGGAAAAGGCTGTTTAGATAGTGTAAGATGGTAACTGCACTGTCCTTTGACCAATCTCTGACACATGTCTTCTGTACCGCCCTAGACATGGTTCTGTTTCTTTTTATCTGCCTCTTAGTTTGATGTTTTTGTTTGTTTGTTGCGCCCTTAAGCCTCTGGCTCAGTGGTGCACGGTACAAATATAATAAAGTAAAGTAAAGTAAAGTGAAATGGAATAAGGCAGAGGCAACTCAGCACCGTATCACTATAAGGAATGTAATGAGAAAGGTTGGGACACATGACGTTTATATGGAATGAAAAATGATATGCGTTTAAAAAAATATCTTTTTAGGAGCATTTTGTTGAAAGTTGAAACATGCATATGTGCATTTGCAGCAGCATTGTGTCTAACTTTTTTCTAAAAGAAAGGAAAAGCAGATGTAAAACATTTGCAAGTGTGTGGTAGTTTAATATGTTGGCAGTACATGTAAGTAACTGCCAGTTGATGTGTGAAGGTGCAGAATGCTGCAATACATGAGATTTGATAGATTGGTTAAAAAAGAAAATATGCTTTTTGAGAAGATTATCACAGGGTAAGTGGCAGCGACCCTGCATATATATATTTCTAAAAGTGTTGAAAAAAGATAAGCATATATGCACTATTTCTTGTTATATGCATATGTTGTTGAATCTACAAAAAGAAATCTTGGAGAGTTTCACAGTAGTGTTTGATGCAGGTGGCTGAGAGTTACAGGAGGCATGTGGTCTGAGAGTTCAAGAGTACATCTGAAGTGTTGAACTGAGATGACAGGGTTATATGTAGAGTTTTTGGATGTGATTGGTGGATGGATGTCTGACTGTTTGAAATCAGCCAATAAGGGATTAATACAAGCATAAAACTAAAAAGGGAAGAAGGGGTGCCTTGTTCTACAGCGTCCGTGTACACCACGGTAGTCCACGTACATCGGACGTGTCATCCGGGTTCTTTAAGGATTCCTGGCATAGGAGAGGACTGCAGAGACTGTGGACAGTCGTACAAGTCGGCGGACATCGGAGGATTAGCCAATCAGGGTTTGTGGTTGTGGTGTAAAGGAAGACAGGGTCGCAAGTGTTATCTTTGTTGCGTGTAGTGAAGATGGCTATGGCTATGGCTTTGAGGAAGCAGATTGTGTGGATGGTTGGAGTTTCTTGGATCCGTTCATTGAAGTGTTACACTGAATCTCGTGGCATCTCTGCAACTATTCGATTCGAAGAAGTGGAAGTTTCCTGGTATACAGTGTGTGGGTTAAAGTGGCCGACATTATTACCATTCTGTGAAAGTATGGCTAACTTTAAACATCCAGATATTATTATTGTGCATTGTGAAGGCAATAGTTTGTGCTATCTGCCTCCAGTATCTTTGCAGTTTGCCACAAAGGATATGTTGAAGAGCCTAATGGAACAGTTTCCAGCTGTGAAGATATTATTTTTCCGAAAATTAATCAAAGACAAATATGGAGACGTCCAAACTTGTTTTTTCCACAAATAGTAGAAGCTGTGCACAATGTCAATAAAGGTGTATGGGCATTTCTATATGATTTAGGAATGGCATTTTTTGACAATGAAAACATCAAGTTGGATGGCGTAAATACTTTTCGAAGTGATGGAGGGCATTTGACTGATGTTGGCAATCAGATTTTTCTTTTGAATGTTCAAAATGCATTGAAAATGTATGTGTGTGAACACATTAAAAGGGAAGATGCAGAGTGTATAGCAACGCATTTGTTAGTAGGTGTAGGATATAAAAATGAGAAAAAAGTGTGGGGGATTCCCAGGGGTCTATTAAGGCATCTTAAACTTCTTTACCACACCAATAAGCTATGCATTAGACTAATCTCACAGGCAGAAGTAACCAAGGAGTTTGAGATTGGTGTAGGGGTTAGACAACAATGTGTTCTGGCCCCTACACTATTTCATTTGTATATTTCCGATATAATAATAATAATAATAATAATAATAATAATAATAATAATAATAATAATATTAATTTCGCATTTATATAACGCTACGAACCCTCAGGTATCTGAGCGCTGCTTATTATTACCCACGGTGTTTGGTGCTCATTTATCGACCTCAGAAGGATGAAAGGCTGTGTTGTGAGCGCTCTACTCGCTCTGCCACTTGACCGGCTAGTTATTGCGGTTCATCTGAAATTGACAAAATAATTTCATCCCAGATTGGGATCCGAAGACATTGGTTGACTTCCCTATAAAGACGATATTGTTCTTTTCGATCTAACCCCAATAGGTCTGCAGAGATCCTAAGATACAGTTGGAAAATATGCAAGGAAAATAAGGATATCGCCTGGTGTCTGTGAACTTGGTTAAACCTCTCCCTTACTTGGATAACTCACGCTCAAAGAAATGTTGCATTTCTTTTTAAACTTTAAGATCAATTGTTTATTAACTCATGAAGACTTGGGTCCAAGGATTGATCTCAAAGATGGAAAAAAAAACCACATACATTATGTAATTTGCCGATAAAGGAAATGCGTAAGCACTTAACCTTGTGCTGTAGTGCCTTCAGTTATTTGAGAATTAAATGATAGGTAGATCTGTTCATTCATTAGGTTGTGACAGTTTAAGGGTTTGAATTTTGAAAGGTGACTGTTTAGCATTATCCCTTGCAGTAATGACATTTCTTTTAAAGAGTTTTTATATTGCTGGGTGATATTCAGGTATTTTCTCGAGAGCTTTTAAGTTTAACAGAAAAAAAATTGTGGTTAGGAAATGTCTTTGACTGCTGTTAGTTGTGTTCTGGATTGGGTGTATCGATGTCTAATCTTTTATGATGAGGGGACGGATTGTTTTAATAGATGTGATATTTTATCTCAAAGTGTTCCTATTTTTTTATAGTCATTGTAATTGTGAACTTCTGATAAATATGCTATGAATTATTGTGAAAGGTAAAAATGTAACCAAATCAACAAAATGAAGGATAACAATAATATCATATTACAAGTGCAATACGAATAGTGACCACCTGTGAATATCAAAAGTATTAACATGGTGAGCTGGTGAGTGTTGGGTGTTGAGTCAGTTAATAGCTCACTCAAATATACACAGATAGGATATGCACAGTGGCACTCTATAGGGACCCAGAACAGTTTGCCATGTATGCCTGACCATATTCATAAACGCACCCACTTCTGTAGTTAACTGGACCATCTAAATATTAAAGTTGGTGCCCTGACTTCACAGTGCCGCCTTCACCAGCATTTCCTGATGAAAGGAACTAACTATTTAAGTGGTTGTTCCTTTTGAAAGTCTGATGGTAGCCTTGATTGCATTGAAAGATTATTTACACATCGCCCTGCTATTTTTGAATTCCTACCATGAGAACAATGAAATAAAACCAAATGTTTCAAAGATTAGTAGAATGTTAGGCAATGATGAGGAGTAAAGTATTGTAAATTGCTGCAAGGTGTTTTATGGCCCAGCTTGCAAATGGAAGTTGGCAATGCGATCACATTGTCATTATGAATATCTTCTTGACAGTGCGGTTATTAGTGATTTAAAGAGGCCCTCCAGATATCTCATCGGAATAAGATGGGTCTTGGCTCAGGGTATTTATAAGAAATGTTATGGTATGTTAACAGATAGAATAGGGCTGCGAACCATGTGGCAATACAAGGCTTTATTGCACTTACGGAGGGTCAGTCTCAGAGTTAATCAGAAATGACATACAATGAGCCCATACAGTCGGACTACAGCTGTTCCACTTAATGAAGTACTGAGAGATAGAAATTCTGGAATTTGGGGTCTTGACGATTCCCGACAGAAACCATTCAGAGTAGATGTCCTGGAGGAATAACACATGCAGATAGTTGGGGTGCCTGCCTCACCACATGCAACGGGCTGATGCGCATATGTTCCACTTCATCCCTTGAAAGATTCATTTGTTAAGCTAAAGTGAAGTTCTTCACACAATTACTAGTACATCTTAGCCAGCAAAAACATCAGAAAAAAATGATTGGCATAGAACACTTATCAAACATTGATCACAGGTTGAAAAAGAACAGTCATCTTTTCTTTAAAGTAATATAATATGACAGGCTCATTCAGGGGCGTTGCTCGGGGGGCTAAGAGGGCTTTAGCCCCTGATCTTTTGGTTGTAGCCCCGGATAGAATCTCAGGAGCTACAGCCAAAAGACTAACTATCCCCCAGTCCCAACCGTTCCGACATCAGCTTAGCCCCAGGTCTTTTCCAGACCTAGCAACTCCCCTGGGCTCAGTCATAGCCATTGTTAAGGAGCACCACATAGCCAAGCCAGAGAACTATCTACACAATGAGTCATTACACCAAGATAGCCTTTTAAAGAACATTTTGGATATGACTTGCCTTTCACCCCTGATTCATTACAAAGGGTGGTGCATCTTGCTATCCTTGCTGATCCTGTGCTTTTTTCTCACTGGTGTGTTTTGTTGATGTTTTGTTCTATTGAGTCATCATTTCATATGGTGTATTTGAGGAAAACATATATTCATAAAGAACCTTGGACTGTTATATTTTGCTGTTTTGGGTCATTATACTGAATTACATTCATACCCATCTTGAGAGTATAGCCTTCTTTTGGTACAGGTTATCACAAAAGGCAAAGGAGGTATATCTGTTAGGTGTGCCTGTTCTATCTTCATGATTGTCTTGGCTCTTGGGCAGAAGTCTATTTGTCTCAATAACATAATACAGTGGCACCCTCCTGCAGATTCTAATTTTCTAAGGACAAAAACTTTGAAGACTACTTTGGGTTGTTTACAAATTTGAGCCCCACCTTTTGGGTGCGATTACTTTTCATTAGGTAGTTCACCCCATAATCTGGCAGTATTGGCCATAAGTCAATGGCCTCATTATAAGATTATATATCCTGATGGTAAATCCGAAGGGATACAGGCAAACTGTATTACCGTTACGGGTACTCAGTCTGCTAGTATTACAGCCAGATTACGAGTGCCAGCAGTGGTTTAAAATCCCCATTCAGTGGAATTTTGCTGTTAAGGTGCTTGACTTACCTCCAGCTGTTAGCTGGAGGTAACTTAGGCGCCCCACCGGCAAACTTGTAGTTCACCACTGCAGTAATGTGCCGGTATATTTTAATACCGGCACATTATTACCGCACTGGCCAATTTATAATGAGCTTTGTCTCTGCTAAATACTGCTAATCCATAGTCAGGTAAATTGGCTATAATACCATTACTGCCCACATTATAAAAAGGGTCCTGCAGCCTCATTACGAGTTTGATGGTATCTCAGTGATAATACCACTGAGATACCAGTAAACGGTAATACCATTACCCCCACTTGCTGTGCGGTATTACCACCAGAAGAAATACCACTGGTGATTTGACCACTGGATTACAAGTGGTGATAGGCAGCGTTAATCCTCATTAATGGAGTGCATAGGACTCCATGGGGGTTTTGGTGGTATTACCACTGGCGGTAATACTGCCAATTTGCCCGTTTTGGGGTGTTAAGGCAGAGGAATTACCTCCAGCATTCTGCTGGAGGTATTTCCTCTGCCTTACCTCCAAACCTGCGGTTTGGCATTGTGGTAATGGGGCAGTAATGCAGTGGCAACGCAAAATGAGGCGTTATTAACCACTCACTATATTATTTTGATTTTAATAACGTTTTACTATCTTACCAACAGCCAGACAAAAAGAGAAAGAGTGAGGCCTATTTAGCAAATAATCACATGTTGGCCGGGCATTCCAGTTGTAAATGGCCCACCGGCTAGAGGTACCACCCTCAAAGAAGCTAGGGTTGTTATCAAGAGGAGTAGTGTGATATCAGTGTGCTACTCCAGTCACCCTTGTCCTTTTCAAAAGTCGCTCTGTGGCACACTGTCCTGGGTGTCCATGGCTTAGTACAATTATTAGGTTTTATGAAATGATATTTGGGGGCAGGTGTCTTTTCAACAATATTAGATTTGGATTTTCACTGAACACATTTCGGCCTCCAGGAGTCTCCCAACCGAGCCCGACCAGGCCCACCTATTAGTGCTTAAATACTGTGGATTATGCACCTGATTGCTCGGTGGGGCTCCTATCCCCAGCACAACACAGGACTCCATACCAGTTCTAACCATCCTCAAATTGCCTTGAAAAAGACACATGTGGGTCGAAACACGTGTTGGTAACACAAATAAAACACGTGTTACACTTTCAAACCAGTTTACTACTCAGTTTTGAAGAGAATAAACTCTCATACAGACCTCAGTACCTGGCGTGATTGTGAAGGGTCTCACACCCAAATCTCATTTTCCTAGTCCAGGACGGCGGGGCGCTGTGCTTAGATGCACTAGTGAACGCAGCAGGTTACGCCATATATTCCCAATCAGGCGCAGACGTTCCACTTTTCTAGTGCTTCAATTCAACTGCCGTCTTTTCAACAAGTGCACAGCACAAACTGACTATATTTGTGCCTTTGTGTGTCTGTCTTAATATGACCAAATTGGGTAGTGCTCAATGTCCTTACTTTACAAGGATGAAATGCCTGCTCTCCAAGTATTCTTCAAATCTGTGGTGTACAGTTTAGGTCAACATCACAATTTAAATTCTTTCTTGGTTCTCTCAAACACAGGTTGGGGAAATGTCCTTAAGAAAGGTGAAAGGCTGAGTTGTTGCAGTTAAGATTAGAAAAATGTAAACCGCAGGTTACACAAAAGACATCTGCAATAGGTGTTTTCTCATTGAGACAGCATTCACAAATTTCGCACTAATTCCCTTTCTTATTTCACAATGCCTCACAATGCCCTGCCCATTCCTTTGGTTACTGCAGTATTTATTGACTTACGGGTTCTCCTTTCATCTTCTCAAAATTTCCCGTGAGATTCTGATTTCTAAAAAGTGTGGCTTTCTCGCCTCAGTAGTTAGATCAATGTACTTCTCTCTCTCTCTCTCTCTCTCTCTCTCTCTCTCTCTCTCTCTCTCTCTCTCCCTCTCCCTCTCTCTCTCTCTCCCCCCATCCCCTTGTTAAGCATAATACTTTCATGTACATTTTTACTCGTGCAACGTAATTTTGCACTGCCAACAAACACCCTGATTCACAGAGCGGTGCAAATTGTATGTTTGCAGTGCAAAGTCACTTTGCACTGTAAACCTACTCTTTGCACCGTGAATTAGGCCCATTTAGTGCAGTGTCAAGATGTGTTTTGTAGAGCAAATTTCGCACTGCACTAAAAATAGCAGGCCCTAAGACGCACAGACTAACGCCTAACCTGGTTGTCAATGAGCGATTCACAAACGCGACTACGCATTTATCAAATAGATCAGGGTGTGTCCAGTGCGATCCGAAAAAAACTGGCTGTTATGACATATAAGGGGTTATCAAAGGGGGGTTAACAAAGATTATATTCGGAAAAAAGTCTTTATTCCGATAGGCCTACAACAAAAACCACTGTGATTGTAGTTCCACGTTTCTAAATGTGCAAATAAAGCTACCATGAATAAAATATCAATGACTTAACATGTTATGGGATTTGAAGGAATGATGCATTGTGGTGCCCCGTTGGCAGGGTCTGCCCGCTTTGAAGCTTAGATGATGGCAGATGTATGCGTTTAAAAAACAAAACCCACTTTAACTTAAAGTCCGGCAAAACAACTTTGAGGATGAGAGAAAGGCGAGTTGCATCTCTGAACAGAGGCGTTTTGGACCTTTCGAGGTGCCATGAATAGAATAGTATTCTTAAATCAGAGGGGAAGACGCTCTTTTACTGGGAGGATGAACAGGCGGACGCTGCCAGCAAATGATGCCTAGACATTGCTGGAGGGGCTGTGTAGGGGTTGAACCCTTTGAAGATGGGACAAGGCAGAGCACTGAGTTTGGCGAAAGAGATGTAAAGACACAAAGGGAAATGTAGAGGGAAGTATTTCATACTCTTCATACATATATTTATATATGAATGTTATTTTATTTATTTATTTTGAATTCATAGCAGTGCACAAAGCCCCGGGGCATCTAGGCGCTAGTTACAGTTGCACGGATACACGATACAGAGGGATGAGACGGTTGCAAGTTACATGAATACAGGGCAGTTAGGTGAGGTGTGTGAACAGTGATATAACAGTAGGAGTGCGGGATCACAGCAACACGCATATAGGGAGCGTTATAACAGTGGGCACACTCTGGGAAAGCCACACCCAGTGAGGCTGGGGGCTACTTCTGCTATGTGACAGCTTATATATTGTAGCAAGGCATATATGGAAACAGTAGGGCAGTGGGCCAAGGGCAAGCTCCAGAAAAGCTGCACCCAGTGGGCTGACTGTTCATAAGTTGGATCAATGAAAGTCTAAATAACTAAGTGTATGATCACATTACACCAATCAAAATTACAGTTTAAATTGATTGTGCTGTAACCACAAATGACGCTCAAAATGAATTGGCACATTTTGTGGAAAATGGGCGGTACTGGAGAAATGTTGCATGGGGCCAAGTGCAATAGACACTAAAGCAAACATTGCTGCAGGCCAATAAACATTTTGAGCTTGCTTGACCACATGTTTTTCAACGGGATTTCACCTTTGTATATCAGGCCCATTGCTTCAAAGAACATTTGTATCAGAGCAATATCTGGCCGACCCCTAGTCCTTTGCATTGGTGTAAAAACGCAATTAAAGTATGTTTTTGTTTTGCTCTTGGGTCATGTTGACTCTATTGATAATTTTATTGCACCAGTCCAACGTTTTTACTGCCTCATGTGTTGTTTGTATAAGATTTCAGTTTGAGATATTTACTCTCTGGAGCAGGGGGAAAAGTGCAGGTTGGTCTGAAAAAGGAGTTTATGTGCAGACATTGAAAGCAGGTAAGTGTGGTAGAATCGTAACATTATTACAGAAATTCTGCACCAGTGGAAGTGCAATCACCACTAGGGCAAAAATGCTAGGCCACGTATGTAAACACATTTTTGCACCAATGTACTATAGAAGTGGATCAAGGTTATGATGACTAAAAGCATTAGACTGAAATGGCTATGTTGTATGTATAACATTATTTTTGTAATACGGTTGAACAAGTTGCAATGCAACCTAATTGATATTTTCCTATAACAGTGCATGCACTCTTTAAACGTGCATTTTATTTCACTAGCCTTGCACCAGGTACCATTACAACTCCCCTGCTCTCTATTGCCTATCATCCTTCAGTGATTGTGTGTTTAATGGGAGGTATTCCCACAGTATAAGGTAACAATGCCTATATTGTCCCACGGCTGAGGGCCCCCTGTATATTCTTTTATTTTTATTTCAGCGGTGTAATGACTGTACCGGGATAAGTCTTTGTTTCCGGCCTTATCTGGACTATGAGTCTGTGAAAGGAGACTGAAAGACCCACATTTGTCGCAAAGGTGTCCAAATACTGCTGCAAGTGACCTCACACAGTTACAGTAGTTCAGTGGACCTAACTGATTGGGGTGTGTCCATGGTGTATATGCATAGATTTAGTGAGAAACAGCCTGATGTACCGTGAACATGTCCCTTCTGTCCATACAGAATCTAATAGAAGGGTAAATGTCTATCCTTTGTTCATCCGAGAACGAACATGACATTAAGGTGTCTGGATTGAACATACAATTGGAGGCCTGGGAAGATGCCCAGCAATATATGAACTTGGTAACCCATAACCCACCTCCGCCGGGCGAGTGAGTGACTTCCAAAGGTTTACATGAACTAGGCACACTTCATTGGGAGCTTATTGCTCAAACAATGGAAATGGTACTGAGGGATGAGTTCCTGAAAGAAGAAAAGGTTTAATAGAAAAGGGTAATGCTGAACTTCTGCCGGAGTGCATCTCCCAAGACCAATCTAAAAAAAGAGGCTCTGCCAGTGTCTGCAGACTCTTCACCATCTAGAGAGAGCCAAGAAAGGATGACTCCCTTTATTCGGTGGGCATATCCAGTTTGCATGTTTAAAGGACCCTCTACTCTCATCACATCTGTTGAAGATCATCCCTGCACATCCCTGCACATTACAAATAGACACAGACAGAAATAGGCAGGAGTACCAGCCAATCTGAGCATCAGTACCGGAAAGAGGCGGAAATCAACCAGGACATTCCGACGGAATACGAAAATCCCAGCATGCACCTGACAATGACCGCTAGACTCTCACTGCACCTTCTAGCACCTTTTAGCCAACAGAGCTGTGACATCTGATTGCTGACAAGCTCCGCAGCTGCTGCACCAACCATCAGCAGTTCTTCTCTGCTCTGATCCAGCATCTCCTCCAGTGTATACTCAGCAAACCAGCTTGCTTGTAGAACATCTTCATTGCCACATAGCTGCTGCTGCATCATCAGAGACTGTGAACGGCCACCATTATTCCAACCCTGAAGTTTCCATCTTCTAAGCCCTTTGGAGAACCATCTGGATAGCATGGGACAGAGTCCCTACCTCTGAACACTGGACCTCTACCATACACTTTTGTTTATTTAAGATCAGTATCCTGCTGAGCCAATCAAATGCTTGCCTATCCCTCCTTTTGATCTCAATGAGGGACTGTCCTTTAGCTGAGCATAGAGGTATCCCCGTAGCACCCAGCTGTATTATCAGTCCAGGTTGGTGCCCAAAGGACAAGGTACACTTTGATTATTGATTAATACCCTAACAGGTGGGGATGGAGCCCTGAACTGTTTCTACCCAAAGTCTGCATAACTGTAACCTGTGCATCCCTTACTCCAACAGATGAATACATACTATATAATAGCATAACTGGGTGCATCTTTTATTATTCAATGTTGCACCATATTATGCTGTATCTTGAAACCATCTCCTTCATGTCTTAAGAGTTGACCTTGACTGCTCAACCATTGTTACCATGGCCCAAGGTAGATGAAAGCTTGCAGAAAACCTTGAAGTCTAGGTGTGTCAGTGACACTCAGCCCTGAAAACAGGGATGAGGGGAGTCTGTCCTGACACACTGTGACCACGCCCTTTGCATGGTGACCATCCTCCACCTGGCCTAGTTTCTCGATGTAATACATTCCTCCCCCCAACTGCTGACATTTCCTGGCAGCATCATTATTCCTCTGCTTTGGCTTCACATCACCCCCACCATCTCCCTCTGTAGCCCTCTCCCTTTGGCTTATTTTCCTACAGTAATATAGGGCAGAATTGGTACAGATGAAGATCTCTGTAGGTCAATGAAGAGGCTCTATCCATCTCCACAGTCCAGCCATTTACATACGTTCACGCTCCACATACAACTATTGCAAAGAAACAAGGAGATTATAGAGAACAGTGAGCAGAAAATGCATTACCTTAGTGTTGAACTGCAGTGAAATGAAAGCGCAGAATCTAAACTGCATGTGGAATGGTATAGATGTCTCCTGCCATGAGTGTTGGGTTGGGTGTGGCGATCACATAAGAGCATAGGTCCCTGTCTCCTGTTGTTGGTCTGAGCATTAAGAACTCTGGAGTGCGGCTATCATGCAAGAGAGTGGGGAACAAGGTTTTATGTAAAAATACAGCCAGTTTCACTTACAGGGCAGAAGGGACCGAGAAAATGCAGGGCCACGTGTTGAAATGGGGAGAGTCAACCACGGTTATGATGAGAAAAGGGGTGAACATTGAGTAGTGAAAAGGAATGTAGTGGGGAGTGCCCTTTTGGTGTAAGCATAGAAGGAACGATAAGGTGTTTATTGCAAAAATATAATATGTGTAGTCTAGGGAAAGGATTCAACAAAAACATGAAATAAACAAAGAAAGTAACCAAAATAAGAAAAAAATAATGAAAGAATGAGTCTCGAATAAGGATGACATGTGAGGGCTAAATAACTTATTGGATCGGGCACTGAATATGGAAAAAAAGCAAAAGATCTGATGTAGGTTGGTGACTGGGGGTAGCTGCTGTTATGAGTGCATAAAGACAGCCAATGTTGGGGTAGGATTAGGCTTGCTCTACGAGATTGGTTAATGGCCCTTAGATGGATTGCAAGAGTTAAAGCCAATCCATGTTGCCACTGATCCTCTATCGCTCCCACCAATATGCAACATCCATGGGATATTAATAGTTTGGCGTGTGCTTGACTTGCCACTGGCAAACTGTTGGGTCACGTGTTGCGATGGTGCTGAGAGGTTGTGTCCCTGCTTTGGTCACACACTAAAGAAGACAACACATTGAAATTGATCAGTAGCCATCCATGTAAGGAGCCTCATTATCAGCAAGAGCTGGCTTTCTACAAGTATGGGCAAAAAACATAGGTAAATTATAGAAGTTATAACCTCAGTAGCGGGGGATTCAGCCTTCATATCCTGAAGCTAACATTAGAACCAAAGATAACATCTTCTGCTACAAAGCAACCAGCATATGGAAGTTCTTTGTAGATGCCAAATGACATGGCATATACTGCCTTTCCACTAGCAACAGAGACAAGACTAGCAGTAGTGTGGGATGAGGGTCAAAAAGGACGTCAGTGTAATGTCATTTGCCTTACTGGCATGCTGGAGACCAGAGGAGGAATGCTGGGTGAATAGCTCAAACGTTATGGGTTCATCTCCTGGTTGGAGCCAGCCTGAACTTTTCAAGGGCAAATCTGCAGCTGCACTGGCTGAGGCCTTAATCATCCTAAAATGCCAGTCATTTGGCGAATTAATAAAATATGTTATTTCACTGCATAGGAGTGGATGTAATCCAGCCTGAAGCACTATATAGGAACACGACATATTATGGTGGCAAACCATGGTACTTGTTACAATAATGGTCGAAGTGACACCTCATGTAGCCACACGTCTGCCTTGTGAAGAATGTTCATTAAACTCTTGGTCCCAGCCCGCCCTGGCAACCATTCCAAAGCAAGTGTAGGGAAAGCTCTCATTTATTAGGCATTGGGATGTAGCTTACTGGAAACAGTGCGGGAGGAAGGGGCATTGCTAGGTCTGGGGCTATGCTAATTGTGGGACTGTCATGACTAGTCAGCTTTTTGGTTGTAGCCCCTGAGATTCTATCCAGAGCTACAACCAAAAGATCCGGGGACATAGCCCCCTCAACCACCTCTAGCAATGCTCTCAATGGAGCATGGGGAGATCAAGTAAAAATACTCAAGCATTAGCAATAACTTTACTTGCACTCTGGCTCCAATTTGGGAACGATGGTTGCACCAAGATATAGCCTGATTGAAATCACGATGCTGGTTTAATTAATATCTTGCGTTTTGAAACAAACTTTGCCATGATATCTGTAAGGAGTGTGCTGGACAATGGGGTGTGCTTGAGGTGGAAATTCTACTGTTCTGTGTCCCACAGATATGTAAGTGAATGGATTGCAGGATTTCTTGTGGTTATGGTCTACACTACTGACAGCTGGAGAGGGCAACCTACAGCATGCAATAGCATCCGCATGATAGATGAGCCCCCAGTGCTGGGTTAGTGGAGACTATTAGCCACATCACTGTATCTTTGGTCTGAGCAGTTATATTGTTCTTTTGGGAATTTGTGAACCCCTCGTTCCAAAATGCCTCTGTTGTGACATTTGGGCACTTCATTGATATTATGAAATCATCTGTCACTACTTTATGGCAGTCACACTGCGATGCTGGAAATGCCTTATGGAGTGACATGGCCTCCTGTCCTTGTCCTACCACTTCTCTGTGTGTTTGTTTTCTCTATGTTGTCTGACACTGGTGTTCCACCTGGACCTCTGCCAGTGCAGCTCGTCATGCTAATCTTTTGGTGAACATCCCCCATGGGGTACTCTTATGGCACCCATGGGTGGGGGTACACTTTTGAACCTCTTATGGGTGTTTTTGGGCAACTCTGTGTTGCCCACAGAGCAGGGTATGGGCTGGTGACAGCTACATGCTGACTTGACAGTGGCTCTGAGTATCCTCCATTTTGGGATACCCAGGCCCTGCCATAGGAATCCATGGCTTCCTTTTATAAGGCATTATGGCCCCTGTAGCCTCTTAGTTTCTATTGCCTTTTACCTTGTTTCCTAAAGTCCTGAATGGCTGTTGGGTGGAAACACCATATATGTCTCTGGGGCTGCCTCTTGTCAGACTGACTGGAGCCTTCCCAGGTCTTGTGTGTTGTGGGTACACCCTACGGGTGGGAACTGTGTGAATGGAGTCTGAAGTGAATTTACATTCTCCGTTGTGGGTGTATGGTGTCTGTGTGTGTGGCACAATGAATGAGACAGCCCTGACTGAAAATGACATGAATGCAGTGTAGTGTGCTGAAAGGGTGGGTACTTGCACCAATCCACATCTTTTGTTATGGGTGTTTGGGTGGAGTGAATGGCCTGAAGGCCTGTGAGCCTGATATGCTGCCTGCATGAATGCCCTACTGTGTGACTGGGGACAGATGTGTATATCTGGGGACCTCTCGCTTACCAATGTGTTCAGTAGCTGGAGTTGAAGCTTAGCAAGAAGAAGCTGTTCCTTGAAGCCTAGCTGGAAGAGAAATCTGCTGCTGCATTTCTTCAACAATCCGAAAGCTCTCGTGTCTCCCAAGGACTGATCCAAAGAGGACCTACCAAAGACACCTCTCTGCTAGCTACGAGGGACAATCGTGCAAAACTGCTACTCTTCATCGAAGCATCCTGGAAGCTAGTCATGTGTGTGTGCCATCTGGAGTAGGGGTCTTCGAAGTCCAGAAGAGGAGTGCCGGAGAAGTCGAGCCAGGGTAGTCCATTGGTGTCACCCAGGGTCCGAGGTGCGTTTTGTGACCCCTGGAAGCCGTTGCTGTCTACTGCCCAGAAGAGGGGGTACCCTGGCAGAGTGCAGCTGGACACCCAGAGTTGTGATAGTACCAAACTGCCTAAGAATATTTGAAAGGACATCCTTGCAGTCACCACTGACCACTTTTTTCCACCAGAGAAACCCCCGAGTTGTGGAGTGCCCAGAAGGTCCGCCAGTGGGTTATCCACCACCAAAAGCTATCGACGTCGTCCCAAGGGTCCAGTGGTCGAGTCCAGGTTTTTAGACTCAGTGTTTAACCTAACTACTACAAAATATCTACACTTCTTTATTGATTTAGAGTTCTTTTAGAGTATACTGTTAACTACACTACAAACAATGGAAACTATTACAAATTGACTAGGATGAGCTTGGAGGATCTCCAGAATGCTTGTCAAGAGAGAGAAATAGATTTTGCAGATAAGTCTAGGGCAGAGCTTATAGCTGCCCTTCTAGATTTCCAGGCAGATTGTGACATTTAAGATGAAAATGGGGTAAGCTCTAATGGGGTCCTTACTTCTGGCGAAGTCACAGATGATGCCACGGGGATTGCCACCTCTCCTGTCACTTCTATTCCAAAACCCAGCATGGTTTCTCCAGGGACTGCCTTGGAACTTGAGTTGTACAGGATGAAATTGGCCTTTAAATACAAAATGTTAGAGACTGAAGCTGAGTTGAAGAAAGAGGAGTTGGCACAGCAAGTTATACTCAAGACAGGGATCTTGATCTCAAAGACAGAGTCACTGAATGTCAGAGGATCCCGCTAGAGAAAGCTAGAGTGGAGACTTTGGCAAAGTCAGTTGAGAATGTGAGGTCCCCAGCAACTAAGTTTATGAAATATTTGGTTTGTGTGTACACGTACTCCAATGGATTGAAGCATTTGAAATGGCTTGTGGAATCCATGATGTTGATAAAAGATATTGGGATAAGTGTTTGTTGAGTAGAGTAACTTAGACTGGTTATGACTGTATTCTGAAGCTGAGTGTGGAAGAAAGAAGTCAGTATGAGGGCATGTAAACTGCTTTGGTTGCCAATTTTGTCAAGACAACTGCCCAGTACCCTAAAAGGTTCAGGGATTATAAGAAGAGAGATAATATGTCTTGGGTTGATTGTGTGAGTGCTGCACACATGAGCGGTGGGATGGATTGATGGTTACAAAGTAAAGTCTTTTGTTGAACTGAAACATCTCTTGTTTGTTGAACATTTTTCTGAAGCTTGTCACCAGAGGTGTGTCATCAAATTGCTGACCAGAATATTTTGGATCCCTTTAAGTTGTCCAAGTTGGCTGATAAGTGGGTCTCCCACAGGGTGTCCCCTATGGATCCCAGTGGGAAGGACAAGGACAAAGAGAAAGGGACCCCTCAGAAGGCTGAGGTGTCAAAGAAGCAGCACATCTGAATAACCCTAAACATTCTCCCTCTAAGGTCCATAAATCTAGTGGGATAGGTCTCATGGCGGTGGGAGTAAGAGTAGTATTCTCAAAGTACTTCTGCAAGGGCTGATTAGCTGGGTAGTGATCTCTGTTGTGGACCATTGGGGGTCAGCCTAAGCCCCCTCGCGATGCCCGTGAGCACCCAGCACCCCCACAGACTCAGCCACAGACGTCCGTAGTGTTCAGCCTCCCCGGTCTCACTGTCGAAGCCGGGCACGCCCCTTTTATTTATAGCACACGCAGCAGAGTGCAACATCACTCCGCCGCGTGCCACATCCCTTAAAGGGGCAGCACCACACTCCTCCTTTTTCCTGAGGACAACAAATTTTACACTATTAAACTTAAACACCCAACAAACATAACACATCACACAACGGTACCCCTTTAATAGCAGCCGCCCTGGGTCCCCATCTGTCTACCACGCCCCTCCAGGTCATTCATACCTGTCCTAACATTTAGTCACTGAGGCGAACGGCTTTCCCTCTCCCTGTCCTCAGGGGGTACCTCCTGCTCGCCTCCGGCACTGGAGTTCCATCAGCAGTCGTCCCCTCAGCTGGAGACGGAGGGAAGGGTCCGGCACCCCTGCCTTCGCCGGGCACCTCCACATTGTCCGGGTCCTGGGGTGTTTCAGTTCTCGTTTCCCCCAGTCTCTTGAAAAAGCTCACGTTCTGGGTGACTGATGATTTACCATCCAAGGTTGTCACCATCGAGCCTTTCATGGCTACGACGCCGAGTAGCTCTGGCTCATAGGGCAAGGATAGTTTCCCGTGAGGGTGCCTGTTTCTGATTAGCACCTCGTCCCCGGGCACCAGGTGTTGGGGCAGGAGTCCTCTCCTCTTCACTTGCTCGGTACTCAGCCGGTGAACTCACTCTACTTGCTGGTCATCAATGACCCCTGGTTCTTTCTCCCCGACCTCTGGCAGCAGTCCCCTTGGGCACCGCTTGGACAGTGTCCTCACTGGGGCCACCCCTGTGGATGTGTGGGGAGTGGACCGGTAGACCCGCGGGAATTGGTAGAGTGCCTCCTCAGACACCGTCCTTGACCTTGCGCGATGCAGAATGTCTTGTTCAGAGTTCGTATTAGTCTTTCCGCCTCCCCATTGGCTTTTGGCAAGAGTAGAGTGATCTTACGATGTTGAATCCCATACCCATCCACCAACTCTGCAAACTACTCACCCTGGAAGGGTGCCCCATTGTTTGGGCACAGGGTATGGGGGAAACTACGAGAGGCAAAAACTTTCTCCAGGGCCACAACCACATGCTCAAATGCCACCGACTCGAAAAACTCCACCTCTGGATATCTGGAATACTCATCTACCACCAGCAGGAAGTGTGTACCCTGCGTGATGGACCCAAAGTCTGCATGTTCAACTTCCCAGGGACACGTACCTCTGGGCATCGACTCGATGGCGGGCTCTCGTTGCGCACGGGAAGCCGCCTGGAACCAGACACATGCAGCCACATGCTCATCCACCCGCCGTTCCAGCTCGGGGAACCACACTTTGAGGCGTAGTTGGGTCTTGGTTTTTGTGGCCCCTTGATATCCTTGATGGGCCAAGCTTATGACTTTGTGGACCTTGGCCTTGGGGACGACGATCCGATCGCCCCTCAGCAGGAGACCCGAGAATGACAGCTCTTCCCGCACCTTCCACAGCTGTTCTAGCACCCCTTTTGCCTCTTGAGTGCGCCTCACCAAGAATTCAGGCACACTTTTCCACGACCCCTGTTGCATTGCGGTCTTCAGGATGCGAAAGCACTCATCCTGGGCAGCTGCAGCCTCCAGATCCTTCAGTGGCAAGGCATTCAGTGTTGCTGGCTCCACCACCATCTGCATGTGGTCATCCACTTCCTCAGCACAGGTGTCCGGTGCGTCTCCGTTGCTGTTCCCTGGTTGGTGGGACAGGTAGTCCGCCACATTGTTGGAGCCGGGTTGGTATACCAGCGACACCCCGTACTCAAGCAGTGCGAGCATCCATCTTTCAATTCTCATTGGTGGCTTCGAGGATGACCCTGCCAAGATGGGGAGGGGAGGCTTATGATCTGTCACAACCGTCACGTGTCTGTCCTGTCAAGGGTTTTGACCCATGTTGAATCCTTAGACTGGGTAGATGTGGGGATGAGCTGTCACTGCCCATTATTCTATCCCAGAACAAACTAAATCAATAGACTGGGTGGATGTGGGGATGAGCTGTCGCCGCCCACATTCACGCCAGAATCCAGGAGAACTGCGTAGTTGGCACAAGACCACTCCAAAGATACAACCTTCTTGTGGGGGGTTCCACATCACCACTCTACTGTAAGGATGCCATCAAAACAATGTTAAGCAAGGGTCCTATACTATCGAGCAAAAGACAACTCTATTGAAATGCAGTAATTCAAGACAGATCCCAAAAATGGATGCAATACCCGAACTCACCACTATCAGAAAGTCGGCGTTTTAAAACCACCAGACTTTTGTGCAAAACTGAACAAATGAACCGAAACCAGGCCAAGGAAAGACTTGCTAAGAGGTGGATACAATGTAAAACTATATTCTGAAATGACTTGAAGGAAGTAATTATTTAATGTATATATAAAAAATAGCTGCATGTAAGTTGGATTTGAATGTAGAAAACTGGGAACTAAAGTGACATTTAGCTGAATTCTGCCTGACACCAACCCCCGACAGGAGTTGAAACTTGATCAAACTGCATTCCCAGGCCTGGCTGCCTCCTGCTTCCCCACCAAAAGGAGATGACACCTCTCTGATTAGATTAGGGGAGGGGCACCGCAGGAGGTTGAACAAAGCCTTGTCCTGGACTCAGGCAAATGTTATATTGGGGGGGCCGTAAAGTGGCTTCCTCTTGGGAGAAGTGGGAGGAGAAGTGCCTGTGAGAGCCAGCTGAGCTTGGGGGAAGTGGATAAACCAGTTATTCCACCATGTGATGTGGGAAGCCACACCCCTTTTTGACCAGGGCATAAGTTAAAAAGATGGATAATTCATAGTACGGACTTGTCAGAATTATATAAGTAATATCATTATTCTTGTGATTTTTCTGTGCATGATTTAAGAGGTGTTAGGACCCTGTGGTGTATTCTGAGGGGTTGCTAGTGGAAAATAGGGTCTTACTCCAAATGTCTGCATGTTAAAAATCTGACACTTCATCAATTAATGTCCATACTTCATGCGCACATTTGTGTAATTTTTGGTAAATGTCTGATATTGGTAAACCAGTCAAAAAGTGCAAAATGTTGTAATTTTTTAATGCTAGCCCCCAGGAAGATCAGAGGCAGAGCATGGAATATATAATGTGTACATGTAATTTCAACAAATTGTGTATCTGGGAAATATGTATTTGAATCAAATATAGATCTGTGGGCAAATTGACCAGGGGAGGATCCTCTGACCCATAAACAGACCTCATCATGATGACAATCCATTTCCTTCCCCCAATCATGGGAGAGGGGAGAATTGGGCCAATGACAAGTAGAGAGGGGCAGGCTCAGTTATGCCACACACACACCCACAACCAAAACACATAAAAAACAGACAGTGCAGGACAGATAGGACATTCAATTCCATTTGCTGCGGAGCGTGCTGACCGACGACTTCACACCCAGAGATCCAACACTTAGACATCCAAGCTAAACAGAGACTACAGAACTTTGAACCAAGAAGGCCCACTGCAAGCAAAAGTATTTGTCAGCAGGCCTCAAAATTGTTTGCAAACTATTCCACAGCCGGGCGAGCTGTCTGAATTCTTTGCCAAGAACGTTTACCAGTACCCAGAAAGCAGTGTTACATCCAGAATCCACTTGATCCGGACCGGAAAGCAGAGCAGTATGCAGAACCAGAGGCCTCTGTATCCAGAGAGACTAGACCAGCAGAGCAGCGCTGACCCAGACGCTGTGAGCAGAACCGCCTGAACTCCATCCCAGTTGACCAGATCCGTGACGAGGCCCATTCATTTCAAAATTAGGAGTGAGTATCCGCCAGAACTGTGCAGAACCCAATCTCTTAGGTAAAATAATCTAATCCAAACTATTTTAACCTAATTAGAACAGCCTCCTAGAAATCGTGTCATCTGTCATTTTTAAAGCTGCACAACTGTCTCCTGTCAATTCTAAAGCTGCGAGCTGTCATCTGTCATTCTAAAGCTGCAAACTGTCACCTGTCATTTTGAGTTTTACTTTAAATCCGAAAATCTACCTTTATTAAATCGTCCGTATCTCTTGAACCGTTTGGGAACGAGATTTAACTTTCCTCTGAAAGCTTAGAATCTAAGCTTTTCAACAATCCTAGAACCGTCTCCTTATACTTTTACCGGAATCACGATTTACGCACTCACAAAATTTACCGCGATTTGCGATTTGGCCTCATTTCATCATCTGCAAAAAGATAGCTGCTTTTGCCTGAACTGCTAAAATTCGTTTGCAACCTAATAACCATCCCTGAACCATTTTTTGGGGAGACCTGAACTGATTTAAAGTGTCTACCACTCACCCTGAACCTCCTATAGGGAATTAAAAGCAATTCTTGCATTTTTCACTTCCTTGCCACCACATTACAAAGCACTCTTGCCTGTGTTTTAAAAAGCATACCTGTTTTCCTCTAAGCTTGCTGGGGGGGAACTGCATTTCGTATTGCATTTTGTTGGGATTCTTGAAGACTGTGTGCTCTCCATCTCTGTCTTTTGTTGAAGCCATATCAAGTTATTTTCTGTACTGCATTTAATTCATCATTGTGTTTCCTTGAACCATATAATGCATTCTTTCCCACCTTATTCTTCTGATCCTATTCATAAGTTACCTCTTTCTGATTACTGCTCATATTCAAGTGTAATATCCATTATCAATTTATTTATAGAAGTGTGATATATATATATTGTTTAAATTTTCAAAATAAACCTTTTAATTTGCAAAACAAACCTACTTCTTGGCTCAGTGGGGTCAGGGGGATTCTAAGAGAGGGGTGTTATATAAGGGTTGTCATCCAGAGTACATGAACTGGACCTAAAAATATATCAATAAGGGTTTCCCTCAGCATCCCAGACTAGGCATTGACTTAGCTGTAGTGTTGAAGTGAAGCCGCTTAACAAAGTGGGGGCTCGTCCGGGATTCTGGGTTAGACCTATCACTTTTGCAGATTAATACAGTGTGCTAACTGACAGGAGATATACATCCGGTCGGATCACCACAATGTGTTACGCTGTAAAGCACTCCTCAAAGGAACGCTCTAAGGAAACGGTCTGTTTTGCAAAAATAAAAGACAAACTTCTGTAAGTCAGGAAGGAACTCAAATTCCAGAATGACGACACTGGTAGACATCAAAATAGCCAGAGAGCACTTCTTACATAAGCTATTTGTGAGAGGTGAGTGGACTCATCAGGACCAAACGGTCTGGTTGCAGGCAATCGTGCAACAGGTCACTGAAACAGGGTCAGATACATGGAGAGATCAGGGTCCCCTACATGTGGCCCTGAGTGAACTATATATGGCCCCTAAAGCCAAAGATGAACATAATAAGATTGCCAGGATAGCGGCATATTTGTACCTATATATGGGAGCCATACAGAATAAATGTGCTGAAGGCCAAGATCTGGCAAATAGGCAACAGATGGCGTTAGAGAAGGCCCTATCTGATCTGGACTCTTCTGAGCAGAGGCTGCTCAGGAGCCAGGAGTCAGAAAATGACAGCAGGCAGTACATCACTAAAATAAAGGAGGATATGGACGTGCTGCAACAGGAAAAGGCTGACCAGGATACCAGATTTCTGGCCTCACAGAGGGAGTACCAAGAAGGTTTGGACTCCATACTGCAGAGCCAGAAAAAGCTGGAGCAACAATTAGATTTCAATAGGGCATGTGCTGAGCAGGTAGTCACCCTGCAAAGCCACCTAGATAGGGAAAAAGAGGAAAGCAATAAACTGATTTTGAAAGACCTGGATACCCAGGCAGAGTTTGACCCGGAGCGCCAGAAAGCTGGTGCCTTCCAAAGGCAAAGGGACGACCTGGCGGCACAGATGCAGGCTCTTAGTCAGGAAAGGGATACCTTAGGCCATGAAGTCTGCCACTTAAAAAGGAAAATGGAAGAAAATCACCTGGCCCTCCAGGGACTGGGTGACCTCCAAAAAGAACACCAGAACTTGTTAGAGCACACCAGGAGGGTGGAGGAGGCTCTGGCAAGAAAGGAGCAGGCCAGTAGGGATGGGACTCAGGAGGTAACCCTCCTGCAGCAGAGACTGGGCCAGTACTCCAGGACCAATCAGGAGGCACAGAGAGAGAATGAGGCTCTCTGCCAGCACAATGATAGGCTCCAGCAACAGGTAGCGATGCAGGAGAGACTGATAGAGTGTAGTAAGGCCTTAACTGAGGAACTGAAAGCGCAGGCTCTTGCATTGCAACAGGGAGCAGGGGCGGATAGAGATGAGGTTCGCTGGGAAACAGAAACTCCTGAGCATAACCTCAGGAACCCTAGTACCAGAGGCCTTCATCTCTCCCAGTCCCTGGACTCTGCCACCCCCATGTCCGCTCGCGCACATGAGCCCAGGGCCACGGGGATGGCAGATTACTATCCAGCTAGAAGTATGGGGCTCATAGGCCAGTACCTCCCAGGAATGGATGGGCGGGCATCCGGGTATGGGCACCCAAGCGCAGTGCAATTTAGTGGGGAACCCCAGGAGAGTAGGCCCATTAAGGGCATCCTAAAAAACTCTGCCCAGTTAGGTCAGTGGGGGGTACCCATCAAATCCTGGCAGCAAGGAGGGATCTGAAGACTCCTCTGAGCATTACAGGACACAGGAGACCAGGTCCCCACATTCTGCCAGCCATTCCCTGGCTCGCAGAATACGGGAAAACCTGGAAGATCAGACGGGCACCTCTGGGAGCAGTGCTTCTGAGTCAGAGGATGAATGGACCAGGGTTACCCGAACCAAAAAGGCCAATAAGGCAAAAAGGGCCTTGCTTAAGGACCCATTGAAACAAATAAAGGCAATAAGGAGTGTCATCACGCCTTATCATAAGAACGCCAAGTATTCTGTTTGGGAACACTTGGAGCTCTATGAGCAAATGATGGAGACTTTCCATTTGAAGGACAGCAGTAGCTGCATCCAGTACGTCAAATGGACCTTCTCACCAGAATACTCCAGTTTCTTTGCGGGGCTGGAGGATCAAAACCATTCAAGGTGGTCCAAATACAGGGCGGCCATCTTGAAACATTTTTCTGTGCAAAGAAATCCTCAAGAGGCTCACAAGGCAGCCTACAATTTGCAATGTGGGGAGGATCAGGCCCCACAAGAGTTTGTGCAAGAATTAAAGCGTGCTTTTGCGCAGACTACCAGAAGGGTGTGCATGGATAGCAGAGAATTTATCAATACGTTTTTCTATGCCTTATCCAAATACATAATGACCCAGCTCGTGAGAGATTTTCATGAGAAAAGATCTTTAGACTGGGTCATTGAACAGGATACCTGGATCTATGAGGTGCAGAAGCCCATCGAAAATAAAAATAATGCGCAGAAAAACCCCAAAACCAACAGCACCCCTGCTGCTGCCAAGGTGGCAGAGGTAAAGGTTGCCCCCGTTTTAGATTTGGAGATGGGGGGGCCTAAAAACCTGCCTGCACCAAATAATTCACAGCCCAGAAGGCCCTCGGGCCAGTCACAGACAGGGAGTCGAGGAGGTAGTCCCACAAATGGGGTCCCCCGCTCCCCTGACTAAGTTAGTCCCCGCTACAAGGGAAACCGACCCATCCTGGGTTATGTGTGGACTCCTCCAGCCCAAGGGGGGGGGATCCAGCCAAGCACCTGACCCAGGGAACTTTCCTCCTAACGTCCCCCAGGGGGGCAGAAATTCACCAAATCCTGGGCAGAACTTTTTCCCCAGGTATCCACCCAATTTCCAGCCCCAAAATCATCCATCCTTCTTTCCCCAATTCCCTGAGCCCAGACAACCTAATCCGGGAGAGGGGAGGCCAAGGGTGGAGGGGTACCAAAATCTTCCCAACCAGGGGTACTACCAGAGAAGGGATAGCTACCCTTCCCGGGATCAGCCCAGGGGAGAAAATAGAGCCCCGTATCAGCCTGAGCGGGTTTCCCAGTTAGAGCGCCAGGTCCAAAATATGGCACGGGATCTGGGTCACATACTGAGGGCTCAACAGAACCCTCAGATGAGCATGCCACCGCAGAATGCCCCAAACTCTGGACCTGGTGCTCCAGAGCAATGACGGGGGCAGCACCCCGATAACCCACCGGTTCCCAGGGAGGAGGCACAAGGGGAAGGGGGGTGTAAAGCCTTGGATGAAGCTTCCTACCCAACTTGTAAACAGCCCCTGGAAAACCAGGAACTGGAAACAAAATCTTCTGCCCCTGAAAGCCTGCTTCCCAAGGAGCAGAGGGGGGTAGGAGAAACAAAGGACCCAAACAGACCCACTTTGTGGAGGAGGTACAGGTCTTCCAATTTGAGGGAGAGGGATCCTCAGAAGATCCTGGGAAAAGGATCTTCTCCTTCAGAGATGGGGGAACCCCTCCCAAGGAAAAATGGGTCCCAAGGGATGCCAATTCAGACTGGGGAGATGTGGAGACTGAGCTATCGCCGCCCATCATCTCATCCCAGAACCGACAATACCAAAATCCCATGGGTCAAACCCATCCTGATGACTGCCTCCAAAAAGGGGGGGGCGGCTCAGAACCGAAACCATTTCCAGTGGCCAACTTTTTCTTTTAGATTCCCCAGGCTCTCCACAGAATTCTGCCCAAATCTCTTCGCTTGCAATGTCCAAAACCAGAAAATTGGCACACCAGTTGTCCAAAAATGTGCATTATCTGTGCCCCCTTGAGGAGAAGGAGGGAAGATACTATGCCCTGGTACAAGTACAGGGGCAGGGTACAATTTTGGCACTGGTGGACAATGGATCCCAAGCTACCCTTCTGTCCAAAAGGGCCTTTGATGAACTAAATGCAGGAAGGGGGGAGAATTATCGTATTCCTCTCACCTCTCTTCCTGGACAACTGCAGAACTTTGACAGGAAGGAAATTCCTGTCGAGGGGACTGCAGATTTGGACATCAAAATTGGGCGACACAAGGTGAAACACCCGGTCATAGTAGTGACTCCAGAGGGCACCCCTTGTTTACTAGGGAATGACCTCCTGAGAAGGTTGTCACCCCTAATAGATTGCGTAAACAAGGTCCTCTGGACCCAGACTAGCCAACCAATAAAATTAAAACAGAGTGTCAACCATGTTAGTTTTAACGGCACCTGCCACATGGTTGAACAAAAATCTGACCAAGTAGAATTCCACTTCCAGAACAACCAAATTCCAGACATGACAGTAATATCAGTAGGACAACAGACTGGTGGTGGGGGGTCCTCTCTATTTCTGAAAATCAACATTCCTTCCAGTTTAAGGTGGTATTTCACACTGGAAGGAAACACTCTGAAATTATATACCAATCCACATTCAGACACTCCCACTCCTATTGTCCAGAAAGATGCGAAATCAGCTCAGAGCCTGGCTGATATTCAGCAAATTGGAGAGCAGTTGTTCATCCCTGTTCAGTTAAATGATGGGAAGGACGCTGTTCTCGCTCGAGTGTGTGTGAACAACGGTAAGAGCTTCATTAGCAAAGTCATGTTCCGCCAACTCCCAAAAGATCCAGCCATTCCCACATTCAAACTGATAGACAAATGGGAAATGGACTTGGAAGCACCTAATTCCAAACATCTCCTGCCAAGCAGGTGTATGCTCAAAATCTCCATTGGCAACAAGAGCATAGTCCATAATTGTTGGGTCGTGTGAGACGTCACTGCTGCCTTTTACTTAGGCAGTGACATCCTCAATCGCTTTGCCATTAGTTTGGACCTAATAAACTTCAAAGCTTGGTCCCGATTAGCAGATAATCCCATGGGCTTTGATGATCCAGAAAAAGCATTTAGGTCAGCTCAATTGCTACCTTATGCAGTTGAAATTCAGATTAAAGAGGAAGTCACCATCCCAGAAAGGACCCAACAATTCTGCCTGGAAGTGAAAGTTAAAAGAGGACAAAAATTGAAAAACCCTGATGCTTATATACGTTTAAATGTTCTCTCCAACAGCAAGGGTTGGGGGTAAACCCAATGCCATTAGTCAACATAGAACATGACACCATTCCAATAGAGGTGGATAACAGCGACTCAAAGAGTATTACTCTAGCCGCAGGCACCAATATCGGAATGGCGGTTGATGACCGACATTTTTCCATTGATTTAGGGAATGAACTGTTAGGAAAGATCTCAAAGGACTGTTTTGACAGTGACAGTGATGACAACACAACACCAGACAGGATTTTCACCCGGCATGGGGGGAACTTCCTGGTGTACACTTCTTGCCCTTATGGTAAGGAAGATGTGACTTGTGACTTCAGGAGGGATGAGGTGATTTTCCAGGTCCATGAGGGCTGCCTTTCCCACCTGAAGCCTCCAGTCCAAATCAGCACTCTGACCAGGGACTTCTCCACCCAGTTGGAGGAGGCCGCTGAGATAGCCAAACCAGAAGTCTTTCGCGGCTTCAGGCAGATAGTGGAAGAGAGGGTCAACCTAGCTGATGCCTGCGTGACTCTGGAACAGAAGCAAAAGTTGAAACAAGTTTTCTTGGATTTCCAAGATCTCTTTGCGGTAGACTCATATGACTGTGGTCGCACCGACATCCACACCACAACAATTCCCACGGACCCTGGAATGACTCCAGTGTTTGTGAAGCAATATCGTTTGCCTCTCGCATCCATGGAGTCCCTTACTGAAATAATTAAGAACCTTGAGTCCCGGGGAATAATCCGTCCAGTACACAGCACCTTCAATAATCCGGTGCTGGGAATATTGAAGCCAAACGGCCAGTGGAGACTCTACGCCGACCTTAGGGAGCTCAACAAACAGGTCCATACTTCCCGATGGCCTCTGCCCTACATTGACCAAGGGCTGGCCCAGATCCAGGGGTCACAGGTATTCACTGCAATAGACCTGACCAATGGATACTGGACTGTGCCTGTCAGTAGGGAGGACCAATACAAACTGGCTTTTACCTTTGGGGGACAGCAGTACACATGGACCCGGACTCCCTTTGGATACCTCAACTCCGGCAATGAATTCAACATTTTCCTACACAAGGCCATGCCCGACCTGGGTGCGAGGGGTAACCTGGCTTATGTAGATGATGTCCTCATCAAAAGTTCATCTGTGGAGGAACACATAGCGGAGATCCGTTATGTTCTGACACAGTAGAGGGCCGCCGGAGCAAAACTTTCCTTCCAGAAAGCACAGTGGTGTAGAACCCGTGTTAATTTCTTGGGGCATGAGATTTCTCCTCAGGGTCTCTGTCCCCAGGAAAAGAAAGTGGAAGCACTCCAGAAACTGAAGGATCCCACAACTCTGCGGGAACTAAGGAGCCTCCTTGGACTGACTAATTACAGCAGAAAGCTCATTGAAGGCTACGCAGAGATCACTAGACCCCTGATTCATCTCTTGAAGTGGGGGTCAAGTGGGAATGGGGTCCAGAACAATCCGAGGCAGTAAGACAACTCAAGAGAAGCCTCTCACAAGTGCCTTGCCTAGCTTAGCCTGTCAGAAACAAGGAGTTCTTCCTGGAGACAGGGTTTTCTAATACGTGCTTGACAGCAGTATTATACCAAAAGCATGATAAGGTCAATAAAGTAATCTCCTATGCGAGCAAAACTTTATCCTCTGTGGAGGAAAAATTCAACGATTGTGAGAAGGCACTCCTGGCAACGGTGTGGGCATTGAAGAATTACCGCCCATTTATACAGGGGGAACACATCATAGTGGAGACTCCACACCAGCCTCTGCAATACCTCCAAAGTGACAAAATCCGGGCCGGAAATGTGAGTTATTTCCAAAATTACTTCCTGGATTCTGTCAATGCAAGGCTTTCCTGTGGAGGTCAGATATGGCCAAAACAAGAAGAGTCCCCTCGCGCAAGGTCTGGCTGACTTGCATGATTGTGCCAGAGAAAACTGTCTCGAGGACGAAAGTCTAAAAATCAAGGACAACATGGAGGCATACCTCAATTCCCCACACAAAGTCTTTGAAGAAGACAAGCGTGAGGGAAGGCCCACTGTCTATGTGGATGGATGCTCTTACCATGTTGACAACAACGGGGAGAAAGAACTGGTGGCCAGCGTAGGGAATGCATGGGTGAAGGAGTTTCCAGAACCCTCCGCTGGATACAAAATTGGTGCCCGAAGTAGTCAGGTGGCAGAATTGATGGCTGTGCATCAGGCCATCCTCACTGCTGTCCAGCATCAACTCCACGAACTGGTCATAATCACAGATTCGGATTATGTACGGAACGGGTTCGTGGAGCACCTGGTTAACTGGAAAACCAGAGGCATGTTATGTGCTAATAACAAACCCCTGAAACATGGGAAGCTAATCCAAAATATTGATGATCTGGTCACATCGAATGGGCTGACCATCTACTGGAAAAAGATAAAGGGTCATTCCAAAGTAGAGGGACCAGACAAAACTGGAAATGACTTAGCTGATCAGCTGGCCAAAACCGGGGCCATCCAAGGGGAGCTAATAGAAATAGAGTCCCTATTGGGGGAAATCCAGGTCACTGCTATCACTAGGTCCCAGACAAATGCTCACAATGATCTTTCAACTGCACAATGGAGTAAGGAGACCCCTGATGCTGATTTAATTACAGCTCAGAAGGGGGATCCAATTATTGGTAAATTTTACCAACACCTTGAGGCCCCGGAGAACTTTCCCCTGACGGATACCGATTTCGTTGGGAAAGAGGACCTAAGAGTGTTGATGAAATGTCCAAAAATGTTCCGAATCCAAGACGGTTTGCTGGTAAGGAAATCCAAAGCTGGCCACGATCAGTGGGTGGTTCCTACCTCATTCCGAAGCCTGATGTTAAGTCACACCCATGATGCGGCCACCGCCGGTCATAGGAGGTTTCACACAACACTGGAAATCTTAAGAGAGGTTCATACTGGCCACACATGGGGCAAGACCTCGACCAATACTTGAAGGGGTGCCTTGTGTGTGCACAGTTTCAGCCATCATCCCTCACACACCGTGCGCCTCTCCAGAAGAGGGGGATGACACTGCCATGGTCAGATGTGCAAAGCGACTTTGTAGGCCCTGTAATTCGCTCGTCTAGAGGAAACAAGTACATGTTGACCGTTACATGCTTGTTTACCAAGTGGGTGGAATGTGTCCCGGCCCCAAACTGCAAGGCAGAAACAGCAGCTGCCCTGATGATTAACCACATCTTTTCCCGTTTTGGTCTACCTCAAAGGATTGAGTCAGACAGAGGTAGCCATTTCACCAGCGAGGTAATGACAAAGATGTGGGAGATACTGGGGGTCAAAAGGAAGCTACATATTGCTTACAGGCCAGATTCTTCTGGAGCAGTAGAGAGATATAACCGAACCATTGTGAGCATCTTAAAAAAGTTTGTGGCAGATTCTGGGCCAAGTTAGGATATCCGACTACCTCTGGTCCTAATGGCCATCAGATCTACCCCTTCATCTGCAACTAAAATGTCACCATTTGAGTTGATGACTGGACGCAAGATGGTAAAGTCACCATTGACTTTACTAGTCTTGAATTCTGAACAGAACCAGTACAAACCATCATATTGTGGACGTACTGGCCGGGGCAATTCGATTGCCCCAGGGTCTGTTAGTCGAGGGGGCACGTCTCCGTCCCCCCGATCCAGTTTTGGCTGGTGGCAGTGGATACTACTTTTTATATTCAACCGCAAATATTCCTCTATGGGATTTTCCCATTGTTTGAGGCTACTATCTTTATTTATTTAATTACGATAGCCTCGAACATACCGCCGGTTTATTTATTTATTATTAATTCTCTGGTTGGTATTTTTTGCCAAAACTCGGTTCTAAAATGGCGTTTGTGTTCTCTTCTGTGACTCCAAGTCGAGCCCTTTGTTCCACTTTTTAGCGGGCTTCTCCACAGAAGCCCTCCAAAGTGGTGCCACTCTGTCTGGGGTACTTAGGAGGGGGTGAGGGGGATTTAGGCACCCTGGACTGAGCTGCCTAGGCAACTCAAGTCGCACTCCGTCCTGATTGGCCCAAATGGTGAGCCGACCGACTTAGCATGTTTGAGTGACAGCTAGGCTGAGTGAATGGGGGTTTTCTGCATAAAAGCAGGACTTTGGGGACTGGAACTTCAGAAGTCGCCACAGGACTTAAGAATCCGATGAGGGAGAAGCTGAGCTGACCTGCCATGACGACACCTCCGGTGGAGCCCTGCTGGACCGTCTCACCACTTTTCCCAACGACAGAGGAGATCTCCTGCCGGAGAGTCTTCTTCCTTTGACTGGTGGGGATAACCAGTTTCACCGTCTTTTCGCCTTCCTGACGCATCTCGTGGCCGCCTTGCCTGTGCCAAGCACCCTGGCAACCGGAATACCACATTTTACCACGACTGCAAAATAAAGGGTAATACCTTTAACCGGAAAACTCTGCATCTGGTTTCTTCCCTGGCAGTGCAACGACCTTCATCTTTCCTCCAAGTCGAGATCTTCTCTTCCCCTGGACGATGCTGAGACTTGCACCCGCTGCCAGGAACAACTGCCACCGCTGGAGGATCCTTCCCACTTAAGGTACTTTGTTCCGCCTGGCTTCCCTTGCCACCGACTGTACGGGTTAGATTTAGCCCCCTGCTTTCGAACCTGGGTTAGCCTGGGACACCCTGGCTAAACTTTTCTGAGCCCCTCTAAACTCTTTTCAAACTCTCTGCAAGACTTTCAAAGCCTAGTGTAACTGTGTGATCTTGGGCGCATTTGTGCTCTGCTCTCTCTAAGAGTGGGCCCAGCCTATGGACTTTGGCTCACAAGTGACTTTTGCTCTTCTGCCTTGCTTAAAGTGTTCCTAAATCTTAGAGAGGTGTATCTTCACATATTCTGCCTTTTTCCCTCCCTTTTTCATGAACTTATTTGAGTGCCATCTATAGTTAAGCGCTCACCTCTGTCTTGAAATAAGTGGTGTTAACTAAGACTTGTCTGATAAGGAATACGGGTTGTATATATTATAATAGTAACTGTGTTTAGAGTGTTTTACAATAAGAGTGCTGGAGTGTTTCAAACAGGGTGTGTTTATATAAATAATTATATACTTTGATACCAAAGCTCTGGTCAGTGTTTGCTTGTGCTATTGTATCTGAGTGCCTATTGTGTATACTTTGCATACTGCCTAACTCTTCTTGAGGGACGTCTGACTGCTCAGCCACTGCTACCAGGTAAATTTGGGTGGTACAGACTGCTACCAAGTGGGTTTACTGCTAACACCTGCAGTCCTAAATCTTTTGCAGTGTTCCCAACGGGAACTGCACAGGTTTCTGCCTAACACCTCCTACCAGCACTGACAAGATCATTAAAGATGAAGATTGTAGCGCAAGCATACAAGCTGCAATGCTGAACAAAATAGACCTCCTCCAAAAGAAAATACAGGATCACTATAAAGCTTTATTGAGTCACAATCGGCCCCTTCACACCGCACCCGAATACAAAGTATTCCATCTCCCTAAATTCTCCTTTAAAGAGATCTCAGAATCTGAAGTTATAGACCTCCTCAAACACCTTAAACCATCACTATGCAAAGGTGACATATGCCCACCCAAGATTATCAAGGATTGTGCCGAGGCCCTTGCCCCTCTTCTGATGGCCTTCATCAACTCCTAATTTAAATCAGGCATCGTGCCTGACAGCCTCAAAGGGGCGTGGGTGCGCCCCCTCTTGCAAAAGCCTACACTTGATCCTGCCCAGCCCAACAACATCTGGCCCATATCCCCTTTCTTCTCAAAATTCTGGACATGGCGGCTCACAGCCAGATCCAACTATACTTGGAAACAAACTCCATCCTAGGAAAAAAAAGGTCTGGGTTCTGTAAAGGGCACGACACTGAACAAGCCTTACTAGACTTAAAAAACCAAATCACTCAAATCCTGGACAAAGGCAAGCCTGCCCTCCTCCTCCTCCTAGACCTCTTGGCGGCCTTCGATCTTGTAGATCACAAGACCCTTGCCACCCACCTTACGCAAGCAGCACAATTCCCCAAACAAGCAGCCTCCTGTATCACTTCCTTCCTAGAAGGTAGAGCAATGAAAGGATTCTCAAACATAGCAAATGCAGCTCCTACTACCATTCATTGAAGAGTCCCACAGGGTTCATGTACCGCTCCAACTCTAGACAATCTCTTCAGGAAGCCCCTTTTTGACAAGTACCCAAGTACTTCTACCACTAACGGGTTCATACGACCAAGGCGCAAAGGCTCTATGCCAAATTTACACCACTATCCAATCCTGGATGTCGGCAATGGCCTATGCCTCAAAGGAGATAAGGCAGAGATTCTTATTCTTGGCCAAAAAATGACACTAGGCAAACTACACTGTCTTTACACCAATTTCAACATAGTTAACTCCATCATTCCCGCCATCATTCCTTCCTCATCGTCTGTAAAGACATTAGGGGTTCACATTGATGCCACCCTATCTATGAACAAGCAAGTCAGTGCCATTGCGTCTGCATCCGCCCAAAGCACTAAACGAATTAATGCCATAAAACCCTACCTAACCAAGTAAAACTGCCTTTCAATAGCCAGAGCCCCTATAGGTGCTAAGCTTGACTACTGCAATACTCTTCTAGCAGGCACCTCCATGAAGAACCTAAAGATACTCCAAATCACACAAAGCATCCTGAGAAGCAACCACATCACTAAAGCCAGACAAGCAGTTCACTGGATCCAGGTCAAACACTGCATTACCTTTAAAATCCTCACAAACATCCATAAATGCCTCAACCCTCTTACCTATCAGAAACCATATCCAGAACTATCACCTTCCGGCCCACCAGAACACGCTATACTAATCAACTCAACATTCAGCACATCAACAGGGCAAAAGCAGGTGAGATAGGCTTCACATACATAGCCCCAAGCTCTGCAATGCTCTCTCTACTGCCCTCAGAGCCGAGGCCACTCTCCCGGCCTTCCAGAGAAACCTGAAAACCTCCCTTTTCAACTAACATTTACCCCGTGCACACCTCCACACAAACCTCATTAACCTCTTTCTCTCTCTCCTCTGTCATCTCAATGTATAATGTAAAATATGAAAAAATGTATATCTGCTCTCATCTTGTAACTAAGCTCTGCTCTGTAACAAGAGCCACGATGACCATGGGCTGTTGCGCACTCTACAAATATGAATAAATAAATAATTACATTGAAAGGCTGCGGGTGCATTGCACAGACCAAAAGGCATTACCTGGTATTCAAACAACCCGAACTTTGTGCGAAATGCAGTTCTCCAATTGTCTCCTTCTCATACACGTACTAGATGATATACCCCAAGTAAATCTGGCTTTTTAAACATGGTTGCAGCCTGAATCTGATCAAGCATTACTGAAATTAACAGCAAAGGATACCTGCTCTTAATGGTTATCTTATTCAAAGCACTATAATCTATGCAGGTGAAGAGATTTCCTTATTTTTTTCAGAACAAAAACAATGGTTAAAAATCTTCTTGCACATTCAAAGGTGATTGTTCTTGAACCTTCAACCAATCAGCTTGCCTTTAAGGGCTCTGCAATCTAGGCTTGGAAGGTCTGTGCAACTAAGGTTAAGGAAGATAGCAAACAAAAACACTGCCCAACTTCGCTGTTCTTTTAACATCTCATTTTAAAAAAAACATCCTTCAAGCCTGTGAACAGTCCCTGGCCACCTGCCACCCTGGCCGTTACGATACTTGTTCCCCCTGCACACCCTACACTAGCCCCTGCGTGTTATCTTATCTGTCTACAGAACCCTTCAGAGGACAGGTACTTTTCTAGTGTTCTATAAATGAAAAGTGCTTTTTTGAGTTTCATCCGTCTGATAGGACTGAAGGCTGCAGTTTCAGATTTCTGAAACCATCAGGACCAAGCAATGGAAACTATCCACTAAATGAGATGCATGACCTTGTATCTCTGGAAACTGTCTGGGACATTTTATGCATGGTCAATGTCTGGGCCTAATTCAAGATTTGTGATGTTCTACAAGCACATAGCCAATTGCAGTTATATCACAGTAAAATAATTGATGCAGACAGAAAGAAAATTGCTAAAGCATATGCTTGAAAATCATATTTTTTCAGACGTTTCTCACAATTATTGTCTCTTTCACAATATTTAATTCAAAACAACTTCAACTAAATTTCTTAAAATATTGAGCAGTTACTTCAGGACTCAGTAGTACTGAGAAAGCTGATGGATGCGGCTGCCAGGTCAGCAATATGGCTTGACAGCTTCTGGTGCTTTCCTTATTCCTAAACAGTTCGTTAGTGTGACAGCTCTAGGTATGGTGTAAGGCTGGGAGAGTCTCTGTGCCCCAAGAGCATCCGGGAACCAGTGCTCTGGAGCGTAGGGGTGGAGTAGGTGTCTGAGGCTCTGGAGTGCTGGTGGCAGCATTTTGGACCATGGCATTGATGTTCATGCCTGCGATTATGCCCAACGGAGGCAATCGTATCTGGTGGATGTCTCTGCTGAGGTTGAGTAGCAGAGCAGTCTCAAGTACCTTTGACGTTTTCAGGCTGCTCGAGGTTGCCTCTGACTCCCGCATTACTTTATGTGCTGTTGCTTAGTTAGTTGGTCACAGAAGGTGATGAACCATCAAGTTAGTTCTTCTGAGCTTCACTACCTTAGGTGGAATTAATTTTCTGAGCAATGGAGTAGATGGTGAAGGTGGTGAGGGTAGTTCTAATATAACCAGCCAGTATGACTCCCATGGTTATTACTTTGGGTCATTTCCAGAATAACATCTCTGATTCTGCTCAGCTTCCCCCCAGCGCACTCCCAGACCTTATGTTTCTTTACCCTTGTGCAACATCTTACTCGTCAGACAGTGTGTCTCCATTGGTGCCCGTTCAAGTGCCCAGAACAGCTCCAGTTAGCCAGAGGGTGCCCTTGAGCATGCCAGTAGTTTTACCAACTTGCCTTTCATCAGCTCCATGAAATAGATCCATTCTCGAAGGCACTTGATGCTCAATTGATTGTCACTACGAGGATAAATGTATGCACAATGTGTGAGAGAGCTTGCCTGAGGATGCTACTCAGCCCTTTGCACCCGGGGGCCGTAGTAGCTGGGAGGGCAAAGTCAGGTGTGTCGGCCTCCAGCTCTGTTGTTCACCAGGCTGATTCCTTAGCAGGAAGTCTAGCACCGCAAGGGTCTTACTTCGTATTCCGGCTAGGACAGTCTTTGTGGGAGTGTTCTTTCTAAACCTTCTATGTTTTCTTCTACAGGAGGTCTCACATCCATTGCCTACTTCACTGTATCACCCAGATGATTATTATGAGCTTAGGAATGTGCTGATGATACTTGTTCCCACCTGGATTGCATGCTGGTCTGATTTTACAACTATTAACCATAGTTCTCTAATTTGTTGGCTCAATTTGTATGTCTTACCTTACTTCTATTTGTACCTATAAGATTTATGTTCAAAACCTGTTGAATGCTATAATACCACTGTGGTGTTAAACGTGCCACTCATTAATACCAATAAACAAACAAACAACCAAATTACCTAGCAAATGTGTGTCAACGAGAGCAAAAGAAAGATTCTTAATTCCAACAAAACATTCAGCAACACCCAAAACTGACTGTCAGAACTGCCATGTAGGATGAGAGATGGAACAGTGCAACCGCTATGAATGTCCTAATTTCGAGCAATAAATTGAGAAAAAGGATGTACAACAGTTAGTAGTAAGACAATTGAACAGCATCCTAAAATAAACAAATTTCCAACCCACTGACCCGATCCATCCTCCATGCCCACTCCTAAAATGTACTATGGATGCTCCACCAAAAGATATCAAGAGACACTCAGCGAGCCTTCTGGCATACTATTGCCGCCTTACCAGGAAGGACTAATCCACACTGTCTGTCCATGTTCATATGGTGTCACATGGGGACCCACTTTTGCGGCAGAATGGCGGTGCTTACAAACTTCAGGGAACCTTCTCCGGTTGGATGTCCATACTCAGTAAATCAGGTGCACATACACAGTCCAGCTTGCAGCAACCAGCAATGCCTGGTGCCAACAGCCCCAAAACAAAATCTGATAAGATGTAAGGAAAAATGTTAAACACTAGGATTATGAAGGTGACCTCATGGCAAGAACAAAGATTTTCTCTCATCATTTCTATCCAAGTCAATCCTCAAATTCCACCTCTTCATTTCATAATTTTCCCTGTTCCTGCAATAGGTACAACATTTTATTCATTTATGTATTTATTTCTCTAGTTTATCGGGAGCTGCTGTTACCCATTACACATGACAAAAGGATCAAACCACAGCTGCATATCACCAATCTAATAACTTTTACCTTGAGGGTTGGGTATAAAGTGAAAGAGTTATACTATATATAAACATATATTTCAGTTTAGGTTAACATACAAGAACGGAAGTGAAATTAAATAATAAAAGGTGTTTTCAATGTAATTAGAGGGAGGGCTACTAACCACCACCTTCCCTGATTTGTATAGGAAATATTTGATCAGTGGTGAGGTATCAGGGGAACTGGATCCATCCACATAGAAGCTAATATAATATTAATAATGATATTAACAATTATATCAATATTAAATAATCCTAATGCTATTATTATTAATAATTATAATAATAATAATAATACTAATAATAATGATAATAATGATAATAATATCAATTCACTTTTTATAGAGGAATGTATTGTGGAGTCCTTCCTCTCCTAGCTCAATAGCTGAACTTGGCATGGATTTCTCAAAGTCTTCTGAATCAGCCCTCTGGTTTCAAAGCAAATGCTCTACCAGAGAGTGAATGTAAAGCATGACCCAAGGCACATCAAAAACACAGGTAGCCATGGCACGTCATGTGTAGCAAATGCTGAGTTGGAGCTCTTAGTACTGGACAACTTTACTTCCTCAGGTTCCAGAAGGAATTACATACTGAGGTCGACAAAGAAGAGAGCTATGGTGATCTTCAGTCTCTATGATGGAGCATGATGTGCTTATGCAATGTTCTTGAATAACCATACTGCTGCAGCAAATCACATACCAACACTGTATCATTTTTCTATTTGTATTTATTTTAAAACAGGGATGCCAATTTCGACTTACAATAGCACATTTACAGATAGTGAAGGCATTCCCACGAAGGGTGGCAGCATAATAGGACAAAGATGAGAACAAGTGGTGGGGCAGTTTATGAGAGTGTAAAAAAGTGAGATATTATTATTATTTTTTTTTTTTATTATTAGTCATGGTTTAAAAATAATCAACATTATACTATAAACACATACACATTCATTCAAATACGAATACAATATAACAAAAGAACAAAAGGCAAAACTTAATAACATTTCTTACTAGTGGGAACAGCTCCCCCTAGTCATAGTCACATAAACCATACTTAATATAGAAAGAACCCTCTGTTTTCCTTTTAGATGAGGGTACTTTTTCCAACATACAAAATACTTCCTTCAAGTGTGATAGTAACTCGTTCTCTTGTTAGGAGGAGCACCCACCTGTCCTCTACTGACAAAGTTGTGAGTTGTGTTAGGAACCTTCCCAGCCACCTACTCCTTTGTTTGCTCAAAGATGGACATATTAATGTCAGATGCTACAATGTTTCTCTGGGCGCATTGCAAAGTCTGCATTCAAATGTTCTCATGTTTATTTTCAGTCCTTACTTGGATGATGTCTCTTGTTGGCAGAAGGTTCATACGGAATCTCATGAATTGATGTCTAAATGGGCGGTCTGGAAATCTTTCTAGAAATTTGGGGAGTGAGCCTCGAGCCATAGAGATTCTTTGTCGTCTTGTTTTTACAAGTGTCTATCCAGTCCTGGTCATAAAGCTTGAACTTCACTTTTCCTGTTAGAGATTTCAGGGAATCCGCCGATGACCCCAGTTGGTAGGTATTGCGACACACATTTTTTTCCAATCAAGTAACACAGAATCCATAGTAGACCGAAGTGCACTGTTCAAGACTTCAAAGCTGTCCTCCTGGTTCTCCCAGTAGGCATTTCGCGTAGAAGACATGGTTTTCCATACTGTAATGGCATATAGAGATGTCAGGCCCAATTCATTTCATATTATTTGGATACATGTGCTCTGTGAGCGAAGGAGTACCCTTCTCCAAAAAATGCCCTCTGGTTTTGGCCAGATCGATACAGGTAATGTAAATGAGGTCTCTGCTCCGTATGTGAGCATGGGAGTGATCTTGAGATGATAGAATTCAATGATCGGCTTCAGAGAATACTTGCAGTATTTAACTACTAGAAGACAAGCCTGTGAGGCCTAGTTACAAGTCTTATTTCTGAGAATGACCTCTCTTTGTACGTCAACTGAACTGTTGTTAATAGTTATTCCCAAATACATAATAGATGCAACCTCACTTAATGTTTCTACTTTCAAGAACCAAGCCGAAGACCGGGAAGATTTATGTTTGCTTGTTATACCTCGCAAAGTCAATATTCTTGATTTAGATATATAGATCTTCAACCCATTTTCGTCTACAAAATGCTCCAGAGCCTTCAACTGTCTTGGTAGTCCAACCTTTGTGTGATCTAGCAGAATTACATCATCTGCATATAGCAGATGTCTAATTGGTGCACCAGCTATTCGTGGAGCAAAACATCTAATGTCTTTGAAGACATTGCCCATGTCTGAGATGAATAGATTAAATATTGCAGGCACTAAGGACCAGCCCTGCTTCAGTCCCTTTGCCGTGTTATCTGGCTTAGACAGGGAGCCTTACTATCAAGTCTGATCTGCAAAGCGCTGTTAGAATGGAGGGCCATAAGAGCTTCTGTAATATCCTTGCGCCGTCCAATGAGTTTAATTTCTTCGAAAGATATTCTCGTTGAATGGTATCGAATGGCTGGGCCAGATCTATTGATGCAAGATAAATCTTGTCTGTTGGCTTCCGTTTTATTGTTGATTTGAATAGATTGATCAAGAAAAGGTTAACACGATCCCAATTTCCTTAACGATCCTGCTTGCCACTTGCCATAGCGGCCCGTATTCATTCTCCAAGATGAAAAAGACGTCAATAGTAGGACTATGAATATCTTACCAGAGACGTCTAAGAGGGCGATAGTCCTGTAGTTTGCAGGGTATGACCTTTCGCCCCTTCTTAAAAATAGGAACCACAACAGAGGAGCACCAAGAACTCGGAATAGCCCCTGTTCTTTTAATTTCGACAAAGTGGATGTGCAAAATATAAGCCCATTTATCAATATCCTTCTTCAATGTGATGCCACCCTGGAATTGATTGCTGGTTTAAAAAGTTTCTATGGCCTGTCTATCAGTAGGAAATTACCAGCCTCCCTTCATATTACCCTGGTTATTTGTCATCTCTTTATCTGATGTAAAATGAGCACTAAAATGTTTTAACCATGCTCCCTCAGTAACAGCACTCGAAATAATGGATGCCTGGGGATCCATTTGGTAGTTAAATAATCTCGAAATTTCTGATGTGTTCTTAGCTGTGACGATTTTCAACATTAGTTCTCTGTTGAGCTGGTGCATTAACCACTTGTGACCTGTCAGCCAGTTTTTAAATTGCAGGGATCATTTTTTCCTGGTGATTAGATTTCTAGTGTTGTTATTTAGGCTCTCCTTGATTTGCTTTTTCAGTTCTTTCTTCTTAAGGAGATCCGCCATATCGAAAGAGTGTATTTTTACAAAAGATGGACGTGAGCCTGCTGCTCCCCGTTCCTTAAACATGAAAACTTTTGATTGTACTGTTAAATGCTCATTGTGTGGTACCTCATGTTGAATGATAGTGGGCGCACTCTTAGAGATTTGAAGTTTATGGCGCCTTTCATTCACAGTAAGGTTAATCTGCATCTTCTTTGGGTGGGGCCTTCTCCATCCCTTAAAAATAACACGTACCATGCCATGATCACTAGCTTTAGGCTGCTTCACTGTCAAAGAGGTCAAGCCAGAGTACATGGTCTCGGATGCGAAGATGTAATCTTAAGTTTTTTTTATCGTCCCCTCTTCTCCACGTAGTTGAGGCAGACATGTCTCCTTTTGTCTGGCAATTGGCCATATAAATGTTTCTATCCTCCAAGTTACCTCTCCAGATCAGACCTCTTATTTCTTGCAGAGTAGAGGAATCTGAACAAACTGCTATGAGCTTGGTACCAGCATCAAAACATTGAATATTTAGGTTGCCGCAGATGAAAATATCCAAGGACTCCCAAGCCCCCATTGCATCTTCAATTAATAATAAGACAGAACTAACAAATCTCTCTGCTGCTGGAGAGGCAATATTCCAGTAGAGATTTAATAAAATAAGTGGTTGCATAAGCCTTCCTTCGGTCACCCATGTGGTTAGTAAGATTGCTTGAATCATGGGGGGATGGGCACTTTTCCATAATTACTCTTATCGCAGACGTATTTTTCAGTGCCTTAATAAGGCTCACCATGGGATGGCCAGAAGACCCCTTGATTGCCAGATTTATGTAGACATGTAGGCAGTAAATTCCTCTATGAGTGGTTTGTCTCTAAGCCATGTCTCCCGAAGACACACAGGGCCTCATTACACGGTAGGCATAATGGGAATGGGAAAGGCGCTAATTACGGTACCGCAAATTGCGGTACCGTAATTAGCACCCTGGTCCCTTTGCGGATTGGATTTTTAACGCCTGCAAAAAGCAGGCGTTAAATTCCCCAACCCGCAAAGGGACCTCGCAGTAAGGCGGTAAGGATTTACCGGTACCGGTAAAATACCGGTACCGGTAAACCCTTACCGCCTACCTTGTAATGAGGCTCACAATGTCATAAGCCTCAAATTTCAGCTCACACCCATTAAAGAGCTGGGTAAAGCCTCCTGGTTTCCAGGAGACTAGAGAAATATCTTTTGGCAGTTCTTCCAAGGAGGCGTCAGCATCACCAGATGGTGGCTACGTTGATTGTTGACTATTAGCCAACGCCCCTGCCAACAATGCCCAAGAGGGTTCTTGATTGCTTCTCCTCAAATCATCTCTACCATGGTGTGAATCCTGCAAGGGCCGAATATTTTCCACTGTGATTTTCAAGTTGCCTTTCTGGGCCCTATTGGTTTGGTCCTGGTTGTCCACAAGGCTGAGTGGTTTCTGGACAACCGGCATCTTATTTGCCATGGTGCGCTTGTTCACTCTTGTCCCTCTATGGTCTTAAGAATTCTCTGTCTTAAATACTGACAAATTGGCCCCCCATCCTAATTTGATAGGGCAAATCCCAGAAGCAATAATAATTTTCCCTCTCGTTAGGATGACTTTATCAGGTATTTCCTCCTCTGGGAACTCGATCAGGTAAAGGATGTACACAGTGCAGTAGGCGTAGTGTATTCGCCCTATTTAGAATCAATGCATCATTGAACAGCATAATTCTTTGAAGAGCAGGCAGTGTACAGTACATTCTTTGAGTTCTTCCCCTTGAACTCTTAACCTTGTACCGGCCATCCTAGGGCCTTTTTTCAGCCGACCAAGTCTCCCGATTATCACAAATTCCTTTATGCTGTTTCTTTTTTGCTCTAAAGTTAGAAAAAGGCAAAGCAGGTATTTTGCTGGTATTGAGCTCTTTAATGGAACAAAGTGGGAGGGTGGTTCTTCCACTTCTTCCTCAATAGGCAATGGCATATGCCTCCTTTTTTTCCTGTGTGTTGCCGGGGAATGATCAAATGCAATGATTTTTCTTTTAGGGTTTGTTCATCCTTACGGGAGTTAGTAGTCGGTTTACTATTATCTTCATCCGCACTGCTTACATCACTTTTCGTGATGCTACATGTGATGCTACATGTAGAATGGTTGGTCAAGTCTTCTATATCGTCTTCAGCGTCCCGGGAGGATAGCTAAGCGGTAACCTGCTCGCCTTGGAAAAAAGACAACACAAAGCCACACAGGTTCGATCCCCGGGTCTGCGCTTAGAAACCAACAGGTATTAATCGCATTATAAATATGCAACTAAGAGACACATTCCCGTAACCGTGCCTCGATGCCTCCAGGCTGTGTGAGCGCTTTAAAAATGCAAAATAAATAAATAAATAAATAAATAGATATAATGTGCTCTATCAGGGACTGATGATTAGAATGATTGACTACCTGGGGTCCTACCTGTTCAGGAGGGACTTTATCCAAGTCTTTAGCTTGCTTCAGCAGGCCATCTGTGTTGAGAGCCATGATGTTTGTAATAGCGGTGCTCGGCCTGCCGGCACTTATAATCTGCCCTCTTTTACTTAGTGGTTTCAATATTTTTTGTTGCTTAGAGAGTTTTGTCAAGGCCCCTTTTAAAAGTGTTATTTTCGTTTGGAGGGAGTAACCCTTATTTGCCTCCTGTCCTAGTTTGAGGATAATTTCATATTTCTTCTAAGGATCACATGGGCCCATTTACTTATTACTCACAACTTGCGCCAATTCATTGTTTTAAGAACCGGTAAGGGAAGGGCTGGTATGGAAGGATCCTTGTGTGCACTGTACCCCTCCTTGGGCACAGGGTTCAAAATCAGTTGTGATACAGCATCTTCCCACTCAGGTGCGCTGATGAACGATTGCCTTTTATCTTCTTGAGCATTATGGATCCTTGTTCCTTTGATGTTTGATTGCTCCTTCGCTGATCTAGTCGAGTCCAAGACAGAACCGGTTTCTACATCTATTGCTTTAACCACTTCTCGAGACTTTTCCAAGTCAGCCCATCTCCTTATTTTACCCTGAATGATCAGGTCTATGATGCTATGAAGCACCTCTGTAATTTGTTCCGTGTTTTTGTCTAGATTTGATTGTATAGCAGTTACAAAGCCTTCTAAGAACATCATCTTGGAGTTCATCATCGTGAGCAATGTGGAATGGTCCCTGATTTGATCATTTAGTGACTTCTGCAATTTCATATACGGGGAGAGTGTTAAAGTAAGCATAGCTGTAAGATTAGTGTTGACCTGCACCTTACTAGATGCCTGGCCCTCCATCCATGATGCAGCCATGTCCATCAAGAGGTCTTCATCGGATATTGGTTTTTCCGGCTGTTGGATTGGGGATGAATTCATTGAATTTTGCAGATTTTCTTTTCTCTTTGGGCACAATGATCTCATTTGGTGCACTTCTTGTGAGCACTTGCCCTCCTCATGTGTGCCCCTATCCGTGTTTCTCATAGGCCTCCCACTTTGATTAGTGGCAGTTCTTTCCTTCCTGACGTCATTAGTCAAAGTTTCCAAGCCCCGAGTTGGACCTGAGTTTAACTATGGTCTCTCAGTCGGCACTTCTGATGAACTTTGTTTTGAGACCAAAAGAGGCTGGTTTGAGACTGCAGTGTTTCCAAATTGATTTAATGGAGGGTTGATTTGACTTTTTTAATGACAAGTCATGATGCATATTTGCCACTCTAGTAGTTGAAAGATTCCCCACCCAGTATCCATTGCCTCTGCTTCTTTTCCAGCATCATCCCCCATGCCTTCCCCTTCTTTTCCAGCATCATCCCCCATCCCCCATGCCCATGCCCCATGTATAGGGCAGGGCATGCCTGGTCATATAGGCCAAGCAGCCTCGCCATGCAGCCATGAGTCTATTATTCTTGCTGTGACACAGTGTTCCATTCCCACTTCATGGGTTTTGGCTCACTCAATTCATGATACAAGTGCCCATTTTCTGTACAATGGTGGCTTTGCCTGCATTCTATTCTCTACATATAGCTAGCTTCTATGATGACTTAATCTACCTTGTGTTTCAGTGTTTGGACATGTGTTGAACTTCTGTTTTCTTTACCATCTTGTTTACTTCATAGTCTTTTTCTTGTCTACGTCAATAGTTCATTTGCACTCAGCAGTCTGGATCCCAAGCATGAACATAGTTGTGAACAACACTACAGTTTTACTGAATAATTTGTGCACATCAGTGATATCATCAACAGATGCTTTTGATTTTTCCGAGAAATAATTTGATCCCCTCTCTCGCCAGAGTTCTATGGACCTTCTTCTTCTCAGGTGGTCATCTACTTTTGGAAATTATTCAATCTTTAGATCACTTTGTGGGATCACCAATGATGGAACATGGATATATACCAGAAAGCACACTCCACACCAGTTCCTTGGTAATTTCATTTAGGCTCAAGATCCACAGGCCCAATACCAATCCATTAGGCCAGCTGTCCCTCTTCTCATTCCTGGAATGTCCACAATGGTTTTACACTTTACTTTGAAAGTACATGGATGCATTAATTAATGGGACTACAAATACAGCACAAGCTTCATCACCCACCCATCTCAGCAGTTTAGAGTACTTAGACCATGACTTTAAGCACTCATTGTTCACATTCTGTACTCCTTGTACTGGTTCATTTCTTAGTAGAAGAGCTGCACATGACACATTCCATCTTCCCATTCTTTACTGGTATGCATTCGCCCATAGATCAGCAGCTGTGACCGTTCCCAGCATCCAGGCATTCCAGTCTTCTCCTTCATGTCAGAACAGTTCATTCTCTTCATTTCCTCAATGATCACCTCATCCTGGCCTCCAGCAGGATGTACAAGCATTCTGCCTGTCCATTCATGTTCCTTTTCGATTTGTGTAGTTTTGATATAATCATCCTGGTATGGAAACAACTGTCTTGATCTCCATCGCAACGTTGCCCAGCTCCCTTGGAACTGTCCTCTGGTAGTACATGCCGCCGGATGACTGACGCACTTCGCAAATAAAGGTTTTGACAGTATTGATGGCATAGGGGATAAGAGAGCAGACATAGCAATTCTCATCAGTGCTCTCTCCCCCGCCTTTTTTAATGTGTTGATACCACTTGTTATTCCCTAGGTGAGCTGCATGATGAGTGTAGGTATTTATCCCCTGATTATCTTCTTCTGCACTTCTCTTATGTCATTTAACATGCTCATAGAGATTAACAAATTTATCATCATTTGTACCCGCACATGGGAGAATCATAGACAATGTTTTTTCAATTCAATCAGCAGGAAAATAGATTTATCTAAATGTAAGATGAAGAAAGATAAAAAGAATACACATGCATATATATATTACGCCTACACATCTGGAGAACCATTTGTTGCTGAGCTAGTGCTCTCTCTATAATCTCATTATCCTCTTCTCAAGTAATTTTTACTTCAAGCATTCAATTTTTAATCTGTAATTGCACAGTTTGATCAATGATCGCTGGTATGAGTCTCCTTATTCCTGGACCATTCTTAGGATCATGCAAAAAGGTGTCAATGTTAACATCCCTCCTAACAAGGGCAAGGGCAGAGTAGGACTGGAGTATGAAAACAAAAATAGCAACCACAAGACTGTTCATGTTTCTGTCAAGAGGTACCATCTATTTTATCAATTAAAACAGTTGTTCTCCATGAAATGAATCTGAATATTGATCTCTCTACCAAGTTCTAATTGGGAACTAGCGTTTAGGCATAATGCTGATGCAATATTTATTTAATTAAAGAAGTTCATCTCAGCCTCTGGAATTTCTCTGCAAGTCATTGCATTCCCTGCTAAAATATATAATGAGTGTTCATTGAATTCCAGTCCAAAAGAAATATGTGCTAATCACTCACTGCTTTATCCTCCTTCTTCTTCCTCATTGATCGAGCCTGCACACATGGAAATTCGTCTTCTTGTCTTTCTTTGGGGTCAGCAACCAATGGAGGGAGCGTCTCACCTTTTTTAAACCTTCAAGTTACCAAGATGCAGCCAAGCTTGTCTTCCTGATACCTTAACTGCAGAAGAGAAGCTTTCCTCAACATCAAAGGGACCATTTAGGGCCTCATTACACAGAAGGCGGTAATGGTTAACGGCCACCGTTAATGGTAACGGTGACCGTTAACCATTACCGCATTACTACGAGGTCCCTTAGCGGGTTGGTGCTTTAACGCCTGCTTTTTGCAGGCGTTAAAAACCAACCCGCTAAGGGACCTCGGAGCTAATTACGGCACTGCAAAATTGCGGTGCCGTAATTAGCGCCTTCCCCATTCCCATAGAGACCTATGGGGCAGAAATGGGAATGGGGAAGGGCAATGGCGGAAGGGGGATTTACCGCCCCACCAACCTTGGAATGGGGCGGTAAATCCCCTTTCCGCCAAGGCGGTGCCGGTAATTTACCGGCATGGTCCAGGGTGCTAATAGCACCCTGGATCACCGCCTTCCGTGTAATGAGGCCCTTAATCTAGGTTTGTGCCACCTTCTGGGGAAATTGTTTATAAGGATCAGGCCCCCAATATATGATTTTGGTGATGGCAATAGTTCACTTGGATATATTACTGGATCGTCCTCTTCCTTGTTCCTAGACCTCTCCTGCCAATGCTTGAATTGATCTGAAATAAAAGAAATACTGTTAGACATACATGTCAAGTAATCGTGCATTTCATCACCTAGAGTCGTTGCTACAATCTGGGCATCAGTCCTTACTGGAGATGGAGGCATAAGAGGCTTTCTCATGCGACACCCACTCACTAATTCATGAGGGGTGAGGTGGTGGTCAGAACTTGGCTGATTCCGAAGGGCATACAATTCACTACAGCCATCCCTTCTTCAAAGTCAGTTTAATCTTGGGGATCTTCTCTTTGAGGAGGCAGTTGAGTCTCTCACATATCCAGTTTGCTTGCGGGTGATATACAGAAGAAAACTTAAATGTGTGCTTTATTCTCAATAGAAGTCCTATTTGTTTGAATAACCCATTGGCAAAATGTGGCCAATTATCGGTTCTTAGTACTTCGCACACAGCCCACCTCTGAAAGACTTTGCACACCAAAAACATTGCTGCAAAAGTGGCATTAGAGTGTGCACACAGACCGGCTTCGATCCACCTAGAGAAGGGGCCTACCACCACTAATAAATACCTGTATCCATTACATGTCCGCAGCATATCGAAATAGTTGATATGGAAATGATGAAATTAACCATTCAGTCGATGTATTACTCCTCTTATTGTTCACAGTGTATGCCCATCAGTACACTTTTGTTACACTATGCAATTCACCATGAACTATGCAACATGTTCCAGTAGGTTAGTAATGAACCAGTCTTCTACAATATTGGCAGCAAGACTTTCTCTGGTTATATGCACGGGGTAATGCAGTTGCTCAAGTACAACTTTTAATAATGCCACCAGCATCACTGGTTTCCAGTGCTTTCGTGTAGCCATAATGCTTCCATGGAGGATAAAGAGCACCCCATTACTTTCCATAGCTCTTGCCTTTCTTGTGGGGCTCTTCCCTGAATCTCTATTAATTGCATAACTGACAGCATATTAAAGCCCTCTCGTACTAACATGCTTCTAGTTAAACTTTCTTTAATATCTTCAGTATCCAAACTTGAAATATCTGGGGAATACGCAACCCTTTTGGCTTCTATGTTTATGGCTTAATTTCTGTGAGGGATACAGTCTGTTTGCATTTTCTTTACGACAGCTATAGCCACTGGGAGTTGTAGTGCCTTAATGAGCATGTCCAATAAGGACACATGTTCTACTGGAGAGCCATTTGTGCAGAGATATCCCCTCATTTCCAAAGGGACAGCCCTGCGTGTGCGGAGTCACTGTACACTGTCACTTCATGTCCATGTTTCTCGAGTACAACAATAAGCGCTACTAATGCTGCTGCTTGCGCACTCAACACTACTTCAAATTCACCATTTAATCTGTGTCTTACCATTGCAGAGCCTGAAAGCTTCTCCCACTAGTCTGGGCATTTTTTTCAAAGAACCTTCAATAAAAAGAATCTCCCCCACCACCGCATTTTCTTTCACACGGGGTATGTCATCATAGAATTTGACATAATTTGCACAGTCATGCATATTGTCACCTTCTTCTACTAGTTCACCTAACTACATGGCTGGGTTCACTATTTTACATCTTATGACTTTAATCGCTGGCTTACAAATTATTACTTTGTGAGCTCTTTTGGATGTTAACATGTCCTTGGGTTTCTCTAAAATGGCAAAGAAGGCATGATCCATGTAAAGAGTCCTAGAGCAGCCCATGACAATACTTGTGAACTTTTCAATTGCAAATTCGGCAGCAGCCAAAGATTGTTCGCACAGGAAATTTCCTTTCATAACTGTATTTAAAATCCTGCTATAGTATGCCAAAGGTTTATACCCCAGTGTCGTCCTTTGTGTAAGAATTGATGTCATTACTGCCCCAGTTGTGTGCAAAAATATATAACATTCCTCACTGTAGTTGGGAAACCCTAAAACTAGAGCTGTACAAATTGCTTTTTTCAACTCCTCAAATCCTTCCTTCATTTCTTCAGTCCTTTCTATCTTTTCCTTACCAACTTGTGCTTGCTCTATCACTTGCAAAAGTGGCTTAGTATATGTGCTGTAATCAAATACCCAAGCTCTGCAGTAATTGCACAAGCCCAGAAACTGCTGCATCTGTCTCTCTGTGTTCAGTTTTGGTGTCTTCATAATTGCTTCTGCTCTTTTGGGTGTCACTTTATTTCTTTCATGTGAAACTAACTGACCTATGTACAACACCTCTTCCCGGCAATACTGTAATTTCTCTTTGTCCACCTTATAAGTTTGTCTGCTAAAATACTCATTATTTTGACAGTCTTGCCTACATTCATCCTTAGTTGTGCTGCCAATCAATATGTCATTTACGTACTGTATCACAGCACTTTTAAGATCGATATTGCATAGGTCCATCTGTAGGACCCTGTTAAAGATCGATTGGGACTCAAAATACCCTTGTGGAAGATGAGTATGTTATACTCTTGTGTGTCTAAACGTAAAGGAAGTTAGGTCTTGTGAGTCCTTATGCAACAGGATTTTTCAATCGAGCTTCTACTGGGTACTGAGTTACCGAGAAGTACTGAGCTTCTACTGGGTTGCTGCACAATATTGTTGCAGGATTAGGAACTAAAGCAATCTTTGCCTCTAAAATCTGATTAAGAGGCCTAAGGTCCTGGATAAATCTCCACAACCCCCCTTTACATTCTTTAATTAGATACACTGCTGTATTGCATGATGAATCTGATGGCACTAGGATATCCTGATTCACCAGTGCTGAAATAGTCTGAAATATGTCCTCATCAGCTTCTCCCGACATGGGGTACTGTTTCGCTCAGGGTAAAGCTCCCTGGTTTAAGCTTTATTTTGACCTCCCCTATTCCCTTTAATAGGCCTACATCATAAGGGCCTGTGAGCACAGGACACTTGGCACCTATTGTAGATCTTCCAGGAAAAATGCTGGTCGTTGCCACATTATCGCCATTCCCTGTGGGATTTCTCTTTTCTTGATCGTAATACAATATTTGATGCGCATAAAGAACACGTCATTATTAGTACTTTCTTCTCTGAACATATCTGCATCTGTTATGTCAGTCAATCTGTACCTCTCTTCAAGGGCTACCACCGTTCTACATGACCTTCCTTCGTCATCTACCCCTTTGAGCATAGCTATCTCGCCTCGTACTATAGCCGCTTCCAATTCTATAGGAATAGTCAGCCCTTCTTCCTCATCCATAGGTATTTGTGGTCTAAATAGAAATGTATCAGGTATCCTCACAATCTTCCCTAATAACCCAGTTAGCCATGTCAACAGAATGCTCACTCCATACAGGAAGACTTTCGTATATATCGGGACTCCTCATAGAGCCACTTGCCCAGTGAATGCCACTATAAACTCTCCTACATTTAAGTAGTGTATACCTGGAGTCGAGCACACTATTCCCTGATCAGTGAATTAAATGGTCATGTTACGTTTTGTCATCTAATCTCTTCCCAAAATAATAACTGGCGTCTGTCATGAATATAACAAGGGAACGGACATGTCACATTCCCCTTTAGAAACTGATAACTTATCAGTAAAAGGAACTAAATTGGTAGCTCCAGAGAACCCTTGAGCATTCATGGCAATACCTGAAATTGGATATTCTCCCTCCTGTATTCATGATGAGTCGCCCCCAATTCTACAAGAAAAGAAAGGGATTTGCCCTCTACCGTCACATCAACCATTGGTTCCCCTATTGGGTCTGGTGTCACAGATAGTACTGAACACATCACGTCACCCTGTGAGTTGTCCTATTGGGCGTATTAGCTCATCCCCATCCCAGACAAAGGGTTTCCTCCTACCACAATAACAGCCCCTTTCCTAGTTGTGAGTATGTGCCCTGTATTCACGTTTTGCTGTGATTTCATAGGTTCTTGTTATTACTGCCCTTGCGGTGGGTACATTTGGCCCTGTCCCTGCTGGTGTACATGCTGTACTTGCAGTATCTGTGCCTGATAGGATGTGTGATCATGGGCACAAATTATCTTGTTTGTGTACTGTATGGTGGTGGGTAAGTTGTCCCCTCTCTTGAAAACTGCCATTATGTACACTCCCTCAGCTCCTTCATGCGTGTGCAAAATGCCTTCTTATTCCACAATTCCAACACACTGGGATGGCCTCCTGGAAAACCTTTATTGATTACGTCCTCCCTGTGCATTCTGACTCTCATTCTGAGTATTCTGAAATCCACCCCCTCTTCCCCAAAAACCTATACCTCTGCCTCATAGAGCAAACCCTTAACCCCCTTGATCCATCGGGGGTGAACTATTCACCTGTGATGTACCTTTTGCCTCTTGCATTCCCATTCCTTCTCCACTTGTCAATACTGCTCCTTCTAAGGCAAATTTCGACAATTTCTTCTGAACTAATTTGGCTTCCTCAATTTTTCTATGTTCATCCTTCTTTTTGTTCTTCTCTTGTAATAATCGACAATGATGCACAATTGTTAGCTGTATCTCATCCATTGGCTTCTCTTCCATCCCCACTTGTTTTTTTTATCTGTCTTTGTACTGGTTCTGTCAATCCCTGACATAAAATATGATAAAATACTGCCACTGTCTTTTCCCGCGGTTCACAAGTTTTAAGTTGTCATTTCTGCTGAACATCTTGAATATCAGCAATAAGCACTTCATCCTCCTTCATTTTTCATGAAATAATTGAACCCATAGCTGACGTCTCAAGATACTGTACCATAAGAGCCCTCCAAACATCTGCCTCACAAGTATTAAATGGCGCTCGGCACTGTGTTTTGTGCTGTAACACTTGCGTACCCCACTCGCCTCCGTATGTCATCAGCCCTTTCGCCAAGAATGGCTGCCAGTAGCCCCTTTATGTTTCTGATGGCCAGCGCGTTTCCTCCTGTCATTTATTCTAATTCGTATATCCATTTCCCAGCTCCCGAAGTCAAACTATGGAGATTGCATTTTAAGTTATCCTTATCCATCTGTGGCCATGGCATGTATTGTAGTCTCTTTCCCCCCTTCTCTAACAAGGGGAACTGTGATAACCCCACCCTGCAGTCGGATACCACTATTAGTCGATCTATGACAGGGGTAATAGTCCCTATCGGTCTTCTTGCTGGTAGTGACCTTAACCTGCTTACATATGATGGAGAGTCTCCTTTCTCACTACATGATCGTCTTCAGGGGAGATCAGGAGAAATGATACGGGATCTGGTGTTCTTTCTTTAGGGTGTTCCAAGATCTGACCATCTTACTTCCTTATCCATTTGTTGTCTTCCCGGGGGGCACACGCACCCTCTCCCTCTGCCTCACGACCTGACTCTCTTTCCATGTCTGACATTGCTAGACCCAAACTAGTATAACTATCATCCCCCTCACCTCTGTCTAGAATGGATCTACTCAAAGACAGTGCTCGACGTTCATCACTAAACATGTTTTCCTCCTCTGTTCGTAGTTGAGATATCGGAGACCGATTACTGCTCCCTCGATTTCCATTCTCTTTATCCCATCTTATTTGTTGATATATTTTATCAATTCTTTCTCCAATGCCTTCCGCATCATTTCTTTCTTCCTCCACTGCTATTCTAGGTGTTTCTGGCATTATTTATTTTATTGGGAGAATCTCCCTTACTCTATCCCATCATATTTTCTGTCTCATTTGTTCCTTCAGGTCGAGACTGGCATCCAGACCTCACTGCCTCCATCCTCTTCGCTTCACTTTCTTGCATTCCTTCTAGCCTTTTCTTACTCCTACTTTTGTTCTTCCCTTCTTGCTTCCCGCCTTTGTTCTTCTTTTTCTTATCCTTCTCTGTAACCTCTTGTCTTTCACTCTCTGTGCTTCTTTCCTTCCTATCCGTTTCTCCTATTACTCTCTGTCTATTGTCATACTTTCTTAGTTCCTCTGCCCTCTTTTCATCTTTTTCTGGTTCCTCCCTGAATATCTTTTCTCGTTTATCCCTGCTTTTCCTCCCTCAATCTCCTTTCCCCTTCTCTTCCCTTCTTTTATTGCTCATCCTTATTTTCTCTTTGCCTAACCTCCTTGATGCTTTTCCCATCTAACTTGAGTAATATCTGTCCCTTTATCCAATTATTACCTTGTCAGCTCTATCCTTTTCTCCTTTCCATTGCTTAATTGCTCAGTCTGTATCTGTCGATATATTCAACCTCTTGCCTTTATCTTCCTTATCTTGTATATACTTACAGACACCTTTCTTTCTTTTACTTTCTTCTGGACTGTTCTCACTGCTATACGCGTGGGTACATATTTCGGGTTACTATACCCTGCTGCTGCTTCCAGTTCCTTTAAAGGGTAAACTCCTATCTCTTCTAAGTTACACTCCTAATCTCTGACAAGGTAAGAGGTGCTGAGGGTTCAAAGCTCTCTCCCTTATGCTGATTAAGAACCCACTCCTCCTGTGGCGGGTCTTCCCTCTCCTCCAGGTACATCTTCCAAAGTTCTAAAATTGCCAGCCTTTTCTCTAATTTCTTTCCAATGTCTATGCAGCGTGCACGTATGTGGTCATGTGTTGCAATAACATCTTTGACAATGAACCCCCTTGTAGCCAGGACATGAAAATGTTATCAGCTGTGCCCTTTACCCATTCTGCACTGTACTGGCAGTGTGTTAGAAAGGTGCATGAGAGGAGTGTCCTCCATAATGAAAAGTCTCGATTGACTGTCAATACTTACCAGATCGTTAAATAAACTGTTTATTTCAACTCAAATCACCACCTTTAGTTTTAAAACGACAAATATGAGGAAGCACCATCAATCGCCACTCATTCCTCTTTTAGTTCAATTACCTATCTGTCATTTGATTGGTGCCAATTGTTTACTACACCTTAACTTCAAACACTGGTACTTCCAACTTTTTACAGTTCTTTTACATTTTATTACTACACACAAAAAATAACACTTAAAGTAACCACACGCTACACATTAATAACCCCTGTAATAACCTTCCCTTTATTATTAATCATTTATAATAAGGGGTTTGCTTCTCTCGCCTCTACTTATTTTACCCTATACAGGGTTTAAAACGTCACCTTTAAACCTTTCATGGTCCTGACCATGAGTATCCCTTTTTATTTATACCCTTGTTGGAGTTTGAGATGTATTCTTCCAATTCCCTTGAACTACGAATACTTAAGCGTTTCTTTAACTATAAAATATTTCCTGTAACTCAAAATATCATAATCCCGACCCTTTATATTTCCATTTCCCTTCGTCTACTTACATTTGTTAATCAACTCGTGGCCTTTGGTATCAACTCCTCTTTCAATCCGGCCACTTCGCCTTCAGTCCACAGAGTGCCCGTGGAAACCGAGCAGGGATTTCTTCAAGTGGGACCTGCTCACCATCTCGATTCTTCTTGCAAGTTTATTTCTATCGGATGCTCTCCACAAGAGACTCTGCGATCTTCCCTCTAATGGCGGGGGATGCCCGATCGTCTGAAATTCTGGAGCCAACCTCATGTGGATCTTAAACCATCCGCACTACTACCACATGAGCATATGGTCCTTAGGAACGTGTAAATGGAAAGAATGGGATTACATCAGAGTAATTCTGTGTCCAAATAATGGAACCAACTCAGGAAGATGGCAAAGTACTGTTCTATTAACAATTATCTAAAACAGGGAGGTTACAATGAACATCTCGGGAGGATAACTTAGGGGCAACATGCTCGCCTTGGAAGCAAGACGACATAGAGCAACACAGGTTCGAAACCCGGGTCCGCGCTTAGAAACATCTGGGTATTAAGCGCGTTATAAATAACCTATCATATCATATCATATCATATCAACTGACGTACGCTCAGTCTCTCAATGACCCCCACACAAAATATGGGCCTTATACTAAATAATGCATCAGCGTGACGACATGCTACATGGCAATAGTGAAAAACGTATCAAGGGTCAGGATTGGTTAAGGGAAACATCTAAGTATACATTTATATAAGAGCTAGGATTGTTATTGGCTGCCCATTATCAGGTGGACAACTCATGCCTACCTCTGAAAACATGTCATTTCAGAAACATTAGATACACAGTTCATCATTGGTTTTCAAACTATAAGGTCCTTCATTATATGGGCTAATATAATTGATTGACACCTTTGTGCCATGTCTTGCACATTCTGTTCATTTTAGCAACACGTAAACCCAGACCCAAGTGCAGGGAGATAGGGCATGAAGCTACCTCACCACCCAATTAGCCAGCATCTGTCATCGCCCATGCCTTCACCATGAAATTGTCTGTGTACTTGGCCTTGCAGAGTATCCTTGTCTTTGAGAATGCATGGGAGTAAGGACACTCACTATCGTGTCTGGAACTCCAGGTTCAAGCTCTATTTTCACCCTTGGCTCACGTCAGGGGTGTTGCTAGGTCTGGAAAAGATCCGGGGCTATGCTAATGTTGGGACTGTCAGGACTCGGGGCTAGCTAGCCTTTTTGGTTGTAGCACCTGAGCCTCTATCCGGGGCTTTAGCCAAAAGACCTAGGGCTATAGCCCCCTCAACCACCTCCTAGCAACGCCTCTGGCTCACGTGACAAGAGACCTCGATTTAGTCAATCTTGCAGCTTTTAAATACGTGTGCAGGTTCATCCTCTGCATACTCGTTCTTCTTCAGAATTGATAGCTGATCTTGCTTCTTGACTCTTGACTACAAGCCAGGCAGTCTCACCATGCAGCCATGAGCCTATTATTATTGCTGCGACACAGTTTTCCATTCCCACTTCAGGAGTTTTGGCTTACTCAATTCATGATACCAATGTCCAGTTTCTGTAAAATGGCAGCTTTGCCTGCATTCTACTGACTACCTATAGCTAGCTTCTATAATGGCTTAATCTACCTTGCGGTTCAGCATCTGTAAATGTGTTGAACTTCTGTTTTCTGTAACATCTTGTTTACTTCGTAGTCTTTTTTTTTCTACATCAATAGTTCATTTGCACTCTTGCGTCATGTGTATGTCAGTTAGGACTCATACTTAATCGCAGTTTATTTTGAGACATCATGCACACTCTTTGGGCCCACTTCTTTATGACGTAATCAATTCACCTGTTCAGCTTCTCTTTGTACTACTTCAGGGTTTTCCTTCTGTAATTTATCATCATGTCGAGGGTACATTTGGTTTGGTTTTCTCAACGAGTATCTTCTTTCAAACACTTGCTGTGGTATTGGTATTATGGCTGGTGTCATGCACGGTACAATCTGATGTCTCCAATACAGAGGAGGTACACAGCTGCTCCTCTACAGTAGGGCCCATGAGTGGGGGTAGGGTGGGTAATGGTAGAAAGATTGGAGGTTGGATGGGAGGGGATAGAAAGAGTGGGAAAAGGGTGGGTAGGGGTAGAAAGAGTGAGGGTAAGGTGGGTGGGGGTAGAGAGTTTGGGGTTAGGGTGCATGGGGATAGAGAGAGTACGAGGTAGGGTGGATGGTTTTTGGTGGAGTGGGGCTAAGGCAGGTGGGGATAGAGAGAGTGGGGGTAGGGTGGGTTGGTGGGGGTAGATAAAGTGGGGGTAGTGTGGGTGGAGGTAGACGGGAGGGCAATTTAGAGAGTATGGCGGATGGTTGGGATAGAGAGAGTGGGGATTGGTTGGAGTAGAGATAGTGAGGGCAATGAGAGGTAGTTAAGCTGGGGGTGGAGAGAGAGTAGGGGTAGGGTGGGTCAGGGGGTAGGGTGGGTGGAGGTGGGGTGAGTGAGTGGGAGTAGGTGTGGTGCATTGTGGTAGAGAGAGTGGATAAGAGGTTGGGTGGGTGGGGGTGGAGAGACTGGGGTTATAGAAAGTGAGGGTAGGATGGGTAAGCATGGGTAGGGTGGGTGGGTAGGGGATAGGGATAGTGGGGTTAGGGTGGATGATGGGAGAGAGTGGGCGTAGAGTGAGTGCATTTCTGTGGAGAGAGTGGGAGTCGGGTGAGTGGGTGGGGGTAGAGAGCTTAGGGATAGGTTGGGTAGGCAGGAGTAGGGCAGGTGGGGTTGAGAGAGTGGGAGTAGGGTTGGTGGGTGGGGGTAGAGAGCTTAGGGATAGGTTGGGTAGGAAGGAGTAGGGCAGGTGGGGTTGAGAGAATGGGAGTAGGGTTGGTGGGTGGGGGTAGAGAGCTTAGGGATAGGTTGGCTAGGCAGGAGTAGGGCAGGTGGGGTTGAGAGAGTGGGAGTAGGGTTGGTGGGTGGGGTTATGTTATGGAAAAGTATAAAGTGCACCCGAAGGTATCATGATGCTGAAGAGGGAGATAATGGTTAACATGCCCATCTAACTAATGAGAATTCTAGAAAAGATAAGTCTTCAAGGCCTTCCTGAACACCAAATGGTTTGACAGATGTTTCAGTGCAAATGGGAGGTCATTACAAAGTTGTGCCGCGGCCACTGAAAAAGCCTAACCTCCAATACAACAGCGGCGAAAGAACGGTACGCACAACAAACCCGCGGAACCCAGGCCTATTGTCCGATTCGGAAGATAACGTTAAATTTAGCCTGAAGATATTCCGCCCCTAGATTATGCAATGCATGGTGAACCAAGCAGAGTGCCTTGAACCTAATGTGTTGAGCCACAGGTAACCAATGCAAGGAGCGTAAAACTGGGGAGATATGAGCCCCATGTGGGGATCCTGTAGCCGCACACGCGGCCAGGTTTTGTAAATGCTGCAGCCGCTGGACAATGCCCTTAGGTTGAGCCAGATATAATGAGTTGAAATAAGCTGCAATAGCCAAGGCGACTTAGGACCATGCCATCAACCACCGCTGGGCTAATATTCTGAGGTAGAAACGGAAGTACCTTTCGCAGTATCTTAAGATGAAAATGGCCAGCCTGGCAGACAGCCGATACTGTGCATCCATAGAAAGAGAAGCAGAAATAACCACTCCTAAATTCTTCACTTTCACCACCGGAACCAGCAGAGGGCCCAGAGAAGATGACCAGAAGGAGGACACAGAGAGTGAACTATCAGGTGGAATAAACCACCAACACCTCAGTCTTGTCTTCATTTACTTTAAGCCAATTGTGATTCACCCAGTCTCCCACGGCAGACAGGCATTGATGCAAGTACGATGACATCTCAGCCTGCTCCAGGTCTAAATGAAACAGGATCTGAGTGTCATCGGCATAAGAGCAGTACCTGATGCTGAAGGAGTGGATGAGACACACCAATGGCAAGATGTAAATGTTAAAAAGAATCAGTGACAGGGCGGAGCCCTGAAGCACCCCACAACCAAGTGGACAAGAGGGGTAGGTTGGGGTAGGGAGTGGTGTTGGGTGGGTGTGTAGTTGTAGACAGAGTGGTAGTAGGGTGGGTGGGGGTAGAGAGAGAGCAGGTTGGGTGGGTTGGTGTTGGTAGATAGAGTGGAGGTAGGGTGGGTTTGTAGGGGTAGAGCAAGTGGAGGTAGAGAGATTGGGAGTTTGCAGATAGAGTGGGGGCAGGGCGGGTGGGTGTGAGCAGCGACAGTGGTGGTTGGTAGAGAGAGTATTGTAGGTGGGTGGTAAGGGTGTAGGGAGAGTGGGGTTTGGGTGGGGGAGGGGAAAGAGAGTTGGTGTTGGATGGGTGGGGTAAAAATAGTGGGGGTAGGGTGGGTGGCAGTAGAGAGAATGGATATAGGGGGTTGCTGGGGTAGAGAGAGTGGGGGTAGGCAAGGTAGGTGGGGGTAGAGAGAGTGGGGGTAGGGTACATGAATGGGGTAGGGTGGGTGGGTAGAGAAAGGGGATTGGGTGGGGAAGGGTACAGAGAGTGTGGAGGTTAGGTGGGTGGGGGTTAGAAAGACTGAGAGTATGGTAGGTGGGAGTAGAAAGAGTCAGGTTAAGGTGGGTGGGGGCATAGAGAGTGGGGGTAGGGTGGGTGAAGGTTGATAGGGAAGTTTTATGGGGGGTCAGTAGGGTTAGAGAGAGCGGACAGGGGTTGGTGGGAATAGAAGGAGTGGGGGTAGAGAGAGTTGGGGTAGGGTGGTTGGAATTAGAGAGAGTGGGAGTAGTGTGGGTGAGTGGGGTAGGCTGGTTGGGTGGAGGCAGTGTGGGTTAGTGGGGGTAGGTTGGGTGGGTTCAGGTAGAGAGAGTGGGGGTAGGTTAAGTGTGTGGGGGGTAAAGAGTGTAATAATGGAGATGAGAGTTGCACCAGGTCTGGCCACAGCCTTATCCATCCCCGAGTGTAATGAAAGTACAAGTTGAGAAATGTTTGGCAAACCACTAGTGGTCACGCAGCTGCCATTAAGAGTAGAATAGGTTGTGTGACACATGTAGGGCACAAATCAATTTGCATTCACTTAAGTAGGAGGGTTGCAGAATACCATGACAAGGTTACAGAAGTAGTATACAGCTGAGCAGGAAGTGGGAGGTTGCAGCATACACAGGTCGGAATAATGAATGGTGACATGCAAGAAAGTAAGAACAAAAACATGGCGGTGAAAGAACCAAATTGCTGCCAATATGCTGACCAAACCCTGCAAGGTCCCACTTCTGTAATACTGCATCCAGACATACATTTGTTTAGCATGAAATTCCAGGCCTCACAAGGCTCAGACAGTAAGCCCAAGCACCAAGGTCAGTGTGCCGAGAGGAGTTCTGCTTAGAAGCTGAAACTGCACCAGTTAATGTTTCCCAGGGCACAGGATGCAATTATTGATGTTAATTTGTTTCTGTGGTAGCAGCGAGAAACAGAAATATACTTGAATGACATGTGCAAATAGCTACCGTGCTAGTTGATCCCATAACAAATGAATACACAGCACACTAAGTCGCCTCTGAAGGAAAGCACACACACGTTAGGATAGTGAAGAATCCAATAAATAGATGAAATTGAGATGTGAACAGTGGTCCTCTACAACATGATCTAAAGAATGGTCATTCATTCCAGGTCCAATTACATAGTGCACCTTTTATTTTCTTAGTACATCCAGACATAGAGGCAACATGCCAAGGCCATGAACAGACTGGCAGAAAAGGCCTCAAGTCTGGGAATGAGAAGGGACTAACTTCTTTAAATTGGATCAGAGTGGTTCACCCCTCTCTCCTTCTCTCATCACGTACTTTGGCACTGCATGATGGTGCGCAAGACCGGATGAGCACACAGCCGACCAGTCAAACCCTATTCTTCTTATCGACTAGTGAGATGGGTAAGAACCTAGGTCACACAGGCGCTGGGTCAGTGATGGTATCTATCGGATGGCGTCATCCATTTTAAATGAAATTCAATGGAGTCTTAACGGTTAGCATCATGGTGATTGTATACATCGATGTGGGTGGTGAGCTCTGGATAGATTGCTCATGTTGGTTTACAGCCTATCAGGCCTGTGGTGCTTCTGTAAAAAGATGAGCAGTCTCAGCGACCCCCATGCCTGACAGGTTGTAAATCAACACAAGCAATCTATACAGAGCTCACCACCCACATCGATGTAACCAATTACTCAACACACGCCTTGAAAAAGACTCAGGAAGGTCAAAACACGTGTCAACTGAACTGTGCAATTAAAATCACCACGATACTAACCATTAAGACTCTACTGAATTTCTTTTCAAATGGACAGCAATATCCAATAGATACACTCACTGACCCAACGCCTGTAAAACCTAGGTTCTTACCCATCTCTGTCTAAACAAATTCTGAGACAGAAGTGCACCATCTCCTAAGAACCTTATCACCAGCAGCTGGGACCCCTATATTCACTAATGATCAGTGCAGTGATCTACCTATTCTAGTACCCCACCTCACCTCCTAGTGTAGTAGAGTGCCAACCAATAGCATGTTAGATTGAAATTTATAATTTTCTGGAGGATGTACCTAGGATGAGTTATTAGTTGTATAGACCTGTAAATGGTTCACTTAAAGATAACACTATGTTCTATGTTCTACCAACCAATCAAGACGTGTTTTATGAGTATTACTAACTATGACAAGATCTATGACGTTTTCTTTTTGTTTAAAGACTTGTTGTTCTTAAAGCCATTTTAGGATTGTCTTTTGTATTCCCTCCCAGTGGCCATTTGTATTGGAATAAAACTGTGTTTTCTCATGCCCTCGGGGTTACTCTGTTATTGAGTTTTTCTATTATATGGTGTAATAGGGCCTATCTTAAAAAGAGAGTGTGGGTGGGTTGGGTGTTTTGGGGTAGAGAGAGTGGGTATAGAGAGAGTGGGGTATGGTGGGTGGGGTATATAGAGTGGTGGTAGGTTGGGTGGGTGTGAGAGATAGTTGGGGTTGAGTGAGTGGAGTTTGGTAGAGAGAGTGGGTGTATGGTGGGTGGGTGGGGGTAGAGAGAGTGGGGGTAGTGTGGATGGGACAGAGAGAGGATGGGGTAGCTTGGGTGGGTGGGTGTAGAGAAGATGGGGTATAAGAGAGTGGGGTTAGGGTGGGTGGTTGGGGTATAGAGATTGGGGTAAGATAGGTGAGGGTGGAGAGAGTCTGAGTGGGGGTAGAGAGAGTGGGCATGGGATGGCTGGTAGTAAAGAGACAGCTTCAGGGGCAATAAAACAAAAAGGCTGCTGAAGGTAGACCAAAAATAGCCCAAATATAACCCAACCAGCACATGTAATAGGGTTGGGGTAGGTGGGTTTAGAATTAGTTCAGGCCGGACTGCCCTTTTTGGGGTGGGACCAAGCCCAATTTCTATATGGTATTTCCCCTTCTGTAATGGCATGGCAGGCAACAAACGATGGTCTGGAGGGTTGCCCAAAGCAATGACAGAGGTTAAAATTTATTCAAAACCTTCCAGCCGTCACCTTTTTTTGTTTTACCCTGCTCTTGCATCATAGCAGTTGATTATGACTTTCATAATCTCCTGCTATGATATCACAGCAGAAGAACGGAAATGAACATAGAAAATAGTTTTTAATAGCTTCCTATGGAAGTAATTTACATAATATGTGGATGCAATTATTAAGACATATTTTGGATACTTCAATGGAGAACCCATGTATTGTTTTGCTGTTCAGTACTTTTAATACATTGGGCCTCATTACGACTCAGGCGGTAAGGGGTTTACGCCGGCGTAAACAGCGCCGACCCTTACCGCCTGAGTACGAGGTCCCTTAGCGCCATGGCGGATTTAACACCTGCTTTTAGCAGGTGTTAAAAACCATGGCGCTAAGGGACCATGGAGTTAATTACGCCACCGTAATTTACGGTGGCGTAATTAACGCCTTCCCCACTCCCATTATGCCCTATGGGGCAAAAATGGGAATGGGGAAGGGTAAATGGGGATTGGGGACTTACTGCCCCGCCAACCTCGGAATGGGGCGGTAAGTCCGCCAACCACCATGGCATAAACGTAGTTTACGCCATGGTGGTAAAGTCACCGCCCAGGCGGTAACTTACCGCCTGGGTCGTAATGAGGCCCATTGAGTGAGTCGTTATTTAAGCAATATGCCCCAAGCCGGGGAGGCATTACCGTTTTCAGGTAATGCCCGGGGCCATAGTTGATGAAGGCCCTGGGGCATTATATGAAGTGGTAATTTTTTTCTGTTTCGAAAACGCTCTGGTGTTTCAGAACAGAAAATAAAATATCAAAAAATGGCTCCTGATGAAGGGAAAACTAAGTCTGTTTTCCCCTTCCATGGTTGCCATTGAAAACAAGTGAAACAAGTAAACAAACAAATGGCTGCGATGGAAAGGGAGAAGGGACTAAACATAGTCCCTTCTCCCTTTCCGTGGCGGCCATTCAAAAAATAGGAAAAAAGGTAAACATAAAAATGGCCACCATGAAAAGGAGATAACTGAATGCAGGGTGTCTCTCAAGTACACTTGTCTTTGTAAAATATTCTTTCAACATTCCCATAACCATAGCAATTTTCGCACAGTCCTCAATATTAGTAAACTTTGTATGTGCAGATGGTGTTCCTAAGTGTTAAAATGTCTAGCAACAAATTATATTTCTTCCTTATTACATATTTTCGATTTGTGACCAATCCATAATACTTAAATTGTGCTTTCTTTATATGTGTTTTCTTTTTCCTGAAAGGTTTATTCTACACCATCAATCTGCTTCATATGCAGCTGTGCATACATCTACATATGGCTAGACCCTCCTATGAACAAGTGACAATTTGTAAACAGGTTTCAATATTTAGCTTGGAATTATACCGTGAATTGTTTTATGTATATATGTAGATCATTGCATGTAAAGCAAAAATAAAACCAAATATTCTTATAGAGTTTATATTTACATAGCAATCTCAATAAATGGGATTCCCTGGGATATTAATGTTTCCCTTGACAACAACTGTATACTGTTTTTCTTTTTCCTTTGTAGAAATTAATACACATATATTTTAAACCCATTGACAATGACCCTTTAGAGATGTTACCCCAGCAAACAACAGTATCCCAGGGGAGGTCATTTACTGAGATTGTTTTGTGTATATGTACATCCTATAAGATTTATTTTCTTTCTTTGCTTTACACAAGCAAAATGAACCCCATATGTATGTACTTTCTTATAACAACTTTTCCACAGGTGTATTAGAAATAAACCAGGCTATATATATGGAGTTCTCTTATTACACGGCCCACGGTTGGAAGAAAAATCCTCTTTTTTAGCACCCCATGTTTCCGCTTTGGGAACCTAGGGTGCTAATAGCCCCATTTCAGGGGCTGGAATGGGGGGCCAATGGTCCAGAGACCTTGTTATCCACCCTCGCTTCGCTTGGGCTGATAACTTGGGCTGCTGGGCCGGTATCCACCGTTCCAGTCCCTGGAACGGAGGATGAACGCCACAATATTCCCATTAGCATAACACAAAATTCAAATGCAAATGTTGGAAAATCTTATTGAGTATATGTACTTTACTGAGAAATATAAAGTAGATGGCGTCTATACATGTTTTTTTTTTGTTCTATTTTTTAACTGTGAAAGGTGGTTCCTAAAGCAATATGTCTTTTGTTGTGGGGAGGTGGGGAGGGAAATGAAAGAAGAGGAACTAATATGGAGGGGTAGTTGGACAAGGGAAAATGTTGCGCGTGTGTTATTTCTAAGGTAGGGGACAGTGTTTCTCATGCTCCTTGATTACAGCAGTGGTGGTGGATCTTGGGGAGGAGGGATGGCATTAACTGATGCCATTTTAAGATAAATAGCAATTTTGCTAAAAGTATGTACTGTGTGCGAGATTGTTAATGGATAATGAGTAGGAATAGGTCTTGGAGCTGTGCAAGGGAAATTTAGAAGCTGAAAGTTCTTAGTTCAGTAGAAAATGTAGTTCTGAACTAGCAGAGATCTTATTGTGAAGTGCAGACGGGTTCTCGGACACGTCATCATGCCGCGCGCCAGTGTATGGTCATGTGGCACTGTCCGGAAGGTCCGCTATAAAGTCAGATGTTCGTAGACGTCTACGGATGCAAAACTAGTTGAATTAGTTGCAAAAAGTGTACAGAAGTTTTAAAAATGATTCCAGAAGGTGGGAAATGGCAGAGTTTTAAGGTGACGCTTTGTATATGGGACACAAATATTGCTAAATTGGGTAAGTATGATATTAGTAAGTTATAGGAAAATAGCACGCACCGGTAAAGAGCCATGAAATTCACTGAAACAACTTTGTTAAAGGGGCGTTACAGTTAAGTTGCACTAATAAAAACCTATAAAATTAAATGAAAAAACTTTGTTAAAGGGACGTTATGGTTTCAAGTAAAACCGAAAACCCCCAGAAATTTGCCAGCAGAGATCTTATTGTGAAATGCAGACGGGTTCTCGGACAAGCCATCATGCCGCGGGCCACCGTATGGCCATGTGGCACTATCCGGAAGGTCCGCTTTGAAGTCAAATGTTCGTAGATGGTCTACGGATGCAAAACTAGTTGAAATAGTTGAAATAGTTGTAAAAAGTGTACTTAAAGAACATATAACAAGTTCAACGTCTATAGCAACTTTTTCAATATTATTATTCTGACTGCCAGTGAACAAAACCACCTGGCTTATATATGTCAATAAACAAAAACAAGTGGCCCAGATATGTGATGTCGTCAGTGATGTCATCAATGATATTTGTGATATCATCTTTGATGTCCTGGATGTTAGTCTTAGCAGTGCACAGTGGAGTTATGGTTGTTTATATTACCGTAACTGGCGAAATTCTGGGGGGTTTCGATTTTACTTAACCATAAACCATAACGTCCCTTTAACAAAGTTTTTTCTTTGAATATATATATGTATATATATATATATATATTACACAGCCATGCTAGTGGCTGTGTAGTTATGGTTAAGTTGCTGTTTCCATAGGAAGAGCACTTTATGGGCGGCCTATAACTCTGCTCCCCCTGGATGAATCCTCACCAAACTTTGGATATGGTCCACTCTGAATTTTTGTGCAAAGTTTGGTGAGGTTTGGTCCAGGGGGGGAGTTATATGGGGGGTCCCAAAATGTCTTTTTTTCCCATAGACTGAATGGGGGGAAAGTTTGCACACGCCTACAGCCCAAACAGCTGGACGGATTTTCACCAAATTTGCGGCAGGAGCTTGGTCCCGAAAGCGTGCTTTTGTAAATTTGGTGAGAATCCGTCCAGTAGTTTTCTTTAAAATTACCCAAAAATATGTCTAAAAAAATTAGTGATATCTATGTCCGCTCCGCGGTCACACTTCACTGTCCGCTCCGCAGACAAGATACCTGTTGGCTAATCCATAGCATCATGTCCGCGGACATGTGAGGCATTCACTGATTGGATGTTGAAGAGCGTGAAGGGCGTCAGATTGTTTCAATGCGCCCGCCATCTTTCATTCGTGTTTTGGTGTACGCGGCCATCGCCGCTAAAACATATAAAACAACACAACATTGCACTTGTTAAACTTATGAAATACTGTCTCGGAAAAGTGAGTGTTAATGAGGCTGGGATGGGATGTGGCAGCAAGAAGTCAAAAAGTGGTGTTTTTTTGTCACCAAAGTCATACGGTAAATTGGAAGTTGTTGCTCAATATAATGTCCGTAACGTACAGGCGAAGAATTACTGTGTCTGTGTTACAATGTATTTGAAATAATATTGCAATCAGACTGGCGCCCTACAGTTTGAAATCTGAGGCAGTCACCTGCAGTGTTTGATGGAAATAGCAGGTCTGCAAGTGTATCGGACTACCAGTTCTCATGAATGCATTGAGACATGTTGTTGCAAAGTCAGAATGTATTTGGATTCTGAGTGAAGGTCACTTGCTTTGCTTTTTTGGTTGCGAGCTCAGTAGGCCCACGCATCCGACTGAACCCATAAGGGTCAATTGTTTTTTGACCTTGACCGAAAAGGAAAATTCAGTAAGAATGCAGGGAGTGAAAGTTTGTAAAAAAGGCCATTTGATAAGGTTATGCATTTAAAACGTTTGTAAGGCACATGTAATATCAGTTCATGAAGATTCTTTGGTGCAAGTACATTGCTGTCTGAGTTTCACGAAGACAATGGAGATGGTCAATATCATGTAAGTTTGCTTTTGAGGACTGTACACCGGAACGAGATTTAATTTTTTATTATCTGAACATTAATTTTGGCAATGTAACTGAAGTATTATCTTTCTGTGTAGTTGTCATTTTTTTTTTAGTTATGGAGAGTGCAGATCACGTCACCCACGTTCAACACTAATATTTCTTTAAAATGTCATGTATGACTACATCGATTTGTGTATCAGTTTCCACGTTCTTTTTGTCTTTTTTGAAATGGTTTGCTAAAGGTTGGGTATTGATACATATTTTCTGTTATGTTTTCCAAATAGCTACATCCTGCCTTACTGCGATTGCCATGGATTCCATATGCCAAGTGATGGATTTTTCGCACGCTAGATGCACGTACTCGTGACCGGCTGCCTAACTATGACTGTTTTGTGGGACTATCTCGCAGGACCCATTTGTCTGTACGCTGCAGTGGCAATTAGGAGTAACATAACATCTTTTATGGTGGTCTAGGCCCAAGTTCATGCCGACGTCCTGGAATTCACTGTGCGACCGAAGCGGTTGCTTTATCAAAAACAAATACTTTGTGTATTGGAAAAGAACAACGTGTGCCTCACGATTAACATTTTCGATGACGACCGAAGAAACAAAGTTACAATTTGATGGAACATGGGAATAGTCCGATGGTCTCAGACAGTTTATTGTGAAATAAAAGTACTTTACAAATTGTAAAGTGTTAATGTTTTCTTTTAAAAAACAGTTCATTATTTCAAAATGTGATGTGCTACGTTGTAAGTCGCTGTGTGTTCATTTTCAGGTTCTGCGTCACGGCACGTAGGTGCTTATGGGCGCATTTGGCTACGCTGGAGAGAAACGTCATCCAAAAAAGTTGTAGAATATAATTAGGGTTGGTTATGTGACGGTCAGGGGCGGCCCATATGATTTAGTGACATAAGGGCAATTTATGTTAGGCAGATGCAGCAATGGACAAGACTAGTGATTGCGAATGATTTTACATAGTTTGTAGGTCTTTTGTGCACACCTAATATGACAAATTATTTGTGTATTCTTTTGAGAGTTTTGAAAAAAAAATGTGGGTGGATTTACAGTAAAATAAATCAGCGTAAGGCTGATTGAAAACGACCGAAAAGCATGGTGTTGGCGATGTGGGAGTGTTTTCAAATTTGACAAGTGTAATAATGTAGTTAAAAAAATAGCGGTATACCTTTACTGACTGAGGGGGTAGGCTGCAGCCATGGGGAGTGGGCAGAATGTCGGGTCATGGTATAAGGTCATGATCCGCACAATGTGGCTACTGGGCATGACCAGAAGGGAGAAAAGATAGGATTAAAGTGGACATGTCCACCTGGGACTGGCTTTGTGGTAAAGTTGTTCGACATTAGGATACATTTGAAAGTGAAGAAAAAAGTACTTGTGGTAATATGCTAACAGGGTTTCCTTTTTGCTTTTTGCAGGCTGCCATGGAAAGCGAAGAGGGGCCCTGTATGGAACACCCGCCTTCCCTTTCTATGGTGGCCATCTTGGAAAAGGATTTTGTTTCCTAAACCGGGACGCCACAGGTGTCCCGGTTTAGGACAAAAAATCCTCTTTTTTAGTAGCACGGATTACTGCTTTGGAAATATAGATTGTTAATGGCATTCATCCCTCATTTTAGGAGTGGAAGTGGGGGTAGTGATCCAGAGATCTCGTTATACACTCTCGCTTCGATTCGGCTGATAACTTGGCCTGCTGGCCAAGTCCCTGGACCGGAGGATGAACGCTACAATATTCCTGTTAGCATAACACAAACTGCAAATAGAAATATTGAAAAATCTTATTGTGTCTATGTACTTTACTGAGAAATATAAAGTAGATGGAGCCTATGCAATTTTTTTTTAGTTATATTTTTTAACTGTGAAAGGTGGTTCTTAAAGGAACATGTATTTTGTTTACGGATGTCTTTTTTTTTGGGAGGACAGCTCAGAACGAAAGTTGCGAACGGAAATGAGCACGAGGCACCAAACAGTAATATGGAGGGGTAGGTGGATGGGGAAATTGTTGTGCGTGTGTTATTTGTAAGGTAGGGGCAGTGTTTCTCATGCTTCTTCATTACAGCAGTGGTGCTGTTTCTTGGGGAGGAGGGATGGTCTTAGCTCATGTAATTTTCAGATAAATAGTACTTTTGCTAAAAGTATGTACTGTGTACTAGATTGTTAATGGCTGAGTACGAATAGGTGTTGGAGCTGTGCAAGGGAAATGTTGAAGTTGCAAGTTCCTACATCAGTAAAAAATGTGGTTCCACACTGTCCACGAGGCATAGATCTCATTCTTAAGTGTGTACAGGTTCTCGGACACGTCAGCATCCTGTGGGCACGCATATGGTCATGTGGTATTCTCCGGAAGGTGTGCAATGAAGTCAGATGTTCATTTACATTATGGTTACGTGCCACTACTACAAAACCTATGAAATTCAGTAAAAATTATTTGTGTATTCTTTTGAGAGTTTTGAAAAAAAAAATGTGGGTGGATTTACAGTAAAAAAAATCAGCGTGATGTCCTGGGTGTTAGTCTTAGCAGTGCACAGTGGCGGCGCGAGTTATGGTTGTTTAGTTTACCATAACTGGTGATTTTCAAGGGTTTTTCGGTTTTACTTGGAACCATAACGTCCCGTTAACAAAGTTTATTTTAGTGAATTTCATAGGTTTTTAGTAGCGCAACTTAACCATAAGGTCCCTTTAACAAAGTTTTTTTTAACTGAATATATATATATCATCTGTTCGGTAGAACTCCCGGTATTAACAGCTATACAGCAGGGCAACATGTTCCAGATGTTTGGTCTTGCATCCATTCAAGGGTGATATATGTGATAATATTTAGACCTTTACAGTATCCAAAAAAAAACTGACATGTTGTTAAGATGAAGGAAATTACATAATTAGAAGGAAAATCATCAGTGGAACGATAAATGAAGTGTGCTTACTAGAGAGATTAATGCATATCACTCTTTCTTTAGAAGAAATGGCCACCTCACCACTAACCACTGTGTTGGTTTCAGTGTATCTCTGATACACACAGGAAGCAGCCTTCCAATATTAAATTGAATTGATTGTTTATTTGTATAGCGCTTCTACACAATGTGTTTCAAAGCACTTCAAGGAGAGAGGGAATACGGGAGAGATACAAATACATTCTTACAAGTCCTTGAAACAAATCAGAATGCAAAATAACTATCATAATCAGCCTTGCGACATTTCAGATAGTGCAAGTGCAGGAACAATCAAGGAGGAGAGGGGAAACATATTAAAGGAACAATCCCCAGGCCCAATGCAAGATCCTATTCTTAAACATAAGGCCTGTTGTACAGAAATTCAACAGGCCATGTCCAATAAACTACAAAAAAATTAAAGAAATAATAGAGACAAAAAAACTTTCTCTGAATATTAAAGTGCAGGAAGATAACATACACCTCCTAGCTGAAAAGGACAAGGAACAACCCACCTTTAGATTTAGGGCGATTTCCAAAGTTGAACGAGCCAAAACCATTTAACAACTCAAAAGTACAAGCTGCAAAGGAGATCCTTGCTCTTCTATTATAATTAAGGAGTGCTCACCCATCCTGATACCGGCACTTACTAAATTCGTTAATGCCTCTTTTCAGCTTGTTGCCAGACAACAAAAAAAACGCCTGGATTACTCCATTGCTGAAGAAACCCAACTTGTGCCCATTGACACCATCTAATTATATGACCGATCATTAATATCACCTTTTTGTTAAAGATCTTAGATCGAGTCGCTTATAATCAAATCTCCACATTTTTGGAGCAAAACCAAATCTTGCAAAATTGTCAATCGGGTTTCCGTATCAAGCATGGGACAAAGACGGCCCTTCTCGCCCCTTAAATTTCACCTTTTACAAGGTATGCATAAGGGGCATATTGCCCTCCTTATGATTTTAGATCTCTCGGCGGCTTTTGACTTGGTGGGCCATTCCATTCTGCCCACCAGGTTAAGGGACAATGCCATTTTTTCTTAGGAAGCAATACAATGGATATCTTATTTTCTCAAGGACAGACAAGTTAGGGTCGCAAGTGAACAGGCTCAAGCCAATCCTATGACACTCTTATATGGTGTTCCACAAGGAGCTTGCTTTTCACTGTGCTTTTACAACATTTGTATGATCCCCTTCTTCCAAATGTTGGAAGAGGAAGGGATCACGTTTGTCTACTACGCAGATGATACACAATGCGTCTTGCCAATCTCTGGTTCTTATTAAGAGGATGAATCCTACATCTATAAAATCTATTGAATAATTCAGAACTGGATGGTCACAAATGGGCTGGCCCTTAATAGTGCCAAACGGAACTTCTCTTAGTTGGCGCACCAAGCAAACTTGAGAAATTGGGCTCTGAATACAAGAAATTTAATTTAGACAATTGTGTCATCAAGATTCTGAACAAGGTGAAGACCCTTGGTATTTACCTGGACAAACACCTGACTATGAAGGCTCAGGTCAATAGCCTGATTTCATCTTCCTCGTATTTTATTAAACTCTTTCGACACCTGCGCCCACTCATATCCGAAAACAACTCGGAAACTCTGGCAAGTGCCATCATAGGATCCAAATTGGATAATGGTTGCAGCCTACTAGTAGGCATTCCGCAATCAGAATTTCAACGCTTGCAGGTAATCCAAAATGGTGCGGTAAGAGTGTTCAAATGTTTCCAGAGAAGAGATCATGAGGTCATTAGGACCTTGGCGGTATGGGGTTAACGGCGCCGGTAACGGTGCCGGAGCCGTCAACCCCTTACTGCCCTATTACGAGTCTGCTTGCGGGATCCCGCTAAGGACACCTGGTAAAACCAGGCGTCATGTGTCCTTAGTGGGTCCCGCGAGCAGACCAGGATGCTAACAACAGGCTCGTTACTAACGGGCCCATTGTTAGCATCCTCCCCATTCCCATTGAGCCCTATGGGTGCTCAAATGGGAATGGGGATGTACCAGGTCTGGGTTCCTTGAATGAGGAATTACCGGGCCCTCCAAGGTCAGAATGGCCTGGAAATTCCTCATTCGAGGAACCCGGACCCGGTACCCAGTATTGGGGTAGCCATGCCGCTAATAGCGCCATGATTACCTCTATACTCGGAATGACCCCCATGTATCTGAGGTGAGAAAAAGTCTCCACTGGCTCCCAATTAGAGCAAGAGTGTCATTTGGGCTTCTCCTTATTACCCATAAATGCATTATGAGCGAAATGCCTACCTACTTGACAGAAGCAATTGTCATTAAGCATAATATCAGGGCCTTAAGATCAGATAATGCCAACCTTCTTAATACTCCTCGCAGCAACTCCAATAAGGCACTCAAGGGGCCTTTGGTGTGGCAGCTCCTTTGGCCTGCAATGTCCTCCTGCTGAAGTTAAGAACCATAGTTTCGACAGAACTTTTTAAGAAGCATTTGAAGACTCTGCTTTTCTCGTAGAGGTCTTTCTGTCTATCTCCTATATGCCTGCTGAGAAATCTATACTCCTGCTCCTTTCTTTTTGTATTTTTTGGTACATAAGTTTGCGTCCGTCAGCCCTCGGGTACCAGCTGTGCACTATAAATACTAAAAACAAACATAAACAGAGTGGCAACAGGGTGGGTGGGGGGCATACACACAGTCTGGGGGTAGCAGGGTGTGTGAGGGGCATATACTCAGTCGGGAGGCAGCGGGGTGGGTGTGGGGCATGCACACTGTCAGGGGTGGCAACGGGGTGTGTGGGTGCATAAACACAGTTGGGGCAATGGGATGGGTGGGGGGCATACACAGTCCGGGCAACAGGCTGGGTGGGTGGTATACACACAGTCAGGGGGGCAGCGTTGTGGCGTACCGTGGTGGACAGAGGTAGACAGGTCCTTTATTGTGGGCCTTAGGTGTTATGGCCAGCTCCCGCCTCCTGGTTGTAGTGATTGGCTTAAGAGCAATGAGCAACCAATGGGACGGGAGCAGGGCCAGCCAAGGCAGCTGGAAGAATGACAAAAATCTGAGCGGCCATGTTGGAGGGCCAACGTCAATGGAGAATGGCTGGTGAAGTTGCCAAAGAAGCGGCACAAGAGTCCTACAAAGGTGGATGCACAACACAAAATAGCACATCCTAGCTGCTTCTTACCGTGTGCAGCAACACATATCAATTTTAAAAGCATGTTGGTCTTTTTGCAGTAAAATTGCCGCGATGCATGTGCTTTGCACACAACCACCAGGCTTACCCCAATAATTGTGTAGGTGTTGCTGCAAGCCAGGTAGGGCAGGTGGAGAGCACCCAGCATCGTTGATCCTCCTCAGGATGATTGTGAGGTAGAAAGGCAGAGTGTTGGGGCCTCCTTGTGGGCCTTAGGTGTTCTGGCCGGCTCCCGCCTCCCGGTTGCAGTGATTGGCTTAAGAGCTCAAGAGGCTTCTTAACGAGCGCAGCAATAAATGTCAATTTTAAAAGCATTTTGTTTTTTTTGGCTGTAAAATTGCCACGCCGCGTGTGCTTTGCGCTTACCCCAGTACTTTTGCAGGTGTTGTTGCAAGCCAGGTAGAGCAGGTGGAGAGCCCCCGGCATCGTTGATCCTCATCAGGACGATGATTATTTCCCCCCAACATCCTTGTCAAGCAGGATGGGTTAAAGCACCTGCACCAGCATGTCCAGAACATAACGCACTTTGAGGAGGGGGGTGAGTGTGATGAAGATGTCCTTTCTAGTGCCACCCATCTTTCTCTGGCTGCACAGTTCCAGATGCAACAGAAGGCACTGTCTATGACATTCATGACATATGAGCAAGTAGCAACCTCAGCATGAAGAGACCTTGACACTCCATGGCACATATGCCACCATGTCATGCCTCTACCAATCATTCAGAATAGCCCTCATTACACCTATCATCTTAACAGTATGGCCCCTAGTATGTCAAGATATACCCCCTCAGACCTATGCACTGGGCATTGCCACTATTATCCCTCCTTGCCTCAGCAGCTCTCTGTGGCAGTGCAGATCGCTTGCCCCAGACTTGTCCAAAGAGAGAAGAGTACTTTTGACCCATTGTCCACTATAATGCATTTTCTTCATGTATGATTCATGGGGCTCATATCTAGTCATACATTCTAAAAACAAACTTGTGTTTACATGTCTTTACACGTGTTCAACAGGGAATGCGAACACCTGTGGGAAATGAAAAAGGTCACTTCAATTTGCATCGCTTAACACTTTTGCTCTGCCGCCATAAACATTAAAAGAGGACGGGACACGGTCTGCAACCCGAGGCTCTCGAGCTGTTTCATGCTACAACTCCCATCATTCCTCACCACTGACTGCAATGGCTAGGGCTGTAGGGAGTTGCAGTCAAAACATTTGGCGAACCGCTGCAGAATCCATGCACTACTTATCAGAATGAGTGTGACTTGCAGGCAGAAGGGAAATCAGAAAGTGCATGTGAATGCGGCTGGGAACTGTAATCGATGAATTGTGGTGAGCCAAAGGCTGCACAGTACAAATCACTCCCACAACTAAAAAAAAGAGCACAATACAGAAGAACACAAAACAGTCAGCCAGAGTCTCTTCACCACCCCCCTCCACCCAGAACATTGGATACAGTAAACGAAAAGGCTATGGACCTAGTGTCCGGTCTATAGTAGACACTGGCCCTCATTACAGTCATGGCTGCCGCCGGGTTTGCATTTTTTCTGGCATCCGGAAATGAGGAGTTACCAGGTAAAACCGACATTGCCGGAACCGGAAATTCCTGCATCGCCGGGTGCCGGTGCCTGTCAGTCCCCATTCCTGGTTAGCCCCATAGGGCTCAATGGGAATGGGGATGTCGGAATGGTGCCGGTACTCCGACATGCTGAGTTCGCGGGTGCCGCTCTGACTGCCAGGTCAGACCTGGCAGGCTGACAGCCACCCCGCGAGCACAGCTCGTAGTATGGTGGTCGGAGAACTATGGTAGCAGCATGCTTACCGATACCGTAGTTCCCAGACCGCCATGCTTATATTGAGGTCCACTGTCTAATCACAACGGCAGAATAAGGGTATTGTTTACTGCACGTCTCCCATAGCCAGCTGCGCAAGTGAAACAATTTGGTGCATGCCATTGGCAGTCATTATAATTCCACACCATACACAGAAGTTAAGGCATATTTAAAGTACAAGGGAACACATTCAGTATTAGACTTGTGTACAGTATGACAGTGGGCCTCATTACGAGGTGGGCGCAAAGGGATACCGGGCACGGTTAAGGACATTGGTGATGGTAATGCCTTTGCACCCTATTCCGAGGTCCCTTACCGGTTCCCTTCCTTAACACCTGGTTTTACCAGGCGTTATAGACGGGGCCCGTTAAGGGACTTCAGAGCTAATAACGGTACCACAATTTGCGGTACCGTTGTTAGCGCCTTCCCCTTTCCCATTGAGCCCTATGGGGGCTGAAATGGGAATGGGGAATGGCTTTTTTAATGATGACTTACAGGTCCTGCAAAGGTCGGAATAGACCGGTAAGTCCCCATTGAACGAGGGCGGACTCGGTACCGGTATTGGAGGTAATCATGGCGCTAATAGCGCCTTGACTACCTCCAACCTTGGAACGAGGCCCAGTGTCTTTTACTGTACAATAATGTATTGTAAATAAAAACATTCTTACACTATACGATGGCATTAATGTTGGCTTTATGACTGGAGTGCATGCTATCTATTTTCAAAGAACTTCCTAAAACATCTCCCCTTGCAGCTGAGTACAGTTTGCTGCACACCTGGCTAACAGAGTATTACTAAAGACAACACACACACTGGCACATGCTGAGTAGTCATTAGTATTTGTAATATACTGTTAATGGTTATAGGATTGTCCGGACACCAATATCCTTAACTAAATGTTGTATGGGACATATACAAAAAAATAGCTTGTGTTTCTGCCTCTGGATCTGTCTGTCTGCCTGTGTGTGTCTCTCTCCCTCTCTCTATCGCTCTCTCTTACTCGCTCTCGCTCTCACTTTCCCTCTGTTGGAAGTTGAAAGGGAGGAGGTGAAAAGGAAGTTCACATGTTTGCAGAATAGGAAAGGGAAATTGGATTAGATGCAGGACAAGAGGTATATTTTCAAATTGTTTTAGAAGGCGATGATTCACGGTGCATTATGAATGTGGTGTGCTAGGGTGTTCCAGGCTCGGGGTGCCCATTGGATGAAGGCTTATTTTTGTGTGCAGGTTTGCTCGTGAACTGTAATGCAAAGTTTTTGGGTTGCTTTTATTTGTTTGTTGCGGTAATTGTTTTCAGTTTGCTGTGAAGGAAGGGTGGGTTTTGTGATGGATGGCCTTATAATGAGGCAAACTGCCTCATTACTAGTTTGCTGGTAATTCGGTGGGAACTCTGCTGCATAATGGCCAAAATCGTTTACTGCACCCCCACTCAGTCCCGAGGGATTACCACGGTATAACGAGAGGGGTTAAGGCCTTGTTGGTCCCCATTTCTGGAGTCCATAATACTCCAAGGCAAATTTGGCAGATTTTCCATGGGTGATAATTCTGCAGTTGTAAATTTGCCGATTTTTGGAGAAAAGGTGGTAACTCCTACACTTGTCCTCTAAATTCGGTGGTGCAGAAAAAATGTTGGTTACTAACAAAATATGTGGTTTTAACAGAATTACACCACTTTTTTTACCACACCAACGAACACGTAATGAGTATTTTGCATTAATCAATTCTCTGGGCTATGGGGAGCCAGTGGAGCTTGGAGAGGGCTGGGGAGATATGTGGCTGGTTGGATAGGTGCAAAATGCTGTTGCTCTTTGTATGGCTTGCTGGACGGATTGGAGGGGAGTTCAGAGAAGAACACAGTTCTATAGCCCAAGTTGGAGAAAACTAGTGTCTGGACTGCGGTACAGAATTCATCAAAGGGAAGTCAATGGGCCTCATATACGAGTTTTGAGGCACCCATGGTTCTATTAGCACCATGGCTGCCTCCAAACCGGTGTCTGGGTCCAGGTAGTCGGAATGGGGACTTAACGGGTCATTCCAACCTTGGAGGATCCAGTAAGGATCCATTCTGAAAACCATTCCCCATTCCCATTCGAGCCCTCATAGGGCTCAATGGGAATGGGGAAGGAGCTAATAACGGGCACGCTAAGGGCGGCTGGTAAAACCAGCCGGCCATAGTGGGACCCGCTAAGGGACCTCGGAATGCGGCAGTAGGGGGTTAACAGCACTGGCATCCTTATTGGTGCCGTTAACCCCCTACCGCCGTAATGAGGCCCAATGTTTTAACTAGAGTAGGAGGTGCAGCTGTAGGTTGCATATTTTGGTGACAGGAATGTGGTGCGTGAAGAATAGGTGTGGGTCTATGCTGAAGTCAAGTTCTTGACTGATGGGGAAAGCTGTGGGTGTTTTGTGTGGTGCATTCTTTTATTCAGGGATGGGACGATGTTTGTGCACTGGGGCCGATAAGCAGGTGTTCCGTTTTGAAAGATTGAGTTTTAAGAAGTAGGCGACCATCCAGATGGTGATGGTGGGAAGACTGTTTCTGAGGGTGAGAATTTTCAAGATGGAGGATATTTGGAAGTATATCTGGGTGTCATCAGTATATTTGTGTCATGGATGTTGGGTTTGCTGAGTATCTGTCTAAGGGTTTCAACAGAGAGATTGAAGAGGAGGGGAGAAATCGTTGCCTGAACACAGACGGACTACATTCTCTTTATCTTTTTATATTAGATTGCGTGCCTCACTGGATTTGGAAGTCTTGTTGAATTTGAAAAAAGGAGGGTTAAGGGGGAAGGCCGTGTTTTTGTGTAAGAATAGCTGTTTGCATGGGGTTGCATGCATACTCATTTGCTAATCCAAAGACAGCCTTAGACAATGTTACATATTGGATAGCAAGAAGGTAGATCTAGTCTTTGAAGATGGTTTTTTGTTTAGTATTACCCAAAAAATGATCAATAATAACTAGTGATCATTGGTGGTGACTAGACTATTAGCAATAATGATGCGAGTAGGTGTGCTTTGGCAGTTATTGGGAATTTGAAGATAATAAGGAAACTGAATGAATACCTCGGAGCGTTGGAGAGGACTTGTGGAGCAACCTTGGTGTTTATGTAATTGGACCATATTATGTTTCATCTTAATCCTACTGGTATGTTGGTAATGACGGATTCTGGGCCAAAAATGCCAAATCAGGAAATCTTTTAATTGGTCACATCTATTCTATCGGTGGAATTAGAGTATAACATGTTTAGGAGGCAAAGTTTTCTGAGTCCAGCTAGGGACGAACAATGCTCAATTTGTAATGTAAAGCTTATTGTAAAACCTCTTGTTAATGTTCAAAATCTTTGGCAGTATATCTTCAGCTTGGGATTCGAACACATGCATGAATAGGGTGGTGGATGGGTCTTTATAAGAAGCAGTACAGAACATGGTGAATTAGAAGCAGGTGGTTGTGGATAACCTATTTGCAATTTTCATGATATCCTATGCTCTTCCAGGTGAAGTCCTAGTTTACCTATGCAAATTGTGTGCCTGCTATGTCTAGTAGATCATTTTGTTGATGGGCTGATGTGAAGATGATATAATAACATTCCTAAGATTATGTGGTGATATGGTGAAAGTGTAAGGACTGGTAAAAACTTTGAATTTCGTTTTTGAAATATCAAATATAAGTCATTTGATAATAAAATGGCACATACTATTTACCACAAAGCAAGATGTGCTGTATTGAGATAAGTGAATAGTTGAATTTTTTTATCAAAATATTTGATTTATAGTTAGAATTCAGTCATTAAGTTGTGTCTGCCAATATTGGTTTCTCCTTTTAAGCGGTAGATATTATTAAGAAGGACTCGAGTCAATATTTTTCAAATAAATGGATTTGATTTTGCAATGAAAGGTGTTTCTGAATCCATTTCTTTCTTAAACTTGTCTATCTGTTTTTGGCTTTTTTACATGGTATAAAATTTAGTTAAGATGGGATGTCATGTTAATAGATAGGGTTGCCAGGAGAATCAATACAGGGATGCATCGCTTTGATAGTTTTTGAAGGTTGACATAAGTGTTGATGGTTTTAACAAGAAAAGTGGAGTATGTTGTGATTGCCAATAAACAGTACTGGCAACGTCTGCACTGTTACCAGTACTGGTAACGAAGTAAGTGTATGTAAAAACAAACGTTTGTAAAGTCGATATGCTTGGCTTTGATATGGGCTTCGAGGAAAAGAGGTTTCCGAGGCAAAGAAGGGTCATACATTGGTAGGGAAAGTGATTGCAACAAGTGAAAGAAAGAAGGCCAGTGAATAGAAACAGAAGAGGGGCGAAGAGGGAGGGAATAAGGGGGGCTTGCAGGAAGCCTTCGCACATTTCCAGACAGGGATGGGGACTTTGCCACTGCACCACAGGGATGGATATATATCAGCACTAACGGGCTCTTCATATGGTTCAAGAAATGTACAAACCCTATTTGTCAACAACTGGAGACAGTGCAAATTGTAGAAAGTAATTTAGAATTTCTGCAATGGCCGATGGAATATATTTTCTTTTCTAGTTTTTACATTGAAATATCCCTGATCTAACGCTCCCCACCACAGTTCAAAGTATCGAATAAGGAACAGGCTGTTTTTAATCTGAATATTATGTTTTATTATATATTTTTTAAATACACAAGGAAACAACTAGAGGCAGCATATCTACAGGAATGGAAAACCCATATGAGCTGATATTGTCTTGCTAATGTTTCATAAAATTTTGGACAAATATCCATACACACGAAAACATATAATCAAATGTAAACAACGGACTCATTACGGGTTTGGAGGCAGCCATGGTTCCTCCAAACCGGGCTCCATTACTGGGTTCCTTCAATGAGGAATAACCCGTTATTACCTCCCTCTTCCCCTCGTGGGACCCGGAAAAGACGTCTGGTCCGGATCCCGCAAAGGGATCCTCGTAATCGACGCTCCCATAATGAAGGGTGCCGGTCCCGTAGCGGCACCCTTCATAACAGGACCACAAGCGACGTAATGAGGCCCATGGTACCCCCGAATAACTGCTGAAACTTAACACTAAGGGGCTCATTACGAATTTGAAGGTAACCATGGAGCTATTAGTTGCATGGCTGCCTCCAAACCGGGCTCCTTTACCGGGTTCCTGCAATGGGGACTTACCGGGTCATTCCGACATAGAAGGACCTGGTAAATCCTCCTTGCAGGAACCATTCCCCATTCCCATTTGAGCCCCCATAGGGCTCAATGGGAATGGGGAGGGAGGTAACAACGGGCACATTACAAGTGTCCCGTTGTTACCTCCCTCTTCCCCTCGCGGGACCCGGAGAAGACGTCTGGTTTTACCAGACGTCTGATCCGGGTCCCGCAAAGGGAACCTCGTAATCGTCCCTGACGGAATGAAGGGGGCCGGTCCCATACCAGTCCCCTTCTTTCCGTCAGCGCCAGGGTTGTAATTAGGCCCTATCTGTTTTAAATAACGCATAATTCAGAAGAAACAGTTGGGTAATTGGGAATATAATTTGCTTGAACACTTGTCAAGTTATTCCAACAATGTATGCTGTTTAAAAAGAAAGACATCATTTTCAGATATATCACAATCATTTTCAAAATAATGTTCATTTAAAATTACAATTTACACTCCAAGTATAGGGTGAACACATCAAACAGTGTTTACATCAGCAGCATGGACACATCTTTTTGATATGGCACATGTTTTGTCTGTTGACATAGATGGAAATTACTACCAGCGAGAAAATACTACTTTGGAGAGGAAAATGTCTTGATATATTAAAGAGGCACTAAAGCATGACATTTTAAAATTGAGATGGAACCGAAATCAACAAATTGTCCTTAAGGCTCCAATTTAAGGAACACTCCTTCCATTTCTACAAAATGTTACTTAATTGTGGAATGAAGGGGAGGAAATAGTCTCCTTACCTATTTCACTTTAATGAGTAGAAAACTCTATTCAGGATTTATTTAATTGCAAACTATGGTTTTCACAGGCCGGGAGGTTTACCGATCCCTGCAAATGTGTGAGCTGTATTGGAAACGACGCTCACAAAACCAGATACAATTTGCTTCTGTGAAAACCATGGGAATTACAGGGACAACACAGGACAATCTCCAATCCTTGCAGACAGCCCAGAATGGTGCAGTCCGTGCAGTTTTTGGGTTGTGCAGACAGGACCATGTTACAGACTGCAGAAGGGCTCTTCACTGGTTAACAGTCAAACACAGGATTGTACACAAAGGGTTATCACTAACCTACAAGTGCTGGACATCCATCGCACTTCTGTATCTGACACAACAACTGATCACTGATCTCCCCTCACAATCTCTTCAGTCCAGCGATGGCTATAAACTTAAACAACCTCAGTTTAGACTGGCAAAGTTGGGTGGTAACAGCTTCACAGATCTGTAAGCCCTGAGGCCTACGGGCATGAGGCGCGTAATAAGAAATAAAATAAATAATGTATTAATGTCAGAGACAAATATGCTCTGCACAATTACAGATTATGGGACAATCTATATGAAATAACTGTCCACAAGTTTCATTAGCAGTCCCAGTTCCACCTTCAGTGACTAAGCTTGGAAGCAGGGTTCCCTAAAATACATTTGTTTGCTATCTTGGATTTATTGATTCTTGGGGAATGTGTGTAAATGCTCAGGATTATTGTACTTACCTCCGGTTTGTCTTCCAAAGGCCCAGGCTACACAAGCACATCAACTAGCTTCCGGCCTCATCACCAGAAAGGCTTTTCCTTTCAGTCTGTCAACATGTTTGGATAATCCCTCAAGTGTACCCTGGTTCTGTCTTGGGAAAAGGCATCTGCATTATTTATTTATTTTTTTCATTATGAAATTGTCCTCTTAAAGAGATGTTTCCAGCTGCTGTATTCAGTTGTGGTCCGAATCAGCTTTACTCTTGTCGCGCAGGCTATCTCCCTTTTCTGCATTCCCAAAACACTCCTCACTTTCTATGTTATTGAGTTTAAATAAACAATAAACTACAACTATAAGGGGCAGGTAAACACAGCTGTATCCAATTGGTCAATGTATTTCACTGGTCTCCAGACCGATAGGAACATGGTTCTTCTCAGATCTCCTTACTTCGCAATTGGCTCTCTCTCTGAAGAAGGATAGTAATAGTATGGTTTCAGTTAACTTCGGGTTTCCATGCCCCATAGGTTATCCCCCTAGCATCTGCAATCACTGAATTACAGATTTTAGGCAAAATGGTGCCATCATTCTATAATCATTCTGTGCATCCCTGATCTTATAAAATCAGATTTTTATAGATTATCTCACTGTGTATTCTATGTGCAGTTGCAAAAATATACTTTTAACATGGTCATTTCCATAGTGCCAAATGTGTTCATATGTATGGAGGCATGATAATATAGACATGGTCGGTTTAGACAGAGAATATGGTTAGGCCAAGCTATAGTTTTTTGTTTGTTTTTATTTGCATTTTTAAAGCGCTCACACAGCCGGCGGGCATCGAGGCGCTGTTACAGGATTTTTTAATTTTTTTTTAAGTTGCATAATCGTTTTTTTTTTTCTTCTTAGTTGTATATTTGTAACGCGCTTAAATGCCCAGAGGTTTTTAAGTACGGACCTGGGGAGCGAACCTGTGTTTCGCTTCGTGTTGTCTTGCTTCCAAGGCGAACACGTTGCCGCTGAGCTATCCTCCCATAACAATAGTCTGAATTGCACACAGATTTAATGTATTATAATTATTCCCTGCCCTCACAGCAACACAATCTGCGATTCAATTTAATTTCTTCTGAAGCCATTCCCTATTGTGTAGCTCTTGTGTGACCAGTATGAAAACATTGGGCCTCATTACGAGGTAGGTGGTAGCCATGGTGCTATTAGCACCATGGCTACCCCCTTACCGCATTCCGAGTCCGGGTTCCCGAAATAGGGACTTACCGGGTCATTCCAACTTTGGAGGACCCGGTAAGTCCCCATTCCGGGAACCGTTCCCCATTCCCATTTGAGCCCCCTTAGGGCTCAATGGGAATGGGGATGGAGATAATAATGGTAACGCAATTTGCGGTACCGTTATTAGCTCTGAAGTCCCTTAACGGGTCCCATCCATAATAGCACCATGGCTACCTCCTACCTCGTAATGAGGCCCGGGGCCTCATTACGAGGTAGGCGGTAGCCATGGTGCTATTAGCACCATGGCTACGCCCTTACCGCATACCGGGTCCGGGTTGTCGAAATAGGGACTTACCAGGTCATTCCAACCTTGGAGGACCCGGTAAGTCCCCATTCCGAGAACCATTCCCCATTCCCATTCGAGGTGATATGAGAAAGGTTAGTGTAAGCCTCCAAGGGTGGAGGGTGGGCCAAAGCAAATGCAGAGGATAGACCGCAGCTGGGATGATAAAATGTGGGAGGTCAGGGCCCCAAGGATGCATAAGGGCCCTGCACAACAATGAAGCTTCTGTGTGGTTAGCAGGGTAGAGAGGGAGGGAAGGTAGAGGTAAAGAAGAAGGTCTGGACACTCTTTCCTAATTTAAGGAGGTCCTGCTCAAGATGAAGAGTGAGTGGGAGGCTGTTCGAAAGAAGGGAACTTGCTGAGGAAAGCAATGGACCACCTGCCCTCTGATTAGCAAAGCACTTTGCACACAGGGAATTGGTGCCAAAGGAGGGCAGGGGTCTAGAGGGGGAATAATTTGTCAGAAAGAGTTGCAGATAATGTGGTCCCGGACCCAGACAGCCTTGTGGATGATACAGAGGGATTGGAATTTAATCTGTGCTTTGAACGGTAGTCAATGAAGACTTTGTAGGGCAGGAGAGATGCAGTCGCTGGGCTTGAGGCCAATGAAAAGTCTTGCTACCCTATTCTGGATTGGCTGGAGGGGTCACAGAGTGGACGACGGTAGATTCAGGAGGAAGCTATTGCAATAAGGTGAGGAAGGGTAGAATTATGAAAGTGGGATGTCTTGGCAATGTCCTGAGTGTGAGAGTGGAAGGACAGAGAGGAGTCGAAGCTGACCCTTAGGTTTCTGGCTTCCAAGGAAGGAGCCGGGGGGAAAGCCCATGGACGAAGGCCAGAGTGAAGGGAAGAAGTCGGGTGCAGGGGTCCCAATAGGAAGGATGTCTGTTTTGCTGGCACTGAGGCAGAGATCGTTGGAAGTGCCCCAGGCCAGGATGGCAGAGAGGCAGTCACAGATTATGGAGGGTGCAAGGGTGTCTGCAGGAAGTTTGAAGATTTGTGTGTCATCATCATGGCACTGGAAGTTGGGGGAAAATGAGGAAATGAGGCTTGCCAGCAGAGTAAGGTAGATGTTAAAGAGCCACAGTGAGAGAATCGAGCCATGGGGGATGCCACAGGTGTAGAAGGAAGTAGGGGAGGAGAAGGTCCCCAGTATGACATAGGTGAAGCGGTCAGTTAGGGAGGAGGTCAGCCAGTCCAGTGCTCACTCTGAGATACAAACGGTGTCATGGAGCCTTTTTATGAGGAAGGAGTGGTTGACTCTGTCAAATGCAGAAGAGAGACCAAGAAGGATGAGGACAGCAGGGGAGTTGGAATCAGGAGATGAGAGGAGTTCTTCACGGGTGTTCAGAAGAGCAGTTTCTGTTCCTCTGGATGCTCAGAATCCAGATTGATGGTCGTGGAGACCGCCAACGAGTTCAGTGTGAGGGTTAAGTTGGGTCAGACCCAATTTCTCGAGCAGTTTCCCAAGGAATGAGGTGATGCAAATGGGGCAATATGTGGCTTGACAGGAAGGGTCTGCTGATGTTTTCTTTAGGAGAGGGTGCACAAGAGAGTGCTGGAGGGAGGATGGAAAACAACCAGTAGGAAAGGAGTGGTTACAGTGATCAGCGGGAGCAGGGGCGAGAGTGCAAATGTTGTCCTTGATGAGCAAGGGGCAACCTGTTTGGAAGAGACCTACGTGGAGTTAACAACTCTGGTTACTTCTTCCGGTGAGACAAATGCGAAGGAGGAAAAGGAGGAAGGATGAGGGTGCGTGGCCAAGGGAGGGAAAGGGGTGAGGGATGAGTTGGAAGAGTGCATGACAAGATTTTTCAGATGTCCTGAGTTTTGGTGGAGTAATGAGTGGCAAGGGCTTTGCAGAGGGCCTGAGGAAGACTGAGTGGCAAGTGCGTTGCAGAGGGCCTGAAAAGGAGTATGGGCGGAGTTCCTTGCAAATTTTGAAAAGTTCAGCTGTGTTGTTGGATGCGCTAGATACCCATGCCTAAATGTCAGCCCTTTTTTTGGCACAGATTGAGAGTCTGTAATGCCTTTTGAGCAGGCGGCAGGCCAGTTTATCAGAGGGTGCACCTGATGTTTGCCTCCGTTCTGCAGCCCGACACTTCTGTTTCAGGTCTGCAAGTTTGGAGTCGGGTTTCAGGTGGGTCATCAAGACTGGGTCAAGAATGTCAAGGGTGTTGGTGATGGATAGGTGGAGGTTGCTGAGATTAGAGTCAGTGGTAGAGTCTGAGTTGGACAGGCAAGGGGGATGAAGGTGGAGATGAAGGCAACAGCTGGCACTCGTTTCATTGTACAGATGTTTGTAAACAAGGTTGGCAGAGCTTTTGGAGGAGTTGTCACAAGGCCATACGGACCCAGGTGGGAGGAGAGAAGAGAGTGGCCAGACAATGAGAGAGGGGTAACCAGAGGATAAAGGAAGGTCAGAGTGGATGAGAGAGTTCAGAATGTGTCTGGCCGAGTGGATTGAAGCAAAGGAGAATAGAGAGGGATAGAGAAGTGCAGAGCTCAATGAAGACAGCGGATGCTGTGCTCGGGGAGTCCAATTGGATGTTAAAGTCAGCCAGGAGTAGCAGGTTGGAAGTGGTTGAGAGGAAGGAGGAACATAATTCAGCCCATTGAGAGGGGAACAGGGAGGTAGCGCCTGGAGGCTGGTAAATGCTAGCAATGGTCAGGGTGGAGGAGGGAGAGAAAACCAATTTGCATACTGGGCTCTCAAAGGACGAATAGAGCTGAGTGGGTAAGATGGAAGAAGGAACCCGCTCGGGGAAGATTAAGGCAACCCCACCGCCAGCACAGTGAGGTTGAGTCGTGGAGGTGATCTTGCAGCTGTCAGGTAAGAGAGATTCAAAGGCAATAACTGAGCTGGCATTGAACCAAGTCTCAGTGAGTGCGAGAATGTAATGGTTGCTGTCTTCAAGAAGGAGGCAGATGTCAGCAGAGTGTTTGTTGGCTGAGCGGGCATTAAGAGTCTCCAGGTGGAGGTGGTCCCTGCCTTTGAAAGTTTTATGAGGTGAGGTACAGGGGCGTGGTACTTCAGTCAAAGGTGGTGGAACAGGGAGGGAAGTATGGGGAGAGCCAGGAGAAGTGAGGAAGTTGATGAGAGACGGCAAGATCCGGTCAAATAGAAAGAGGTTGGTCTGATAGTGAGGTTGGTTCCTTTTCATTTCATCGCGGGAATAAGCATCGCTGGGTTTTTCTCCACAGAAATTCCATCAAAAAACTCATCAAATTTATTTATTTTTTTATTTTTGAGGGGTTTCCCCCCAAATCCCCCATTTAATATTTTTATATACCCGAATACCCACACCCCATATATATATATATTTGTAGCCCCCACAAACATTTGATGAGGTATTTTTTTCCGATAGAATTTCCACTGAGAAAAGCCCAGCGAGGGTTAATCTTGCGATGAAAGGACGTTGTACCGTGAGGTAGACATTAATGCAGCAGCGAAATAAAAACAAGCCCGCCAAGAGGACTTGCCACTTGGTGCCACCATTAATGGGAGAGAATGAGAAAGGGAGAGGGTAGAGATGAGAGGAGAAGTCCATAGGTCTGGAGATGGGACAGCAAAGAGGATGTCAGTGAATATTTCTGTGGAGGATGCACAACATAGGTGTCTGTGATTGAGAGGCCAGGGTTTGAACCCAGGAAGTTGTTTTTGTGCTTTTTCCATCCAGATTTCGTGATAGAGAGCGGTAGTGTAGCAATTAGGGAAGATTGGAGATACCCATCTCAGAGCATAGATGGGGGCAGCAATGCACAGTCATGACCCTAACTCACAGGCGGCCTAGTGGTTTTTAAAGCAGGGCACGATATAATGCAGAGCAATAGGAAAGAGTAGACCTTTTTCAAAACAGGAGCCATGGCACTGCAGCAAGTCGATGCAAGATGTGAGCGTATTCACCTAAAATTGAATGATTTATAAAAAACAGGAACAATGCAATGTAAGATGTGAGCACACCTAGATTCCATTTTTTTTTTTAAACCGGAACAATGCTATATAAGATGTGAGCGCACCTTCATTTTTCTTTTTTGGAAATAAAGCACTGCAGCACAAAGTGGATGCAGGATGTGCTAATACAGTGTGCAAAGGATTGCAAGAGCTAATGAAGTGAAGACAACAACAGAACTGTTTACATCTAATTGTAGTTGTTTATTTGTACAGCACTTATACACAAGTGAAATGCTTCAAAGTGCTTTAAGGTGTTAAGGGATCAAGGTAATACAGTAGTCATTCGTAGGCACTTCGCCACAACAGACGAAGACATGCGACAATAAAGAGGAAGAGGGACTTGCACAAGAAGAGAGATATGGAAAAGGAAGAGGAATTTTAATAAGGATGCACCTACATAGCTGTTACAAGGATGCAGGTGAGGGACTGACACAAGGATGTGTGTGAGGGGCTGTGATAAATATATGCCTCCGAGAGGTATGACAGCTGAGTGACAAAAGCGGGAAGCTACCAATGGACGCATTCGGCAGAGAGGGCCAATGGCACAGACATGGAGCGAATTCCCAAGATGGCGACCGGCAAAGTGGATTGGGATGCCTAGTCAGAGGGGACATACTGCAGGACTGACCTAGCAGTGGCGGCTGCTTAGTCAGGGTGTGGGGGATCCACCCACCACCCTGGCACCAGGGAGTACGTAGAATAGAAAAAAGTGTTCCATTTTACTTCTCTGTATTGTTTTTTGTTATTTGGGTCAGCGCAGCATTACGTCAATTAAATTAATAAATCAGTGGCATCTCGGCTGGGCCTCATCAGTGTAATCACATAGATACACAGGGGCGTGTCCCATTTTACACATATTATTACTGCACAGAGCTCATAGACTCTGCGCAGTTTACGTAAGTCATTATCGCGCAGGGCAATTTGGAGGCTGGCGGGTTGCTAGAGCTGTGGCCGCGCCAGTATAATGTATGCACAAGCCTCGTAGACTTTGCAGATCTACATGTATGGAATTGTCATTGGCTGTTTCCCAGCCAATGACAATCCCGTGGGCATAACTCTCAACCATTCGTATCACAAAGGCGGGTGAAAACACCCGATTTTGTTTTTGGCGGGTGAGAGGCCCATTGAAATGAATGGGCGTGCTGGAGGCTTGGCGGGTGAGTCAGCTGTTTACAAGGCGGGTGACACCCGCCAAAAGCGTGTGAGTTGAGAGCTATGCGTGGGGGAGGGGTGGTGATATTGGGCGCACGTGCACCTCCTTCTCACTTGACTTGCAGAGACTGCAGCCAGGGCCTGTCTGCTTCGGGTCGGCAAGCAGCAGAGCAGAGCCTCAGTCTTGTGTGTAGTGCGGCCTTGCTGTAACTTGTGGACTGACCATGGAGTCCAACTTAATGGTAAGTAGTAAGTTAGTTTAGTTATATGAACCTATTAGTGGGGAAGTGTTGTTCGTTTCTGTGAGCATTTTTGAAAACAACTTTGCGAATCAGGACGTAATGAGGTAATTGCCGTTGAATGTGTGCTTCTGATGCACAGTATTGGCTTGTGTTTTTTACATAAGAGAGATAGCTAGTTTAAAGATATCCTAACCATGTCTATAATCAAATAGTGTTTTTCTGCATTGCCTGAAAGTGCAGGGTTTTACCTTCCATTTCTGTAAATGACTGTGTTTCAGAGTTCAGTGAAGCAGCGGTCTGTCACTGTGCAGCTGCGCCACCAGCCTGTACTGCACGGTGTTAGGGAGGATTCTCAAAATGTGCTAATTTCCCTTACCTTTTAAGACCGCCAGCAACTTTACTGGATTTCTAGGATTTGATATTTTTACCTGGGAAGAGTCTGAGCCTTTTTTTCCCACTCTTCCATGTATTTTGTGTGTGTTTTACTTTTGTATTCTTTGGTTATGGAGTTTTAAAACAACTCCAGTGGCATCATCTTTTTCTGTGAGTCACACAGCACCTTCAGTGCAATGGCACAGGGGTGTCTTTCAGACTCCCCAAGGTTTAGATACCTTCTCTGGCACTGACTACCGTCTCCCAGAGCCTGTAAAGTTAAATTGGCTTTACTAGCCTTTTTAAATTTACTGACCCGGCGCACACTATCTTCCTATAGAGTGCTGGAGGGGTTGCTTAGCTTCCCCTGAGTCAAAAAACTAATGTAACAGTAAAATGTTACCTTTTCCTACTTTAAATGGCTGGTGGCAGTGGTTTAGATCAACTACTGTGATTTTTCCCGACCGCTAACAATGGTAGCTAAAAATTGGATCAGCCATGATTTTCAATATGGTGCCGAAGACCTATCTGTAAAAACAGACTCCGGTCATCTTTTTTCGCCATTTCTTTTAGGAAAAGTCCTTCTTGTGTTTGCCTCTGCGCGCAAATCAGGTTTTGTCCCTTTGTTCGTTGCTGAAGCCCTCCTCTGGAGCCTGAGTGTCTGGGGTGGACAGGATGTGAGGGAGGTGCTCAAAACTCCCTGTGCTTAGTGTCCTAGGAGACCTGAATGCACTCTGGCGTGATTGGGTGGCTGACTATCCAGCAACGACAGACACCCTGCTGTGTGATTGTCAGCCAGGGTGGAATGAATGGGGGAAAACTGATTAAAAGCAGGTCTCTGGAACTTGGAAAGCAGAGTCGACCACTGGAACGAAAGAACCGAAGACGAGCTGAAGGAACATCACTGCTGCAACTCCTGGACGACTGGTGAAGCACTACTGCAGGTCTGAATTGCCTGAAACTCCAATCGACAGAGAATCCCATCAAGGTTAACTTCTTCCCTTGATGTTGGTGGGAACAACCAACTCGTAAGCCACCTGGACACCGTCCTTATCTGGTCAAATTTTCATCGAGAAAGTGTGTGAAACTTTCCTCAACTTCGAAGGCTTGTCTTTCCCTAAACATTCATCAAACTTTTTGCTTAGCCAAATTCATCTAAACTCCAAAGACTTAACCGTTATCTACCAGAACTGTGCTATCCTATACAAAGACTCTGAACCATTGACTTTGGCCTAGCCATATGAGAAGAATTGCTGGTTGTATTGAACTGAAACCCTTTGCCCTGCCTATGACTGTATTTTGACTGTCTATTCTTATAACCTTGTCTTTTTATCCCTTTAATAAGAATCTGAAGTACCATTTTGCTCCCACGTCACAGTAGCTAAACTTGTTCATTTACTTACCGGTTGGATTTATGTGGTGTATTAATGTGTGATATTGAGCTGCTTATGCTAGTTTAATGTTTTCTAACTGGCTGAGTAAATAAATGTATATTCTTTTACCAAGAAACCTTAAGTGTTTGTTTGAATCTCTGTATTAGTTAGTCCTTTGTGTAACTTGTTCTACTGCTCACTTAAATTCTTGAGATAAGTCTGGCTGCTCAGCCATCGCAATCACTTTACTGTGCAGTGCAGGCTTGTACCAAAGGTGAAATTGTGCTTACACTTGTAGTCGTAATTGCCTGTAATGTTCCCAAAGGGTACTGCAGGTTATTCTGCCTAACACTGGTGTACAGCGGTGAAGATAAAGTATACTTGTTACATTTAGAGTGCTACTTTTACCTTTGTTCAACTAATCCTCACAAGGCTAAAGCAACACTAGTAAATCAATTGTTTTATCATGACTGATATGTAAAGCTACAGACAGGAGACCCTAGTGACTTTAACTGTTGATCAATTGAGAGATATGTGTAAAGCTAGGAATCTCACTGTCAAAGGCAAAAAGGTTGAATTGATTGAAAAGTTGTTAGAATACCAAAGTCTGAGATGTGTGTTGATGAGGATGATCATATATCAGAGCCCAGCACTAATATTGTGGATGAGTTGGATGAGGCAGAAGAGTCTCAGAATGTAGGCCCTGGCTTACCTCTACCTACTCATAATCCTCAACCTTTGACCACAGGGACCCCATCAGGTCCAAACATATGTTCTGAAATTGTCTCTTTAGGAAAATTGAGACTCGAGTTAGAATTTAAAAGAATCCAAGCTCAAACTGAAAGCAAACATCAAGAGCTTAGTCTCAGAGAAATGGAATTGAATCATGCACTTGAACTGAAAAAGATGTCTCTTGGAACTGGTTCTCTCCCAGAGTCCTCTAGGTCTTCCAGTCCTAAGAGGCCTTGCATGCCCAAAGATGCAGTAAATATGTATGAGGTTAAGCTTGATATTTTGGATTGTTTGGCTGCTTTTGAATCTAACCATGGGATTCAAGACATTACAGGGAATCAGTTGATTCCTTGGCTTTTTTCTTGGCTACCCCCCTGTTGCAACTGATGTGGTAATGGAGTTGGGGGATATAGATAGAAAAGGGTATGAAACAGCAAAGCTAGCTTTGATAGATAGATTTGGGAAGACCCCTTCTCAGTATCTTAAGAGGTTTAGAACCCTCAAAAAGCATGATGGTACCCCTTGGGCTACCTGGGTGACTGGATGTTTGAAAAACCTAGATGGATGGGTTATGGGTTACAGAGTGAATACTTATGAAGGTATGAGGAATTTGTTTATGTTGGAATCTATTTATGATGCCTGCTCTCCTGAGCTGAGACAGCACTTGGCTGACTCTAAGGAAATTGATCCAAAGAAGTTAGCAAGGGCTGCTGACTTGTGGTTTGCCAACATGGCTACTCACAAGGATTCTGGCGTAACTCATAAGAAGAATGAGGGGAAGCAGCACACAAAGTATACCAAAGAGAATTCTAATACCCCCAATCCAAAAGTGGGCCCCAAACATAACAAGGGTATGCCACAGGGAAAACCAAATCAGGCTAGTGTTCCTCCTGGTGCCAAACCAGAAGGAGGTCAGAACAAACCCCCCCTTCATAAAGACATTTGGATAATGTTATGCTTGTGGGTCAACTAATCATGTGAAATCTGGGATCCCAGATGTAAGGGTAAAACTTCAGGGATCCACACTGCCTCCTTAGCCTTCTCCCCAGAGGATGAAGTACCAATGGCAAGTGGAAACTTTCACTTACTGGCTGAGGAACCCATGAAAGTCTCATCCAGTGTTTCTGTAGTATCCCTGGGTCTGTGGGAACAACAGAATTTAGATGTGCATAACTCTTTTCCAGATAATAGTAAAGAGTTTTACAAAGACAGTGTTCTTGTGAATGGTCAAGAGACACCTGCCATCAGAGAAACCGGGGCCAGCATAACTGTAGTTGATGAATCTTTTTTCAAGTTTGAGGATGATGCTAAGGCACCCAAATTTCGAACTAAGCTTGCTGGAGGCCCTGTCCAAATGCTTTCACAGTTACCAGCTCTCATCCAGTGCAATGACATGACTGTCAAGATACCTGTAAGTGTGCAGAGTGAAGTACCTAGGAGAGTCCTGTTGGGGAATGACTTAAACATTTTGGAGTTGTATCAAGCACCCCCAGGCCTACCAGCAAAAGGATACAGGAGCAGACTACGAAGGGCAGAACGAGTAACTTGAGAGGCTCTCAAGAGGAAATTATAGAAGAAAGTATAACTCCTAGTCCACAGGACTTACTGACTGCATTTTCGAGAAAAAAAAAGAGGAAAAGGGGAAACCTAAAACCTCTAGGAGGAATCCAGACAGCACTCCTGTGCTACCTACAAGGGCATTCCCGGGAGGACTGTCCAGGATCACACCTGTGACTCCTACACCAGCTGAGACTGAGTGTGTGGAACAACCTTGTGTGGTTGAATCAGCTGCTGGGGAATCAGAGCTGAAGAGGACCTTTCTCCTGTTGGAGATCTGGATCCTGCAGATCATCCTGAGCTGCAGTCTTTACTGGCAGAAGGTGGACCCTGTAGGGCAGATTTCAACAGAGTTCAAAGAGAGTGTCCTATTCTTGAAGGTCTTCGCCAACAGGCAGCTTCCCAGCTGGATGGGCAAGTAGCAGGGAAGCATAGGTTGTACTGGGAAGATGGCCTCTTCTACAGTGAGCCAACTGAGTCTATCCCAGGGGACTACAGACGACTTGTAGTGCCTCTTGAAAGCAGACTCCAGTCCCTACAGTTAACCCAAGAGATACCTTTGGCTGGTCACTTGAGCTTGAAGAAGACCGTGTAAAGGTTCTATTTATATTTCTAATGGCCTATGTTGGAGTCTGATGTAGATACATTCTGTAGGAGCTTTAACACTTGCCAAACTTCTGGCAAGAGTGGAGCCAAGAATGTGGCACCTTGGTGCCTCTCCCAGTAGTGGGAGTTCCTTTTGAGAGGGTCAGAATCTACATTGTTGGTCCCTTAGACCATCCAACATCTTCAGGAAACAGGTTTATCCTGGTTGTAGTGGACCATGCTACTAGGTATCATGAAGCCCTACCTATGAGAACTGTTACAGCTCGGGCTGTGGCTAAGGCCCTACTTGGTATTTTTACCAGGGTAGGTTTTCCTAAGGAAGCTATCTCTGACAGGGGATCCGATTTTATGTCCCACTACATGCAGACCATGTGGAAAAACTGTGGAGTAACCTACAAGTTCTCAAATGCCTACCATCCTCAGAGAAATTGATTGGAAGAGAGGTTCAACCATACAATGAAAAGCATGATAGGTGCTTTAGAGGAACCCCTTAGAAGAAAGTGGGACCTTATACTGACATGCCTTCTATTTGCATATAAAGATTTAGTTCCTTTGAACTTTTTTATGGCCATCCAGTTAGAGGCCCTTTGGCCCTAATTAAGGAGGGGTTGGAGAGTTCTCCTTCCCCCAAGCCAGTGAGAGTCACTGACTATGTGATAGGTCTCCAACGGATAATGTCACACATGATGGCAGAAGCATCAGATAACTTAAAAGAAGGTCAGGCTCTGGTCAAACATTGGCATGAACAGAAGGCCAACATGGTTGAGTTTACTCAAGACCAGCAAGTTTTAGTTATGGCACATACCAGGCACAGGGCCTTACGTGACAAATGGATAGGACCCTTCAAGGTTTTGGGTAAACTTGGAGAGGTCAACTATCTGGTGGCAATCCTAAGGAGGCTCCCAGAGTCTTTCACGCCAACTGTTTACAGGCTTATGTCTCAAGACCAGAAGTAGGAGCTTTGCTTCAGCCCAAGAGGAGGAGGAGAGAGAACGTCTACCTGACCTACTCAGAGGCCAGCCCTTAGATAAGAAATAGAAGGAGTTAATATATCTTCTAATGTGACACCTGAACAACAGGAGGAATGCAAGTTTCTGTTCAATCAGTTTGCCTCACTCTTTTCAGTATCACCAGGCTTGACCCCTTGGGTCCAGCATGACATTCAAACTGGTGACTGTTTACCTGTTAAAAGCAGAGGTTACAAGATGTCAGATCATATAAGATCCCACATACAGTAGGAAGTCAACAAGATGCTTGATCTCGGGGTAATAGAGCCCTATATGGTCTAGTCCAGTTGATCTGCTACCAAAGGCAGGATCAAAGGAATTGAGATTATGTGTGGAATATAGAGCTTTTAATGCAGTCACCAAGACTGATGCCCCTCCTTTACCAAGGACAGATGAACTGGTGGACAAACTGGGTTCAGCCAAGTCCCTCACTACATTTGATCTCACTTCAGGATATTGGCAAATAGCACTGACAGACCATGCCAAGGGGTAAACTGCATTCTCAACCCCAGCAGGCTTCTAACGGTTTAAGGTAATGCCTATTGGACTAAAGAATGCACCTGCTACATTCCAAAGCATGGTTAATCAAGTTCTGAATGGGATGAAGGACTTCTGCATCGCATATTTCGATGACATTGTAGTGTTCAGTCCTACTGGGAAAGAACATGTTGACCACTTAGGATATGTTTTGCAGGCTCTCGAGCAGGACCATCTGACCTTAAAGGCTAGTAAATGTTAAATTGGTCAGAGTAAAGTGGTCTACCTTGGACATGAGGTAGGAGGAGGTGAAATCAGGCCATTGCCTAGCAAAGTACAAGCTGTACAGAACTGGGCCACCCCTACTTCTCAAACCCAAGTGAGAGCCTTCCTATGCCTCACTGGGTACTATGGGAACTTCATTGAGAACTATGGGACCATAGCTACTCCCTTGAATGTGATCTCCTCTCCCAAATTCCCTAAAAAGGCCAGGTGGAATGAGGAGTACACTCAAGCATTTGAAGGCATAAAGAAAGCCCTTTGTCAAGCCCAGTCCTAAGTGCTCCTGACTATAACCAAACCTGGATTGTGCAAACTTATGCTTCGAATACAGGTATAGGTGCATTGCTTAGTCAACTGGATGAGAAAGGTAGGGAGCATCCCATTTCCTTCATCAGCAGGAAGCTGAAGGAACCAGAATCAAGGTGGGCAACCATAGAGCGTGAATGCTTTTCTATTGTGTGGTCACTGAAGAAGTTTAGGCCATACTTATATGGATCTACTTTTGTGATTCAGACTGACCGCCTGTCATGATGCCTGCTCCCGGAGAGCCGGTTCAAGCCCTGCGTCCCCGAAAGCGGACATCCAGTCCCCAAGGAAGGACCCAGCAACCCCATATAGGGGCCCTTGGACAGTGTCCTGGCACCTATGGCGCCAGGCTCATAAAAGACATCAGTCCTGGCGCCATAGGCGCCAGGCTCATTATGGGAGTGCTTGGGTGCACTTACCTAATGCAGACCATGCTGCAGGATCCCGGCCTCCTTGAGGCCTGAAAGGAACTACGTTACCTGTGGGAATAATTTACCATCCGGGCGTGGTCGGGGAAGGATACATACCTGATTGGAGGAAAGATACATACCTGGAACTTCTTCCAAGGCTATTTAAACCCCACCCGAACAGCCACACGCGCTTCGCGTTGTTCTGCATCTAGCAGCTGGACGCTCACCGTGTCTGCTCCTGCATCCTGACTTCTGCCACGCCTGCCAGCATCCTGAATCACCTACCAAGGAAGAGAAGAAGAGAACAGAAGAAGGAAAAGTCCTTACCTGCTAAAACCACATCCCGGAGAAATCTCGCCGACAATCCTGAAAAGGAAGACTTTTATTTAAAAGCTCATAGCGTCGATCGCTCCAGCGCCGCATTCCACTCACCTTTACAGGGCGCCTCCATGTTCAGCAGCGATCATCCGGATTCGGAGTCACGCCCCAGCGCCTAGGGAGAAAAAGACCAGAACAAAAGGTGAGAGAGAGAAGGGAATAAGGAAAGCTAAATCTCAATTTTAAGACTTACCTGCTGATTCATTCCCTCTCCATTTCGGGTCCGCGCCGCATCCTGGCATTTCCGGACCCTGGCCCCTAAGGGGAAAAAAAGACATCAGCGTTAATGAGCAAATGAAAAGACATTACCAAAAAACGCTCATTAAAGACTTACCTGATTTCTACAAGGATTTCACCTCTCATCTCGGGTCGGTGCCTGTTCCCCGGCATTCCGTACCCCGGCCCCTATGGGGAAAAAGACACTAGCATTAGTACATTGATGCATGGACACAAGGGGAACCTCTTATCAAAAACTTACCTGGAAGCCAAGCAAGTTTGGTTCTCACCAATCCGAAAATCCAGTTAAGCAACTGGATACCAACGCGCCCCTGCATCAGAAGCAGGATGGAGAGCTTGTCCTTCCAGACCCTAAGGTGAGACGCTACGAGAAATCACAGAAGGGTTTCGAGGAGGGTGAGAGGGGAAAGTGGGAGGCCGATTGCATTACCCCGCAGAGAGTTAATCCCCTATTTTCGCCTACAGAAGGATACTTCTGCGAGCCAGACAAGCCAGATTTGGGGGCCCGGTCCGGTCTGTCTTCCGAACCCTGCGCATCACCTTAGAAGAGGTCACAGCAGCGCGAACCAGGCCAGCGCCTCCGTGGGAGTCAGGTGAGCGTTACAGAATGCAAAGCCTTCCTACAAATTCCCACCCAGGCGCTATGGAAAGTTCTGAGACTGATCAGTTGGCCCAATTACTGGGGGAATTACGGGCCGAAGTACATGCCGCTCGTCAAGAGACTAATGCCCTCAGGAGGGAATTAATAATATCAAAGGAAAGAACTGATGACCTGGCCAGACAGCTTTTGCAAGGTCAGGCTGGGCAAACTCCTCTACCCGGTTCCGGAGGGAACCCCGCTCCTGTGGTTTCCAGTAACCCTGTGCAGATTAATCTACTTGGAAACATGCAGCTGGCCCCACCCGAACGCTTTGCTGGGGACCCCAAACGATTCGCCGTATTCATGAATCAGTGTCGTTTGCACTTCCTATGCAGACCTGGGGCCTTCCCTAATGATCAGACCAAGGTAGCCTTTGTATTGTCATATCTCAGCGGCTGCGCTGCCGATTGGTCAGTTCCACTGGTTACTCAAGATGACCCGATTCTCCGTGATTTTCAAAGGTTTCAAGCAAGCATGGAAAGGTTATTTGCTCGACACTCTCAGGGGCAGGCTCTGGATGGCGAACTTCTATCCCTGCGACAGGGCAATCAGGACCTCCTATCCTATATTGCAACCTTTAATAGACTAATTGTGGAAACGGGATGGCCAGAGGATAAAAGAGTCACGTTGTTTTATCGAGGCCTACGCGGAGAACTTAAAGATGTCTTGGCCCAAGTTGTAAATCCGCCCCAAGAATGCACAGAGTATATAGACTTAGTGGTCCAATTGGATCACAGACTTCAAAACAGAAAAGCAGATCGGTCCAGGTTTGAGACCCGGGTGTTGGTCAAGACCCATGCTAATCCCAAGGGAGTTTATGTCTCTGAGCCTATGCAAATTGGAGGGGTTAAAGGACCCTTAACTCAAAAGGAACGTGAAAGGAGGCGGCAGTTAAAATTATGTCTTTATTGTGGGAATTCTGGACACTTTCTACGAGATTGCCCGGCAAAACCGCCCCGAAAGGCGGTAGGGGCCGCTGATAAAAACCATGAAGACTCTGTTTCGGGAAACGACTCCGCCCGACAAGTGTAGGGGTCCGCTTGCCGAGCTTGAAAACTAACTCTCAGACCTCGCATTTCATTGTGCCAATGGTTCTCGTAGATCCAGAACAGCCTAAGCGGTTGCATGCAATAAAGGCATAAATCGATAGTGGGGCTATTGGAAACTATGTGGATCGTGAATTGGTCTCTAGGATTAACCTCCTCTCCGTCCTAAAACCAGCAAAGATTTCATCACCACAGTCGATGGAACTGAAATTGCCTCTGGACCGGTAACACATTCCACTACTGAGGTGACTCTTATTGGTCCCGACGGCCATCGGGAGGGTGTTGTGTTTGATGTAATCAAGGCTCCACAGTTTCAGGTTATTCTTGGAATCCCTTGGTTAGAGACACATAATCCTCGAATTGATTGGCGAGCTAAGAGAATAACCTTCCCGGATTGTACACAAACCTGCTACCCAGAAAACCTGAAGATTAATCTAGCATCTGTAACCTCAGCCTCCATGCAACTACCTCCGGAATACCAAGACTTTCAGGACGTCTCCCAAAAGGAACAGGCCAACACGTTACCTCCTCACAGATCGTACGATTGCCAAATCGATCTGGTGCCCGGTGCACAACCCCCCTGTAGCAGGATTTATGCCCTTACCGAACCTGAGAATCTGCATTTGAGACAATATTTCGATCAATACCTAGCTAATGGTTTTATTCGTCCGTCAAAGTCCCCGGCATCCTCGGCTTTGTTCTTCGTGCCCAAAAAAGAAGGCGACCTTAGAACTTGTATCGATTACCGCGCTTTAACCAGATAACGGTTAAAAACCGTTATCCTCTGCCTCTGATCCCTGAACTCCTTGACCAGGTGAAGGACGCTTGCATATACACCAAGTTAGATCTCCGGGGGGCTTATCATCTGGTACGAGTAAAAGAAGGCGACGAATGGAAAACTGCCTTCCGTACTAAATAAGGATTATTCGAGTACCAGGTGATGCCTTTCGGATTGTGTAACGCGCCGGCTGCCTTCCAATACTTCATGAATGATGTCCTTCGGGAACTCATCGATGTTTGTGTTGTTGTATATATCGATGACATTCTGGTGTACTCCTCTTCGGAATCTGATCACAGAAAACACGTCAGGGCAGTACTTGAAAAACTGCGCCAACACAAACTATTTGCTAAGTTGGAGAAATGTGTTTTCCATACCACAGAAGTCGAGTTTCTAGGTTTCATCCTGACACCCAAAGGAGTCCGAATGGACTCAATAAAAGTGGATGCCATCCTCAAATGGCCATCACCTAGCTCTGTAAAAGGGGTTCAAAGCATGCTCGGCTTTGCCAATTTCTATCGCAGGTTTATACCGGAATTTTCACGCGTGGTACAACCCATTACTGCACTCTTGAGGAAAAATAAACGTTTTGAATGGTCTGAGGAAGCCGAGCAGGCCTTTCAGGATTTAAAAGCTAAGTTTACCTCTGCACCTATATTGAAACACCCGCGTCCATATCTCCCTTATGTCGTCAAGACTGACGCATCCAGCGAAGTCATGGGAGCTGTCCTGTCCCAAAGAGTTCAAGAAACCAACCAACTGCATCCCGTAGCATTTTGGTCCAGAAAATTCTTGGCACCCGAGGTTAATTATGAAATCACGGACAAAGAACTGTTAGCCATTAAATCTGCTTTTAAAGCCTGGCGGCATTATCTGCTTGGCGCTTGACATACCATCACAGTGATCACTGATCACCGGAATTTACAGTATTTAAAAACCGCCAAGGCTCAGTCATCACAGCAGCTCCGATGGGCTTTGTTTTTCGCTGAATTTGAATTCGTGATTACCTATCGACCTGGCTGCAAGAATGGCAAAGCAGACGCCTTATCCCGAATTGGAATGGGAGAATCTGATACAAACTCAGAACCAGTACCAATAATTCCCGAACAGAGGATTCTAGGCATGACTTTGTTACAGACGCTTGAAGACATTCAAGCCAGAGTGAAACAACTCCTGGATCCTACAACCTTACAGGATTGGATACAAAAGGGATCAGACTTTACCATAGATAATGGTTTACCTTATTTCCAAGGACGCTTATTCCTGCCACATAAGGAATTACACTAACTAGTTATTTCCGGTTATCATGATAGATTAATAGAGGGACACCCAGGTATTGCCAAGACAGAGGAAAAGGTGAAACGACAATTTTGGTGGCCCTCTTGGCGAAAAGATGTTAAATCTTTTGTGATGTCCTGTGGTGTTTGCGCCCAAAATAAAAGTCAAAAGAAAAGACCAGCCGGTCTCCTTCAACCTCTAGACATACCGCCAGCACCCTGGCACACCCTATCAATGGATTTTATTACGGACCTGCCTCCTTGTTCGGGGTACAATACTATTCTGGTAATTGTGGATTTGTTTTCTAAAATGGCCCACTTTATTCCTTTGAAAGGTTTACCTTCAGCCTCTGTCCTAGCCAAAGAATTCCTCAAAAATATTGTTCGGCTACATGGATTCCCATCTATACTAATCTCTGACCGGGGAAGCCATTTAATTTCCCACTTCTGGCGCAAATGTTGTCAAATGGCGCAGATCGACGTAAGATTATCGACCAGTCACCACCCTGAGACCGATGGTCAGACAGAGAGGACAAATCAGACCCTTGAGCAGTACTTACGGTGTATGTTACAGCAATCTGAAAGCAACTGGAAAGACATTCTTTGGATAGCCGAATACGCATATAATAATTCGGTACACTCTGGAACTGGCCACAGTCCTTTTTATACTTTGTTTGGGCATCAACCTCGAACCTCAAACCTTGACTCACCTCAGAACCTCGGAATGCCTGCAGTAGGACATCTGCATTCTACAATTACCCAAGCCTTTAAAGAGGCAACTACACATTTAAAACAAGCCAAGAGAAAATACAAGGAGAATGCTGATTTACATCGGAGTGAAGCACCTCCGTATCAGATTGGGGATCAAGTGTGGTTAGCTACCAGACATTTACCACTCAAAGGGCCTCGAACCTTTAACCCAAAATATCTGGGACCTTATTCTATTACGGCAATAATTAACCCAGTGGCTGTTAAACTAGATTTACCAGCTAGTATGCAAATTCACCCTGTTTTTCATGTGTCACTTCTGAAACCAGTGGTACCCGGAACCCGACTACTCAAACCTCCAGAACCTATTCTAATAGATGGGGAGCCCGATTTCGAAGTGAAGAACATTTTAGACTCAAAAATGTTTAGGTCAAAACTGTTCCACCTAATTGATTGGAAGGGGTACGGACCTCAGGAGAGGTCGTGGAAACCCAGCGACCATGTGCATGCACCTCGATTAGTCAGGAAATTCCACCGACACTTCCCAGACAAACCAAAACCCCCGGAGGGAACAACCTTGGGAGGGGCCTTGGGGGGGAGTGCTGTTATGATGCCCGCTCCCGGGGAGCCGGTTCAAGCCCTGCGTCCCCAAAAGCAGACATCCAGTCCCCAAGGAAGGACCCAGCAACCCCATATAGGGGCCCTTTGGACAGTGTCCTGGCGCCTATGGCACCAGGCTCATAAAAGACATCAGTCCTGGCGCCATAGGCGCCAGGCTCATTATGGGAGTGCTTGGGTGCACTTACCTGATGCAGACCATGCTGCAGGATCCCAGCTTCCTTGAGGCCTGAAAGGAACTACTTTACCTGTGGGACTAATTTACCATCCGGGCGTGGTCGGGGAAGGATACGTACCCGATTGGAGGAAGGATACATACCTGGAACTTCTTCCAAGGCTATTTAAACCCCACCCGAACAGCCACACGTGCTTCGCGTTGTTCTGCATTTAGCAGCTGGACGCTCATTGTGTCTGCTCCTGCATCCTGACTTCTGCCACGCCTGCCAGCATCCTGAATCACCTGCAAAGGAATAGAAGAAGAGAACAGAAGAAGGAAAAGTCCTTACCTGCTAAAACTGCATCCCGGAGACATCTTGCCGACAATCCTGAAAAGGAAGACTTTTATTTAAAAGCTCACTGCGTCGATCGCTGCAGCACCGCATTCCACTCACCTTTACAGGGCGCCTCCATGTTCAGCAGCGATCATCCGGATTCGGAGTCACGCCCCAGCGCCTAGGGAGAAAAAGAAGGGAACAAAAGGTGAGAGAGAGAAGGGAATAAGGAAAGCTAAATCTCCATGTTAAGACTTACCTGCTGATTCATTCCCTCTCCATTTCGGGTCCACGCCGCATCCTGGCATTTCCGGACCCCGGCCCTTAAGGGGAAAAAAAGACATCAGCGTTAATGAGCGAATGAAAAGACATTACCAAAAAACGCTCATTAAAGACTTACCTGATTTCTACAAGGATTTCACCTCTCATCTCGGGTCGGTGCCTGTTCCCCGGCATTCCGTACCCCGGCCCCTATGCGGAAAAAGACACTAGCATTAGTACATTAATGCATGGACACAAGGGGAACCTCTTATCAAAAACTTACCTGGAAACCAAGCAAGTTTGGTTCTCACCAATCCGAAAATCCAGTGAAGTAACTGGATACCAACGTGCCCCTGCATCAGAAGCAGGATGGAGAGCTCGTCCTTCCAGACCCTAAGGTGAGACGCTACGAGGAATCACAGAAGGGTTTCAAGGAGGGTGAGAGGGGAAAGTGGGAGGCCGATTGCATTACCCCGCAGACAGTTAATCCACTATTTTCGCCTACAGAAGGATACTTCTGCGAGCCAGACAAGCCAGATTTGGGGGCCGGGTCCGGTCCGCCTTCCGAACCCTGCGCATCACCTTAGAAGAGGTCACAGCAGCGCGAACCTGGCCAGCGCCTCCGCGGGAGTCAGGTGAGCGTTACACCACCAACCCTTGAGATGGTTGATGCAAATGAGAGTGGAAAACCCAAAACTACTGAGCTGGTCAATCAGCCTGCAAGGGTTTGACCTTACCATTGAACACAGGTCAGGGTGTCATCACCAAAATGCTGATGGTCTCTCCAGGATGTTTGACCGACTGGAGTAAGGAGATTCATCCAGCAGTGGATTAAATCCTCCTGTCCCTTAGTCTGGGGGGGACGAGTGTTAGGGAGAATTCTCAAAATGTACTAATTTCGCATACCTTTTGAGACCCTTGGAAAACGTTGCTGGATTACAGGATTTGATTGTTTTACCTGGGAAGAGTGAGAGATTTTTCTCCCACTCTTCCATGTATTGTGTGTGTGTTTTACTTTTGTGTTCTTTGGTTATGGAGTTTTAAAACAACTCCAGTGGCATCATCTTTTTCTGTGTGTCACATAGCACCTTCCGTGCAGTGGCACAGGGGTGTCTTTCAGAGTCCCCAAGGTTTAAATACCTTCTCTGAGACTGACTACCATCTCCCAAAGCCTGTAAAGTTAAAATGGCTTTACTAGTCTTTTTAAATGTACTGACCCAGCACACACTTTCTTCCCATAGAGTGCTGGAGGGGTTGCTTAGCTTCCACTGAGTCAAAACACTCAAGTAACAGTACAATGTTACCTTTTCCTACTTTAAATGGCTGATGGCAGTGGTTTAGATCAACTACCATGATTTTTCCCGACCACTAACAATGGAAGCTAAAAATCCAGTCAACCGTGTTTTTCAATATGGCACCCAAGACCTATCTGTAAAAACAGACTTGGGTCATCTTTTTTCACCATTTCTTTTAGGAAAAGTCCTTCTTGTGTTTGCCTCTGCGGTTTAGTCCCTTTGTTTGTTGGCCTTTGGCAGGCTTTCGTGCTGAAGCCTTCCTCTGGCGCCTGAGTGTCTGGGGTGGACAGCATGTGAGGAATGTGCCTGAAACTCCCTGTGCTTAGTCTCCTAGGAGACCTGAAATCACTCTGGCATGATTGGCTGGCTGACTGTCCAGCAAGGATAGCCACCCTGCTATGTGAGTGACATCCAGACTGGAATGAATGGGGGAAAACTGTTTAAATATATATAAATATATATATATATATATATATAATACAATAAAGAGTAAGATAACACGTCTTGTTTTACTTACATCCAACCCCCTTTACACAGGAACTCTATAAGGTTTTCCGGCATCACTAGTCCTGACAAAATGGACCGTCTGCTATGATTGATTAAAAAAAGTGTATAACAAATTTTTATTCAAATAATTCGAACTGAATTTAAACATAAAACACTACCCTCACCTAACACAGTGTACTAAACACTAAAAAACAGTTACTAAAACATGAAATACAAAGTTCACTTATTTGCATGACACAAAAGATATCACATAACATAACACAAAAAAAATCTCAATGTGTCTCTAAAACAACAACCATCCCAACATGTTTCTGTTCTTCACTGCCCAGTTCGGGCGAACATTCTACAGGGGAAATTTTTTTTAAAAAAGCATCCACTAATCTCTTCAACACCGTGCTGAAAGGGTAGATTCAAACTTCTATACAGGCAAAGGAAGGAAAGAACCTCCGAGCCTGTAAGAGTAAAAGGAAAAACTAATGAGTTCCAAAAAGAGGGAAAGGAAGTACTACAAAATGTAGAAAAAGAACATGGCATAGAGGTTATGCCACACTCACACGGGTCCCAACAGGGCACCCACAAATTTACCTTTAAATGGTGAAACTTCAAAGCGCGTCACAGGATGACAAATTCGCTGGTTTCTCGCCAAATGAGAGACCACTACTTCACAAAAGCGTCATAGTCCGCTAAAGTATCGCCACACCTAAATGAGACAGAACCAATACACAGAGACCACATGCTCTGTTATATCCAGAAAGGGGCTTCAAAATGCAATTACACATGAAAACAGGGCTCCAAATATCATAAAATAAATTACCTTCACAGATGTAGGGATCAAGACTGTAACAAGCAAAGCAGCAATCAACGTGTTTGCAAAGGAGAAATCCACACAGTCAAGCCGTAAAGTATCAATCTGGAAAACAATGGATGCATGGCAATGAACACCATATGTCTGGCATCACCCTTCAACATGTACCGATGGGAGTGCTTTTATTTCACCCTCGTGATTAAGACTAAGTGCCCGTACAATATATAGAATGCAGAAAAAACTTCCATGCTGTCCATCCTACACAACGTGGGAAACCCATGGCAAAAGATAACCAAACTACCCCACGCGTACAGGAAGGGAATGTACCGGCAGTGGGAAAATTATCACACACAGAACCACAATGCTAATGACTCACCTGTACACTCAGAGGGATTAAATCACTCTAATGGCAGCTTCCAAACGCACACAGCCAACACTGAATTCAGTGAAACCAAAAACTGCTGCACACTAACAGTACGTCTATGGTCGTGCGGCAACACAAAGAAAGGACTACACTACTCAGTGTAGGAAGGAAAGTTCATCAAAAGGAAGGGCCATGTTGGAACGGACCCGGCAACATAGAAAAAGGACTACACTACTCAGTGTTGGAAAAAAAGTCCATCAAAGGGAAAGGCCATATTGGAACGGACCTGAAGCCTACTGGTGTAGAACAGATTAGTGGACACCACGAGCACTAAACAGGTGTTTTTTAAAACGATGATATGCTGGCACCAACACAATATGGTATATGCATCTCACACTGTCAAAAATCATACTTGGCTGACCAAATGCCAATCAATGCTTTCGTTGAGACCTAGCACATTGCTCTGTAATTTAAAAATAATTTTTTGCTCTACATACAATAATTTTCGATCCGTTTCAATTTTGGTATGTCCATGCACCTTTTTCAAAATCAGCCATGTGAAATCATTAAAACCATGTTTCTTTTCAATAAAGTGTTTGACAAGGGGAGCAGTAATCACCTGGTTTTTGAGACAGCTGCGATGTTCCACCATTCGAACTTTACATTGCCTATTCGTTTAAAAGCAGGTCTCTGGGACTTGGAAAGCAGAGTCGACCACTGGAACGAAAAAACCGAAGATGAGCTGAAAGAAGAGGACTGCTGCAACTCCTGGATGACTGGTGAAGCCCTGCTGCAGGTCCGAATTGCCTGAAACTCAAATTGACAGAGAAGCCCTTCAAGGCTAACGTCTTCCCTTGAGTTTGGTGGGAAACAACCAACTCGTAAGCCACTTGGACACTGTCCTTATCTGGTCGAATTTTCATCAGAGTGCTGTTGAAAATCGGATAGCCAGAGTGAAGGAAACCAGCTCGTGTACTTTAAGGCACTCACACCTTAAACCAACGTCTTGCTACAGCTTTTGGCCTCATCCCTGGGCAGTGCAGGAACCTCCCGACGTCCTCCTTCTTGTCCCATGACTGAAGCCCAGGAACAGCGAGATCTGCTCAAACTGCCAGGAACAACTGCCTCCGCTACAGCTTTCTTGCTGAACAAGGTACTGTGCAAACGCAGTCCTGAACTATTTTCAGCCAGCGAGAAAGTGTGTGAAACTTTCCTCAACTTCGAAAGGCTCGTCCTTCCCTAAACAATCGTCAAACTTTTCACCTATCCAAATTCTTCTAAACTCTGTTGCAAAGACTTAACCGTTATCTACCAGAACTGTGCTATCCAATACAAAGACTCTGAACCATTGACTTTGGCCTAGCCATATGAGAGGAATTGCTGGTTGTATTGAACTGAAACCCTTTGCCCTGCCTATGACTGTATTTTGACTGTCTATTCTTATAACCTTGTCTTTTTATCCCTTTAATAAGAATCTGAAGTACCATTTTGCTCCCACGTCACAGTAGCTAAACTTGTTCATTTACTTACCGGTTGGATTTGTGTGGTGTATTAGTGTGTGAGATTGAGCTGTTTATGCTAGTGTAATGTTTTCTAACTGACTGAGTAAATACATGTATATTCTTTTACCAAGAAACCTTGAGTAAGTGTTTGTTTGAATCACTGTACTAGTTGGTCCTTTGTGTAACTTGTTCTACTACTCACCTAAACTCTTGAGATAAGTCTGGCTATTCACCAATCGCTACCACTTTACTGTGTAGTACAGGCTTGTACCAAAGGTGAAATTGTGCTTACACTTGTAGTCCTAATTGCCTGTAGTGTCCCAAAGGGTACTGCCGGTGATTCTACCTAACACACGGCTGGACTACTGGTCCATGAGGAACCACCAATAGCCCAGGCCAGCTGCAATACGGTCTCCCATTGCTTTCCTGGATGGCCCAGTTTTAGATGCTCACACTCTCTCCTGCACTGGACGGTTTTACCGTTTTTTAACATGCCAGTCATGGCTGCATTGCCAGTGGTATGCATCAATGACTTCAACTGCACTTTCTGCAAGTTTTCCTTGATTTGAAAAGGATTTTGTTTCAGTCGTGTGCATTGTGTGCCTGGCCACAATTACCAATTCCCAGAGTTGTGTTTGTGATTCAGTTGTGATCGCTATTGCAGGCTGCCTTTCAACGTTACGTCCTATCGTCCTAGATTATGGCACCTCATCAGTTTAACTTTTGAAACACGGCTTCCTAGGACCAAGACGAGATTTCGTTTTCAAGCTCCCTAAAACCACTAGCTCAGTTCCTCCCCACACACCAGTGCTGAACTTGGACCATATCACACCACACAATGTTACAGACTGGTGTGTGTTGTTGTCCGCCTGAGCTGAGGATTTATTTACTCTGCCGCTGACATACCGACAGATCACATTATGTTGCGACAGGAGAATGGCACAGGCCTCTGTCGGCCTGGCCACCAAGAACCCTGTTTGCGTTTTATAAATGTAACCAAATAAATAAGCCCCTAGTCACACGCCTGTAGCATTAATTGGAATCTCACCCATGGCTGCCATTACCTTTCCAAGGTCAACCCATTGCTACTAAGTTATTAAGTATTTTCCACCGTGTTTAGAATATAGATGTGTAACCACTACATGTGGCACTTGGTAAAAAAATAAAAAAGTTAATTAAATGAATTACAACGGCATTCCATACTTTACTTTTGCTGGCGGTTTCCTGAAAGAAGTGAGTTAACTATTGAACAAACATTTAGCATATGTAAGCCTTGTCAATGCTTTTATTATCCCTTATCTGGACAAATCTCAGTGCTATAAGACCACTACAGTGGTGATATGTACGGTACAAAAGACATTTAACGCAACATAAATTATGAAATGATTTCAGAATGAGATTTACAGTTGGACCTATTTGACCGTGAACAATCGTATCACTTTGTTACGCCTAATTTGATGTACTTTTGTACAAGTGCTATATGCATTAACAAACAATACTTATTGTAGCCATGGTCTGAAAGAGCCAATGACAGAACGTTTTACAACAGCAGCTCTCCCTGCTTCCTTTCACAATTAAACGTTTGCACCTGTCAGAAAAGTTTGCAGACAACACATTTTCGAGAACACTTAAAAAGGTCACCTGGCGTTGTTGATGGCTCTTACAGCAAGCTGCTTCCATGTGTCTCTTTTACCATACACACAAAAATGCCGCCTCTGTGTTACAGCCGCGCACCCCTGTCTATTGAGATTAATTAGGTTTGTTGACAATCCACTTCCAGGCCTGCGTACGCACCAATGAGCTGTGTCCCTTTGCAGAAAGGCTGCGGTCGGCAGCTCCCATCCTTGACGCCACTCTGCACAGTCTGCTCAACGCATCTCTCCACACGCCTCTCAACTTCTTGGAATACCCTCCCAAGCCCCCTAACCTCGCCAACAGGAATGCTGTAGTCAATAAATATGCAGTCCCCCCAGTCCGGCGTAGGCTGTGAGGCCGAGAAATTCCTCTCCGTAGACACCTCAGTAATGGCAAGGCTGGGCCACGGCCAGCTCAGGAGGCGGCTGGTTGGCACTGTGCCAGTGCCAGGGACATTTTTATTTTGAAAGCTCACTTAGTAAAAATCTGTGCCTTCCTCGAGGACAATAAAACATATCACACAGCACCGTTTTAAACTACCTGCCTTATTTTCACATGTTCATATTTACCACGCCAAAAACGTACCGCTTTGGTAGAATGTAACATTGTACTCACATTTGTGAAGAATGCCTTTGTCAAACATTGAAACTCAAACGTGTAACCTTTCCACACATTTCCTATGGTTATGAGTGTTTAGTAGGCCGTGGGCCTCATTACGAGGGGCTGGTCCGGTAACAACGGTACTGGTATGCTTGCCGCTACTGTTGTTACCGGACCGGCAAACTCTGAGTTGTGCTCGCGGGTGCCTTTCATTACGCCAGGTCTGCCCTGGCGGAAAGAAAGGCACCCACGAGCACAGCAAGCCTGTAGCACCGACAGGCATCCCCATTCCCATTGATGCCCTATGGGGCTGGAATGGGAATGGGGATATACCGGCACCGGAACCTGCGAAAGGGCAAGGCTACCTCCAACCTCACAATGAGGCCCCATGTCTTTGCTTTCTGCTGAATTGCATTCTCATATTTGTATTTAAGTTGGGGTGATTAATGACACAATTTTAAACTTTTTGCCTAGCATATTTCTATAATAATGTGTACATTTCTGTGAGTACTTTAATATGGTTTGTGTGCTTTTAGGTGCTTCTGTGGCCAGCATTAAAAAAAAGTGATTGCTCAAGTGTTTGGCTACTGGGTGTTCACCCCTGGTTGTCATATTTCCTGTACAGATGATTGCCCACACTGTTGTAGTGAATCACCACAGGGCTGGCTGCAGATGTGTCTGGCTAATTTTTAAATGATGCTTGTGGTCCCCCTTACCTGCAGCTGAGACATCCAGTCTGAGGAACCCATGCAATGCATATATTATACAGATAAAGGAATGCAAATGGAAGGGGGGTTAGTCGTCAGAATATAACGGGACAGGTAGACAGCTGGGTGCTGAAAGATTAAATGTCCACTGAAAAGCCAGTCAGATCTGTGTCATCAAGATGCTAATGTAGTCGAAACCAGAGTAAAAATGCAAAGAGGTGATATGAACGCTGCTTTATACTGCAGGAGGCCTGGGGGGCTGATAGCCTGTGGTAGCACGTTGGTAAAGCAAGCATGATAAGTGTTATTCTGAAGCAAGATGTTACTTATATGCCCTTGTAAGCACTTGTCAAGCCATTTCCTACTGTGGCATGACATTTTCTATTGCGCATCTTTGATAAAGCAAGCATGATAAGTGTTATTATGTAGCTCGACTGGCATTTTAGTACAGCCAATTTGGACATGTTTTCATATTTTGCAATACATTTATAATGGTAAATCCAACTCGAGTATGTCCTTATGTGGGGATACTGCCATATATTGACAGAACAAACGTGGACATGTTGTCTTATAGTATCATTACTGACATTATGCACAAAGCAAATATGAGTATGTTCTTACATGTGAATAATAGGGTATAATGTTGTGGTCAAATGTATGGGCACAGCCAGTGTGAATATGTTTTATATTGCCACATAATGTAGGAATGGCATCATGAATATGTGTTGGTGAAATGCTCCTGTGCACTGTTGGGGACTTGCATCTATTCGATTTTATTAATGAGTTACCCTACAAAACCCAATTGCAATCTGTTTAGCTTTTTACCCAATTATTCTAAAAAAAAGTGTCCTCTAAAATGCCCCGAAACTCCCCTTGTGTGGTGTGGTCTCCATCGCTACGCTTGGTTGCTTGGCTATATCAGGGAAAAATATTTACACCCCTTCAGTTAAAAAATTCACTACCCGCCAATGAAAATGTTAACACTACCAACAACCAAACAACAATGTGGGCGTGCAGCCACTGTGGCCCAGTAAAACTTAAAAACATAATCACAATGGTGATGCTGTGAATTTGCAAGCGAGGGGACAGGTGGTATTACGCAGACCAACTAATTATGTGTGAAGGGGGACACATGTTTTCAGTGCATGGATTGTATGGGTGGTTAAGCAATGCCACCTACAAGCTAATCTACATCCATGAATCAAAAGGATTACAGGTAAAGTAGCTTCAATCCTGCTCAGAGATTCCTCGTGCACTTCCTCTGTACTTTGATGGCTTATATAATCCTGGTCAAAGACGTATGAGGGACAAAACAGGCTACATATGGGCACTGTGGCTGCGACTTGTACCACACTAAACTCAGTGCCTCACCAGCACAGGGAAAGTTGAAAGGCGAGCCTCACAAAAAATACATCATTGTGTCACTTAATGGCAAAGCCATGGAAATAAATGTATACGCTGGACAAATTAACAATGGGTAGCCCCATGAGTGGTGTATTGCCTCAGGGTGAAGGTATCCGAAAGCTGTTAGCTTCCTGTTTCTATGGCATTTCAGCTTTGCAATTTAGCATTTAGCGTTGCCTTCAAATGTATTGAAGCAACCATTAACTTTTCATTTTGGGAAAATTGTCAAAGTGCCCGTTTTTAGGCCCAGACACTGGAATTCAGTCTTGGCCCAGTCATTAAAGCTGATTGATTTCTTTCCCTGCAAGGTCATGTCCTGAGGTAATCTGTGGAGTCTTAGGTACTGCCCCTCACGATCCACAGACGCGTAACCATTGGTGTAATTGCAGAAGAGCATCCCAGCTCGGTTTAGAAAGGATTTGTCCCTCCTTCAGTTTAGTTTGCCCCTGCCACGTTTCCTGTTAGCCAGCCCAATACTAACAGATAAGATGTCATTAATGTAGTCAGTGAAATCCGACCAACCAATTTCTTTTAACATTTGAAGTGAAGCAAGCTATTTATTGTTGACCACTTTCATATTAGCGGGCATGTTTTGACCAAGGAGGACCTTTGTCAAAGAGCATAGTCTGACAATGTTATCTAAAAATGTTTCGGCTATCAGCTTGCCTTAATTGTTTGTTCATATGGGTCTTGTTTGTATGAATCTAAGCTTGGACCCCCATCTTCTATTTACATAAAGACCTTTGACATCCATCTTTGCTATCCCCACCCTGTCCCACCATCTTATCAGCCCATGGCACCTCCCGTCTCATGCGTTCCCCTGCCCATGGCCTGCTTGAATAAACAAGTCACTTGTAACACATTGTTTCAGAGTGGTCTCAGGTGCAAAGGGGACTGTTCTAGGTCCCATAGCTCATTCCAAATACTGCATTGTACACGCGTCCCCTCGTATTGGGCCACCCCTCCTTCATTGTTGCTTTCATCTTACACCCATCTTTTAACATCCCTAAGCCAGTTGGTAGGTGGCGGGGCAGTGGCCTTGCACGACATCACAATGGTGCGCTTAGCTATAACTAATGAAGACACCCACATGGCACGTGTCTCAGTAATATGCCCAAAAAAAAAGATAACGGGCCCCGTCAGGGAATGAGACCAGGAGATGAGTTGCAAGGATAACAAAGTTTATATAATAATAAAAATTGCCAGCAAAGACATCTGATGCCCGAGAGCGATCTACCGAAACATTACACGGCAGGACATTAAGAGGGCAAACAGCATCAATGATGACAAAATATATACAGTGCAGATTGTTACAGCGGATTGGTGTGCGACCTACAGAGCATTTGGCAGTATAAGGGATGCCATGAGCTAATTGGCCTTCTCCGCTCAGTCGCTCTTGACAGACGTGGGTCAGTTGCGCTCATCGCTGCTGTGTGAAGGTCAGATTGATTGTGAAACATGGCTGGCTCACTAAACTAAACAACAGGAACGGATAATTAAAAAATAATGGCACACATAAAATCCTTGCATGAAGAAAATATTTTTATTCCGATCTCTACATTCAAAGTTCTCTGTGATACTGCAGTCTCCTCACATGACATTTTCTATGTTGGATACATTTCCAGTTTCATTATTTACAAATACTTCATGCTCTGAGGTCACTTTCGTTATATTTGTGTGCAGAATTGTGATGTTCAAAAGCATTTTGTTATCCAATGTTAGTTTTACTCCCCCCCCCCTTCTTTTATAAGGGCCCTGGAGATAAAAGATGCCAGCCAATATATTTCTGGAACAATCATTACTATTGAAAACACAATTGCACCAAAATGAATACCACAGTCGTAGCTACATGCTCTAGTAGTGACAATCCTATTCCTACTGCTATCTAACTTATTATTTCTCTCATGCAGTGGTGTGAGCTCCAACATCGTTGTACCTATGGAAAATTATAAAACGGGGTGGGCATTAATAAAGTTTTAGACTGGACGAGGTATAGAGTTGGAAATAGAGTGCGAGAGAAATGAAAGAGACAAAACGAGAAAGTAAGAGAGAAAGAGCGGGACGGAGAGAGAGAGAGAGATCACTCATTCTCAGAGCCATTTATAATTACAGGAAATCTTTTATTATTTACATTGTGACTGGTACAATGCATTTTCAGTGACCTTTTAAGGTACGGCAGCATTTGCTTTATTGCTGTCTAGTGTGTCAGGTGCTACACTATCATGTACATGATATGATAGGTTATTTATAACGCGCTTAATACCCAGAGGTTTCTAAGCGCGGACCCGGGGATCGAAGCTGCGTTGCTTCATGTCAACTTGCTTTCAAGGCAAGCACGTTGCCGCTGAGCTATCCTCCTGAGACTTGGCTTTTTGAATATCAGAAAGGTCGATCCACTACTTAACCCTTTCACTTTTACAACGAGGGGCGTACAATAAATCACCTCATAAGGTCCATGAAATCTGGGAGAGTTCCATTTGCGAACAAAACTTCGTACACACACTAACTCTCCTAAGTGAGGTGCGCACTGTTGCCGCTCTGTCAGGTATTATTCTCTTACCATCATTTGAGATCTGTTGGCCCAATTACAGAACCTCGGGCAGACAGTATTGGAGTTTTTTCTTATCTACTTTGTACCCTTTTTGTGCGAGCAGCTGGATAATGGTGATGGAGTCTTTCATACAACTTTCTTCACTGTCACTGCAGACTAGGAGATCATCTACGTACTGATTTACGGTGCTGGGAACATGAATATTGCCAAGAGCTTCGTGTCGGATTCTGTTGAATATGCTAGGGCTTTCACAGTACCAATGGGGAAGACAACGGTGTTCGTACACCTTTTCCCCCAGTGTAAATGCTGTGAGGTACTTTGAACCTGGATCAAGGGGCAGAGAGAAGAACACATTTTTAAGATCCACTACAGTGAAATGGGCGGCCTTCTTTGGGATGATGCATAAAATTGATGCTGGGTTTGGAACTAAACGAAATTCCTTTTGGACAATGTCATTAAGGGGACTGTTGGGTGTCCTGACCCACGTTTAAGCTATCCTGCTGCAACATTTGGTGCTGTGGGCTTAGGAAATTCAAGATGGCGGAAAACCCACATGTGCGCCGAAATCCAGGAAAGCTGCGCAGTTTGTGCGCCCACCAAAATGGTTGCCCCACTTGCCACCCACCAGGGTAAAGAAAGGTCTTTGTTAACAAAATCCACTTTTACTGATGTCAAAAAGTTGCTGAAATCGTGACTCATTGGACCACTTTAAAGATTCAACCCTTTTTGTGGGGTTCCACATAACCATCTTACTGTAAGGAGCCCCATCAAAACAATGTTAAGCAAGGATTTACTACCATGTAAGAACCATTCCTGTTTAGAATGCATTAATCCAAGAAAATCCCAAAAATGGGTGCAGTACCAGTACTCACCACTATCCAAAAGCCGGCGTTTTAAAACCCACTGTGTGTTTTTCTGAAGGCAAGTCAAAATGCCTATTTTCAAACATCGCAACATGTGCAAAATATTTACTGAACACCAGCAGACATTTGGCAGAATGGAGTTTTGTGTGCCTACAGAATCTGGGAAATGAAGATCATAAGACAAGGTTTATAACAAGACTGGCTGAGCTGTGGATTGCAGCAGTTTAAGTTGCACTGGATTTAAAGACACTAAAATCGAAAATGTTTAGATTAAATGAGTGACCTATGTTTGGTGTCACATGCCTTTGTAACTGTTGAAATGTCATAGTTTTGCACTTAGAATCAGCATTCTAGCTGCATGTGTAAAATTGCAAGTTAATTTAAAAAGCAACAAATAACATGACAGTAGCTGAAAGTCTGGCTTAAGGAACTTGATTTTGCCTAGCAACTACCCATCAGGAGTGAAACTTGAGTCACCACTGTGTTCCCAGGCCAACCTTCCTTTTGCTGCCCAAGCTAAGGATATGCCATCTATCTGATAATTGAATTTCCTGTGCTCTGCCAGAGAGTGAACAAAGCCCTCTCCACTCAGGCAAAGGTTTTTTATTACAGACGTCGTAAAAAGTGGCTTCCTCCTGGAGAAGCTGGGAGGAGCACTGCCTGTGAGAAGCAAGCTGGCTTGGCAGAAACTGGAAAGACTGGTTTCTGTACCATGTGACCTGAAAAGACACACCCCTGCAGCAAGGATATGGTTTTATAAAAAGGGGGATAATTCATAGAGCGGACATGTGAAAATTTTATAAATGATACCATAATTCTTGTGATTTTTCTGCCCACAGTTTAAGACGTGGTAGGAACCGGTGGTATGTTCAGGGGGGTTTTAGCGGAAAAGTGGATATTACTCTAAATGTGTGCATGTTAAAAATCTGAAACTTCATCAGTTAATGTCCCTACCCCCTGCACACATGTATGTAAAGTTGGGTCCATGTCGGAAATTGGAAAAGCAGTTAAAAAGTCAATTATGTACACTCTTTGAATGCAAGCTCCGAGAATGAGCAGATTTGGACATAGACATGGCTAAATTCAGCCACACCATGTATATGTAATTTTAAACAAATGTGTACCTGTGCAAATATGTTTTTAGGTCAGATATAGATTGTGTGTAAAGTTGACAGGGGTGGGTTCTCTGTATCATAAACAGACCTCATCATGATGACACTTCATTCCATTCCCCCAATCAAGTAAGGAATGAAAGCTGGACCAATGACGATTGAGAGGGGCGAGTCTAGTGATGTAACACACACACCCATTCTCAAGAAATAGATAAAAGCAGAGAGTCAGGACACATAGAGACATTCATTTTCATCTGCCGCTGAAAGCTCTGCCGGAAAAATCCATACTTACCTCCATCAAACTCCAGAAAGCCAAACTAGAGACTTCAATCTATCCAGAACTAGAGACCAGAGATCCAGAAAGAGAGAGACCCAGACCAGCAGAGAGAGCTGACCCAGATCACTGTGAGCAGTTCCAGAGGCCAGGCGCTGTGAGCAGAATCCGGAAAGACCTGACCAGACTGAAGTCCGTGACCAAGTCGCTTTCCTGTTCAAAATCTCTTGTGAGTACTTAGCAAAACTCAGAACACATCTCTTAGTTTAAATTCATCTAATTCAATCTATTTAACTAAGTAGAACTGCCTCCTAGCTGTCACCTGTCATTCTTGCTGCAAAAATTTGTCACTTGTCATTTTGAAAAAGTGTGCGTTTAAAATTTACAAAACCAAAAACGACCTTTACTAAATCGCTCATATCTCCGCGACCGTTTGAGCTAGAGACTTGCAATAACTTTTATTTGAAAGCTTAGAATCTGAGCTTTGAATCGCACCTAGAACCGCATTCCTACCCCTTATAGTTTTACCGCAATCGCGGAACACGCATCCGCGAATTTTACCGCGATTTGCAATTTCTTCACATGTAAAAACTGCTGCCTGATTTCATTTGCCAGAAATTCGTTTGACCTGCTAACTATCCTTGCATCATTGCTAGTGTGAGCCTGGGCTAATATTAACTAGATACCACTCACCCTGAACCTCTGAAAAGGGAATTAAAAGCATTTTAGCATATTTTTTTTAATTCATTGCCAGCACATATCAAAGCAATTTGGGCCTGTGTTTTCAAAACTCCTATCTGTGTTTTAAACTTCTGTTGTCTAAGCTTGCTGGGATTGAACTGAATCACATTTGATTGCATTTCTGAGAACTGTGTGTTTCCTTCCATTTCCTTGCCTTGCATCAAGGGGGGGGAAGGGAATTGCCAGAGAAAAGTGATTACATTGTTTTGTTGAAATCATATTGAGTATTTCTATACTGCATTCATTCATTGAATATTGCATCCACCTGAGCCTACATAAAGCATCCTCTACCACATTATACTTTTGTTCCTATTTACCAGTGTGCTACCTTATCCATTTCATGTCAACTCCTTATTGATTATAAGAAGTGTGCTAGTGCCAGATTCTCCGTTGTTGACATTTACCATATCAGATTAAGTGTGATATTCAATTATTAATTTATTAAAAAGTGTGATATATATTTTAATTTATCAAATAAACCTTTTAAACTTGCAAAACAGAATTACTTCTTGGCTCAGTGGGGTCAGGGGGATTCCAAGAGAGGGGTGTTATACAAGGGTAGTCATCCAGAACGCATGAACTGGACCTAAAGATATATCAATAAGGGTTTTCATTCAGTATTCTAGACTAGGCGTTAACTTGGCTGTAGTGCTGAATTGAATCCTCTTACAAATTGGGGGCTCGAGCCGAGACGTTGGGTTAGATTTACCATTTGTGCAGATTAATACAGTGTGCTAACTGACGGGATACATACATCCAGTCGGATCACCACGCTGCATTACGCTGTGAAGCATTCCTCAAAAGGGACACTCCAAGAAAAGTTCTGTTCTGCAAAAATAAAATACAAACTTCTGTAAGTCAGGACAGAGACCAATCTCTAGAATGACGACCTTAGTAGACATGAAAATAGCCAGAGAGCACCTCTTGCATAAGCTATTTGTGAGAGGTGAATGGACCGAACAGGGCCAGGATGTGTGGTTGCAGGCCATCACACAACAGGTCACTGAAACAGGGTCAGATATATATAGAGATCAGGGTCCCTTACATGTGGCCCTGAGTGAACTATATATGGCTCCTAAAGCCAAAGAGGAACACAATAAGATTGCCAGGGTAGCGGCGTATTTATATTTACATATGGGAGCCGTGCAGGACAAATGTGCTGAAGGCCAAGATCTGGCGAGTAGGCAACTGCTGGCATTACAGAAGGTCCAATCTGACCTGGTCTCTTCTGAGCAGAGGCTGCAGAGGAGCCAGGAGTCAGAAAATGACAGCAGACTGTACATCACTAAAATGAAGGAGGATATGGATGTGCTGCAAAAGGAAAAGTCAGAACAGGATACCAGATTTCTGGCCCTGCAGAAGGAGCACCAAGACAGTTTGGACTCCTTACTGCAGAGCCAGAAAAAGCTGGAGCAACAATTAGACTTTAACAGGGCATGCACGGAGCAGGTCGCCACCCTGCAAAGTCATCTAGATAGAGTGAGGGTAGAGAGCAACAAGCTGATCTTGAAAGACCTGGATACCCAGGCAGAGTTTGATGAGGAACGCCAGAAAGCTGGTGCCTTTCAAAGGCAGAGGGACGACCTGGCGGCACAAATGCAGGCTCTTAGTCAGGAAAGAGACGCCTTAGGCCAGGAAGTCTGCCATTTAAAAAGGAAAATGGAAGAAAATCACCTGGCCCACCAGGGGCTGGGTGACCTCCAAAAAGAAAACCAGAACTTGGTAGAGCACACCAGAAGGGTGGAGGATGCTCTAGCAAGAAAGGAGCAGGCCAATAGGGACACAGCTCAGGAGGTAACCCTCCTGCAGCAAAGACTGGCCCAGTTCTCCAGGACCAACCAGGAAGCACAGAGGGAAAATGAGGCCCTCTGTCAACACAATGATAGGCTCCAACAGCAGGTAGCGATGCAGGAGAGACTGATAGAGTCGAGTAAGGCCTTAACTGAGGAACTGAAGGCACAAATGCAGGCTCTTGCATTGCAACAGGGAGCAGGGGCGGATAGAGATGAGGTTCGCTGGGAAATGGAAACTCCGGAGCATAACCTCAGGAGCCCTAGTACCAGAGGCCCTCATACCTCTCAGTCCCTGGACTCTGCCACCCCCATGTCCCCTGGCGCACATGAGCACAGGGCCACAGGGATGGCAGATTACTATCCAGCCAGAAGCATGGGGCTCATAGGCCAGTACCATCCAGGAATGGAGGGGTGGGCATCCGGGTATGGGCACCCAAGTACAGTACAGTTCAATGGGGAACCCCAGGAGAGTAGGCCCATTAAGGGCATCCTGAAAACCTCTGCCCAGTTAGGTCAGTGGAGGGGGTACCCATCAAATCCTGGCAGCAAGGAGGAATCTGAAGACTCCTCTGAACTGCGCAGGACACAGGAGACCAGGTCCCCACATTCTGCCAGCCATTCCCAGGCTCGCAGAATCCGGGAAAACCTGGAAGAACAGACGGGAACCTCTGGGAGCAGTGCCTCTGAGTCCGAGGAAGAATGGACAAGGGTTACCCGAACCAAAAAGGCCAATAAGGCAAAAAGGGCCTTGCTTAAGGACCCCTTAAAGCAGATTAAGGCGATCAGGAGCGTCATCACGCCTTACCATAAGAACGCTAAGTATTCTGTTTGGGAGCACTTAGAGTTGTTTGAACAAATGATGGAGACTTTCCATTTGAAGGACAGCCAAAGCTGTATTCAATATGTAAAGTGGACCTTCTCCCCGGAATACTCCAGTTTCTTTGCGGGGCTGGAGGACCAAAATCATTTAAGATGGTCCAGCTATAAGGCGGCCATCCTGAAACATTTTTCTGTTCACAGAAATCCTCAAGAGGCTCGCAAGGCAGCCTACAATTTGCAATGTGGGGAGGATCAGGCCCCACAAGAATTTGTGCAGGAGTTAAAGCGGGCTTTTGCACAGACCACAAGAAGGGTGCGCACGGATAGCCGTGAATTTATAAACACGTTTTTCCATGCCTTGCCCAAATATATCATGACCCAGCTCGTGAGGGATTTTCACGAGAAAAGATCTTTAGACTGGGTCATTGAACAGGCTACCCGCATCTATGAGGTGCAGAAGCCCATAGAAAATAAAAGCAATGCCCAGAAAAACCCCAAAGCCAACAGCACCCCTGCTGCTGCCAAGGTGGCAGAGGTAAAGGTCACCCCCGTTTTGGATTTGGAGATGGGGGGGCCTAAAAACCTACCTGCACCTAATAATGCTAGGCCCAGGAGGTCCTCGGGTCAGTCACAGACAGGGAGCCAGGGAGGCAGCCCCACAAATGGGGTCCCTCGCTCTCCTGATTATGTAAGTCCCCGTTACAAGGGAAATCGACCCATCCTGGGTTATGTGTGGACTCCTCCAGCCCAAAGGGGGGGATCCAGCCAAGCACCTAACCCAGGGAACCTCCCTCCAAACTTCCCACAGGAGGGCAGAAATTTACCAAACCCTGGGCAGAACTTTTTCCCCAGATATCCACCCGACTTCCAACCCCAAAATCATCCATCCTTCTTTCCCCAATTCCCCGAGCCCAGACCACTGAATCCGGGAGAGGGGAGGCCAAGGGTGGAGGGGTACCCAAATCTTCCCAACCAGGGGTACTACCAAAGAAGGGACAGCTACCCTTCCCGGGATCAGCCCAGGGGAGAAAACAGGGCCCCGTATCAGCCTGAGCGGGTTTCCCAGTTAGAGCGCCAGGTTCAAAACATGGCGCGGGATCTGGGTCACATACTGAGGGCTCAGCAGAACCCTCAGATGGGCGTGCCGGCGCAGAACGCACCCAACTCTGGACCTGGTGCTCCAGAACAATGACGGGGGCAGCACCCCGATAACTCACCGGTTCCCAGGGAGGAGGCACAAAGGGAAGGGGGGTGTAAAGCCTTGGAGGAAGCTTCCTTCCTCACTTGTAAACAGCCCCTGGAAACCCAGGAACCGGAAACAAAATCTCTTGCCCCTGAATGTCTGCCTCCTAAGGAGCAGAGGGGGGGTAGGAGAAACAAAAGACCCAAACAGACTCAGTTTGAGGAGGAGGTACAGATCTTCCAATTTGAGGGAGAGGGATCCTCAGAGGATCCTGGGAAAAGGATCTTCTCCTTCAGAGAGGGGGGAACTCCCCCCAAAGAAAAATGGGTCCCTAGGGATGCAAATCCAGACTGGGGAGATGTGGAGACTGAGCTACCGCCGCCCACCATCTCATCCCAGAACCAACAGCAAGAAAATCCCCTGGTTCAAACCCATCCTGGGGACTGCCTCCAAAAAGGGGGGGGCGGCCCAGAACCGGAACCAGGGGAACCCACAATGGCTCTGATCTCCAGTTGCCAACTTTTTCTTTCAGATTCCCAAGGCTCTCCACAGAATTCTGCCCAAAATTCTTCTCTCGCGATGTCCAAAACCAGAAAGTTAGCCCACCAGTTGTCCAAAAATGTACATTATCTGTGCCCCCTTGAGGAGAAGGAGGGAAGGTATTATGCCCCGGTACAAGTACAGGGGCAGGGTACAATCTCGGCACTGGTGGACACTGGATCTCAAGCTACCCTTCTGTCCAGAAGGGCCTTTGATGAACTGAATGCAGGAAGGGGAGAGAATTACCAAATTCCTCTCACCTCACTTCCTGGACAACTACAGAACTTTGACGGGAAGGAAATTCCTGTTGAGGGGACTGCAGACTTGGACATTAAAATTGGGCGACATAAGTTGAAACACCCGGTCATAGTTGTGACCCCGGAGGGCACCCCTTGTTTACTAGGGAATGACCTCCTGAAAAGGTTGTCACCCCTAATAGATTGCGTAAACAAGGTCCTCTGGACCCAGACTAGCCGACCAATAAAATTAAAACAGAGTGTCAACCATGTTAGTTTAAACGGCACATGCCACATGGTTGAACAAAAATCTGACCAAGTAGAATTTCACTTCCAGAATAGCCAAATTCCAGACGTGACAGTAATAGCAGTAGGACAACAGACTGGTGATGGGGGGTCCTCTCTATTTCTGAAAATCAACCTTCCTTCCAGTCTAAAGTGGTACTCCACGCTGGAAGGAAACACTCTGAAATTCTATACCAATCCACAATATGAAACTCCCACTCCTATAGTCCAGAAAGATGTGAAATCAGCTCAAAGCCTGGCTGATATTCAGCAAATTGGAGAGCAGTTGTTCATCCCTGTTCAGTTAAATGATGGGAAGGACTCTGTTCTCGCTCGAGTGTGTGTGAACAACGGTAAGAGCTTCATCAGCGAAGCCATGTTTCGCCAACTCCCAAAAGATCCAGCCATTCCCACCTTCAAACTGATAGACAAGTGGGAAATGGACCTGGAAGCACCTAATTCCAAACATCTCCTGCCAAGCAGGTGTATGCTCAAAATCTCCATTGGCAACAAGAGCATAGTCCACAATTGTTGGGTCGTGCGAGACGACCCTGCCGCCTTTTACTTAGGCAGTGACATTCTCAATCGCTTTGCCATTAGTTTGGACCTAATAAACCTCAAAGCTTGGTCCCGATTAGCGGATAATCCCATGGGCTTTGATGATCCAGAAAAAGCATTTAGGTCAGCTCAATTGCTACCTTATGCAGTTGAAATTCAGGTAAAAGAGGAAGTCACCATCCCAGAAAGGACCCGACAATTCTCCCTGGAAGTGAAAGTCAAAAGGGGACAAGAGTTGAAAAACCCTGATGCTTACATACATCTAAATGCTTCTCTCCAACAGCAAGGGTTGGGGGTAAACCCAACTCCATTAGTCAACATAGAACATGACACCATTCCAATAGAGGTGGATAACAGCGACTTAAAGAGTATTACTCTAGCCGCAGGCACCATTATTGGAATGGCGGTTGATGACCGACATTTTTCCATCGACTTAGTAAATGAACTGTTAGGACCAATCCCCAAGGACTGTTTTGAGAGTGACAGTGAGGACAACACAACACCAGACAGGATTTTTACCCGGCATGGGGGGAACTTCCTGGTGTACACTTCCTGCCCCTATGGTAAGGAAGATGTGACTTGTGACTTCAGGAGGGATGAGGTGATTTTCCAGGTCCATGAGGGCTGCCTTTCCCACCTGAAGCCTCCGGTCCAAATCAGCACTCTAACCAGGGACTTCTCCACCCAGCTGGAGGAGGCCGCTGAAATAGCCAAACCAGAAGTCTTTCCAGGCTTCAGGCAGATGGTGGAAGAGAGAGTCAACCTAGCTGATGCCTGTGTGACTCTGGAACAAAAGCAAAAGTTGAAACAAGTTTTCTTGGATTTCCAAGATCTCTTTGCGGTAGACTCATATGACTGTGGTCGCACTGACATCCACACAACAACAATCCCCACGGACCCTGGCATGACTCCAGTGTTTGTGAAGCAATATCGCTTGCCTCTCGCATCAATGGAGTCCCTTACTGAAATAATTAAGAACCTGGAGTCCCGGGGAATAATCCGTCCAGTCCACAGCACCTTCAATAATCCGGTGCTGGGAATATTGAAGCCAAACGGCCAGTGGAGACTCTGCGCTGACCTCAGGGAGCTCAACAAACGGGTCCACACTTCCCGATGGCCTCTTCCCTACATTGACCAAGGGCTGGCCCAGATTCAGGGGTCACAGGTATTCACTGCAATAGACCTGACCAATGGATACTGGACCGTGCCTGTCAGTAGGGAGGACCAATACAAGCTGGCTTTTACCTTTGGGGGCCAGCAGTACACATGGACCCGGACTCCCTTCGGATACCTTAACTCCGGTAATGAGTTCAATATTTTCCTACATAAGGCCATGCCCGACCTGGGTACGAGGGGTAACCTGGCTTATGTAGATGATGTCCTCATCAAAAGTTCATCTGTGGAGGAACACATAGCAGAGATCCGTTATGTTCTGACACAGTTGAGGGCCGCCGGAGCAAAACTTTCCTTTCAGAAAGCACAGTGGTGTAGAACCCGTGTTAATTTCTTGGGGCATGAGATTACTCCTCAGGGTCTCTGTCCCCAGGAAAAGAAAGTGGAAGCACTTCAGAAACTGAAAGACCCCACAACTCTGCGGGAACTAAGGAGCCTCCTTGGACTGACTAATTACAGCAGAAAGTTCATTGAGGGCTACGCAGAGATCACCAGACCCCTGATTCATCTCCTGAAGGGGGGGGTCAAGTGGGAATGGGGTCCAGAACAAGCCGAGGCAGTAAAACAACTCAAAAGAAGCCTCTCACAAGCGCCTTGCCTAGCTTACCCTGTCAGAAACAAGGAGTTCTTCCTGGAGACGGGGTTCTCTAATACGTGCTTGACGGCAGTATTATATCAAAAGCATGACAAGGTCAATAAAGTAATCTCCTATGCGAGCAAAACTTTATCCTCTGTGGAGGAAAAATTCAACGATTGTGAGAAGGCACTCCTGGCAACGGTGTGGGCATTGAAGAATTACCGCCCGTTTATCCAGGGGGAACACATCATAGTGGAGACTCCACACCAGCCTCTGCAATATCTCCAAAGTGACAGAATCCGGGCCGGAAATGTGAGTAATTCCCGAATTACTTCCTGGATTCTGTCAATGCAAGGCTTTCCTGTGGAGGTCAGATATGGCCAAAACAAGAAGAGTCCCCTCGCGCAAGGTCTGGCTGACTTGCATGATTGTGCCAGAGAAAACTGTCTCGAGGACGAAAGTCTAAAAATAAAGGACAACATGGAGGCATACCTTAATTCCCCCCACAAAGTCTTTGAAGAAGACAAGTGTGAGGGAATGCCCACTGTGTATGTGGATGGATGCTCTTACCATGTCGACAACAACGGGGAGAAAGAACTGGTGGCCGGCGTAGGGAATGCATGGGTGAATGAGTCCCCAGAACCCTCCGCTGGATACAAAATTGGTCCCCGAAGTAGTCAGGTGGCAGAATTGATGGCTGTGCATCAGGCCATCCTCACTGCTGTCCAGCATCAACTCCACGAACTGGTCATAATCACAGATTCGGATTATGTACGGAACGGGTTCGTGGAGCACCTGGTTAATTGGAAGACCAGAGGCATGGTATGTGCTAACAACAAACCCTTGAAACATGGGAAGTTGATCCAAAACATTGATGATCTGGTCACCTCGAATGGGATGACCATCTATTGGAAGAAGATCAAGGGTCATTCCAAAGTAGAGGGACCAGACAAAACTGGAAATGACTTAGCTGATCAGCTGGCCAAAACCGGGGCCATCCAAGGGGATCTAATTGAGATTGAGTCCCTGTTGGGGGAAATCCAGGTCACTGCTATCACTAGGTCCCAGACAAATGCTCACAACGACCTTTCAATTGCACAATGGAGTAAGGAGACCCCTGATGCTGATTTGATTACCGCTCAGAAGGGGGATCCAATAATTGGTAAATTTTACCAGCACCTTGAGGACCCTGAGAACTTTCCCCTGACGGATACCGATTACACTGGGAAAGAGGACCTAAGAGTGTTGATGAAATGTCCAAAAATGTTCAGAATCCAAGACGGTTTGCTGGTAAGGAAATCCAAAGCTGGCCACGATCAGTGGGTGGTTCCTACCTCATTCCGAAGCCTGATGTTAAGTCACGCCCATGATGCGGCCACCGCCGGTCATAGGGGGTTTCACACAACATTGGAAATCTTAAGAGAGGTTGCATACTGGCCACACATGGGCCAGGACCTCAACCAATATTTGAAGGGTTGTCTTGTGTGTGCACAATTTCAGCCGACATCCCTCACACACCGGGCGCCTTTACAAAAGAGGGGGATGACACTGCCATGGTCAGATTTACAAATCGACTTTGTAGGCCCTGTGATTCGCTCGGCTAGGGGGAATAAGTACATGTTGACTGTGACATGCTTGTTTACCAAGTGGGTGGAATGTCTCCCAGCCCCAAATTGCAAGGCAGAAACTGCAGCTGCCTTGATGATTAACCACATCTTTTCCCGTTTTGGTCTACCTCAAAGGATTGAGTCAGACAGAGGTAGCCACTTCACCAGTGAAGTAATGACAAAGATGTGGGAGATACTGGGGGTCAAGAGAAAGCTGCATATTGCTTACAGACCAGCTTCTTCTGGGGCAGTAGAGAGATATAACCGGACAATTGTGAGCATATTAAAGAAGTTTGTGGCAGATTCTGGGCCAAGTTGGGATATCCGATTACCTCTGGTCCTAATGGCCATCAGATCTACCCCTTCATCTGCAACCAAAATGTCACCATTTGAGTTGATGACTGGGCGCAAGATGGTGCTTCCGCAGCATTTGCTCTACAGGACCCAAGAGCAGACACTGATAAATGCCTCCACTACTCATGAGTATGTAGAGAATTTAAGGAAACACCTCCAACATGCTTTTGCTTATGCTCAGCGGAATCTAGAAAGATCGACTGATAGCATGAAGACCCATTATGACCTGAAAACTTCCAGGAAGGAATATCAGGTGGGAGACCGGGTCTATCTATACAACTTCCAAAGGAACCAGGCCAAGCAGCGCAAATTTTTGCCTACATGGAAGGGACCCTTTGAGATCGTCGATAAGATCTCCCCTGTGGCCTACAAGATCCGCATCCCCAAAGGTGGTTCGGCAGAGGGGGAAGACAAGTGGGTCCACATAAACCAGTTGAAATGTTGCCATCCCAGGCACACTCTGCAACAACTGGAGGAATCCTCTGGAATCCTAGCGGGTACTGTCTTAGACTAATTCAGTTCCAATCATAAAACATACCACATCTAGTCTCTAAAATATTGTGATTTGCATGAAACTGTCTCTTAAGTTATACTGCTTTCTTTATCAAAATAAGAATGTAATGTTTCGTCATGATGAAATGCCTATGCTGTCCCACTATCTCAACAGTGGTGGAAAAAAAAAATCGTCTATGAGTAGATATTGCCGCTCTTCCTTTATCATCCTAGGAGAGATGAAACCATGAAGGATGACCAAGAAGGACGATCCGGAGACCGGGAGCAAAGACACAACGGGCTCAGGGTACCGCCCAATCTTCCCATCAGGACCGGCGAGGAGAACTGATCGATCTGACCGGATGGAGAAGAAGATGCTGAACTGTGCCATCTACAGAAGAGGAAGAAGATTATGCGGACAGACCGGTGCATGGGTCAAAACCCTTGTGCACGCGACTCCCCATCGACTCAAATTCAAAGTGCAGTCGCGTGGGGGGGACTTGTTGGGTGTCCTGACCCACGTTTAAGCTATCCTGCTGCAACATTTGGTGCTGTGGGCTTAGGAAATTCAAGATGGCGGAAAACCCACATGTGCGCCGAAATCCAGGAAAGCTGCGCAGTTTGTGCGCCCACCAAAATGGTTGCCCCACTTGCCACCCACCAGGGTAAAGAAAGGTCTTTGTTAACAAAATCCACTTTTACTGATGTCAAAAAGTTGCTGAAATCGTGACTCATTGGACCACTTTAAAGATTCAACCCTTTTTGTGGGGTTCCACATAACCATCTTACTGTAAGGAGCCCCATCAAAACAATGTTAAGCAAGGATTTACTACCATGTAAGAACCATTCCTGTTTAGAATGCATTAATCCAAGAAAATCCCAAAAATGGGTGCAGTACCAGTACTCACCACTATCCAAAAGCCGGCGTTTTAAAACCCACTGTGTGTTTTTCTGAAGGCAAGTCAAAATGCCTATTTTCAAACATCGCAACATGTGCAAAATATTTACTGAACACCAGCAGACATTTGGCAGAATGGAGTTTTGTGTGCCTACAGAATCTGGGAAATGAAGATCATAAGACAAGGTTTATAACAAGACTGGCTGAGCTGTGGATTGCAGCAGTTTAAGTTGCACTGGATTTAAAGACACTAAAATCGAAAATGTTTAGATTAAATGAGTGACCTATGTTTGGTGTCACATGCCTTTGTAACTGTTGAAATGTCATAGTTTTGCACTTAGAATCAGCATTCTAGCTGCATGTGTAAAATTGCAAGTTAATTTAAAAAGCAACAAATAACATGACAGTAGCTGAAAGTCTGGCTTAAGGAACTTGATTTTGCCTAGCAACTACCCATCAGGAGTGAAACTTGAGTCACCACTGTGTTCCCAGGCCAACCTTCCTTTTGCTGCCCAAGCTAAGGATATGCCATCTATCTGATAATTGAATTTCCTGTGCTCTGCCAGAGAGTGAACAAAGCCCTCTCCACTCAGGCAAAGGTTTTTTATTACAGACGTCGTAAAAAGTGGCTTCCTCCTGGAGAAGCTGGGAGGAGCACTGCCTGTGAGAAGCAAGCTGGCTTGGCAGAAACTGGAAAGACTGGTTTCTGTACCATGTGACCTGAAAAGACACACCCCTGCAGCAAGGATATGGTTTTATAAAAAGGGGGATAATTCATAGAGCGGACATGTGAAAATTTTATAAATGATACCATAATTCTTGTGATTTTTCTGCCCACAGTTTAAGACGTGGTAGGAACCGGTGGTATGTTCAGGGGGGTTTTAGCGGAAAAGTGGATATTACTCTAAATGTGTGCATGTTAAAAATCTGAAACTTCATCAGTTAATGTCCCTACCCCCTGCACACATGTATGTAAAGTTGGGTCCATGTCGGAAATTGGAAAAGCAGTTAAAAAGTCAATTATGTACACTCTTTGAATGCAAGCTCCGAGAATGAGCAGATTTGGACATAGACATGGCTAAATTCAGCCACACCATGTATATGTAATTTTAAACAAATGTGTACCTGTGCAAATATGTTTTTAGGTCAGATATAGATTGTGTGTAAAGTTGACAGGGGTGGGTTCTCTGTATCATAAACAGACCTCATCATGATGACACTTCATTCCATTCCCCCAATCAAGTAAGGAATGAAAGCTGGACCAATGACGATTGAGAGGGGCGAGTCTAGTGATGTAACACACACACCCATTCTCAAGAAATAGATAAAAGCAGAGAGTCAGGACACATAGAGACATTCATTTTCATCTGCCGCTGAAAGCTCTGCCGGAAAAATCCATACTTACCTCCATCAAACTCCAGAAAGCCAAACTAGAGACTTCAATCTATCCAGAACTAGAGACCAGAGATCCAGAAAGAGAGAGACCCAGACCAGCAGAGAGAGCTGACCCAGATCACTGTGAGCAGTTCCAGAGGCCAGGCGCTGTGAGCAGAATCCGGAAAGACCTGACCAGACTGAAGTCCGTGACCAAGTCGCTTTCCTGTTCAAAATCTCTTGTGAGTACTTAGCAAAACTCAGAACACATCTCTTAGTTTAAATTCATCTAATTCAATCTATTTAACTAAGTAGAACTGCCTCCTAGCTGTCACCTGTCATTCTTGCTGCAAAAATTTGTCACTTGTCATTTTGAAAAAGTGTGCGTTTAAAATTTACAAAACCAAAAACGACCTTTACTAAATCGCTCATATCTCCGCGACCATTTGAGCTAGAGACTTGCAATAACTTTTATTTGAAAGCTTAGAATCTGAGCTTTGAATCGCACCTAGAACCGCATTCCTACATATATAGTTTTACCGCAATCGCGGAACACGCATCCGCGAATTTTACCGCGATTTGCAATTTCTTCACATGTAAAAACTGCTGCCTGATTTCATTTGCCAGAAATTCGTTTGACCTGCTAACTATCCTTGCATCATTGCTAGTGTGAGCCTGGGCTAATATTAACTAGATACCACTCACCCTGAACCTCTGAAAAGGGAATTAAAAGCATTTTAGCATATTTTTTTTAATTCATTGCCAGCACATATCAAAGCAATTTGGGCCTGTGTTTTCAAAACTCCTATCTGTGTTTTAAACTTCTGTTGTCTAAGCTTGCTGGGATTGAACTGAATCACATTTGATTGCATTTCTGAGAACTGTGTGTTTCCTTCCATTTCCTTGCCTTGCATCAAGGGGGGGGAAGGGAATTGCCAGAGAAAAGTGATTACATTGTTTTGTTGAAATCATATTGAGTATTTCTATACTGCATTCATTCATTGAATATTGCATCCACCTGAGCCTACATAAAGCATCCTCTACCACATTATACTTTTGTTCCTATTTACCAGTGTGCTACCTTATCCATTTCATGTCAACTCCTTATTGATTATAAGAAGTGTGCTAGTGCCAGATTCTCCGTTGTTGACATTTACCATATCAGATTAAGTGTGATATTCAATTATTAATTTATTAAAAAGTGTGATATATATTTTAATTTATCAAATAAACCTTTTAAACTTGCAAAACAGAATTACTTCTTGGCTCAGTGGGGTCAGGGGGATTCCAAGAGAGGGGTGTTATACAAGGGTAGTCATCCAGAACGCATGAACTGGACCTAAAGATATATCAATAAGGGTTTTCATTCAGTATTCTAGACTAGGCGTTAACTTGGCTGTAGTGCTGAATTGAATCCTCTTACAGGACAGAGGTCCTGATCAAATGCCACAACCCCCCTGTCGCTTTATGATGGCTATATGGCCGTATTGCATGAGGAGTTGGAGGGGACAATTATCCCTTGCTCTAGGAGGGGACACACAGTTTCCTGAATTCCTTCCTTGCCTCTCTGAACAGGGGGCATTGTTTTACTCTGGACAATATTGCTCCTAGTTTTAAGGTAATTTTCTAAGCAGTAACTTCTCTCAACAATCCTACATCATGGGGGTTTGTGGTCCACAACCCCCCATGATGTAGGACCACAAATGAGGGAGCATGTGTTGCATATCTGTGTCATAGAAAGAAGATGGTGCACTGACAACAGCCATGAGGGGGCTGGGCACTTTCCTGTACTGTACCATCACCTCACATGGGATACTTATTTCAAAAATAATTTCACTGTCATTGTTGTCGTCTGTGAACAGCTCCTCATCACTTAACTCATGTAATGGTATGTTTGGGTCAATTCACAACACTGTGCACCATTCACATCCATGCATGTCCATCCCTATTGCCACTATTCTTCTTGAAGACACCTGCACTCCATCGAGATCTAAAGACAATATTATGCCAGCAACCATTTCAGGGGCAGCTACAGGGGCGAAACACAAAATCAGAGGGCACTCTCCACTTTTTCTAGGTGAGCTCAGGTAGTTCTCTAGCCAGGATCCTAATCCCATACATGAACATGTTGTGATTTACTGGTACCCCCATATCTTCAGTTCATTTTCAACCGTATGTATCACTAGCATTGCTCTGAGGGGACACAACCCTGGGGTGGAGAAAACAATCCCTCAATCAGTGAATTATTTGGTCATGTTTAACTTGCTGAGCAAATCTCCTCCTGGTAAATTGACAGGGGAACTTTCATAATAGAGTAGGGGTGCTCCCAATATTTCCCCCCCTATCTTGACATCCAAATCTTCTGCAAAAGGAACCATTACTACAGCCCTAGAGAATACTTGTGCCTCAAGAATTTTGCCAGAAAACTGAAAATCCCCTTCACTTAGACATGATTTTCCGCCCCGAGTCCTCCATAAAGATGAACTGTTTGTTCCCTATCTCTTCCCCCACCAGTGGTTCCTCTTCTGGATGCAAGGTAGTTGATAGGCCTGAACACCGAAGTGCTCTCTGTGGGCTGTCCTAGTCAGAGTAGGTGTCTGTCCCTGGGCAAGAAAAGATGTTATCACTAAACACACATGCTCCTTGGTAAAGTGCTGGTGCACCATTTGCAGTAATGGCGAAGGGGTTCTGGTTTCTTTGACTCTGCTTGTTGGGGTGCTTTTGTTATGCTGGCATCGTGTGAGTGGGATTGCAAAGTATACTGTATCCAGGTGGGGGTGGGGATTGCCGTGCTGGTTGCAGGGGTCCTTCATATGCCCCCTGTGGAACCCGTACGGTCTCCCTGGGTGTGGATGTCCATGTTGGGGAGGCGTGCATTGTGGTTGTGTGTAGTAAGACTGGTTGTGGTGACAGTTTGCTCTCTGTCTGCTATGGAATTCTTGTGAAAAGTGCCCCACCCCCGCATGTCCAGCATTGCCCTGGGTTTCCTCCATTTGGGCCTGGTCCTCCATATTCCCCTTGTCCCCCATATCCTCCTCCCCTTTGTCCCCTGAACTCACTGCGTCCTCTTGCGGGTCTTCCTTGTCATTGAGGTCCCGTATGTGGTTGTTCACCTTCCCACTGTCCATGGCCGTTGTCCGTCCACACTGAGAGCATTCCTGTATGTGTGGCTACAGAGACACCCCCGTCTTCACCCAACTGTTCTGGGGGAGTTGCAGCTATTGCTGCCGCAACCTTCCCCAGCTTAGTTTGTACGAGTTTTGCTTCCTTAGCTAACCGCCTCTGAATAATCTCCTTTTCTTTCTCTCCTCCTACAATGGTGCACTATGATGCTTTGAATTTCTGGCCAACCCTTCACTTCTATTCCTTCTGTACTTCCGTGGGTAATCCCCTTTTTATGATAAAGTAAAATATGGAGGTAGACTGGTCCCACGTGGTGCCCGTCTCCGTATGCCACAGAATGAACTGCCCAGCATCTACCTTCTCCACCACTGTGCATTGCATTATAGAGTGTAAATCAGGGGTATAAGGAAGGTTCTTCGCAGTGCATCCCACACTTGTGCTCGGACATTATTAAATGACGTCCCATTATGAGTATGTTTACTATGACTCACACCCGGGAAACCTGCTTTCGCCCACACTGCATCTGCTTGATCCCCTACTGCAGACACTAGCAAGATTTTAATTGTCAAAGATTTAAAGACACAGAACACTCCTGACCAGGACTCTTTCCACTGGCCAGGGATGTGGCGCAAATGATTAAGTTCAGATTATGTTTGAAAAGGCAGCCACCTCTCTCACACACCCCTTGACGTACACCCCGTGTCGCAATGTACCATGAACCAGGCCGGTGTATAATAATGAAAAATTGATTTATTTTTAAATTCAAAGCCAAAATCAAAAATTCAAATTTAGGGCAGCAATCACCAGTGTGGTGATAATATACACAGCAAAATGATAGGATACACTTAATTTAACTGTCTAACATCAGACACATCAATGCAAACATGAATGAAAGCAGGATTACTTTTTGGTAATACTTTTAAATAGCACAACTGTAATGTATTCCCCCTCAAGACTCCCCCAAATCCCTGTTAACCACCTTTTGTGTGGGTGGAGAGGAAAAGCAAGGAGTCAGGTACAATATGCATACATCAGATTGAAAATCCAACCTACCACCCTGAATGGGAGGCCAAATCCAGATTGAAAACCCTTGAAAATGAGCGAAATGGCACTAAGAATTTACTGAATATTTATCTTACATGTGCAGTTGAATGGATAGGACAGGAATTTGTGTGGCTGTACTAAAGAAGCAAGAAAACGTACAAGCTATGAGGCAAGGTACTAAAAAACATGCATACAGGTTGGAAAATCAACTTTGGGAAGGAAAAACAGTGCAGAAAGAATCACACGTGGCAAAATTGCAATTTCTTAGTTTTCACAGGTTTAAAAGAGGCAAACAGCTTAAGACGTGAGTTCAACAGACAGAATCAGAATTCGGATTTACTGAGGAGGTACAAAGGCACTTAGCAGGTATGAAACTAAAGTGAAAGGGTGACTCTGGTTGGGTGACAGTATGGGATTCTTTAAAGGAATATCGGATTTTAAAAGGGACACACTTTCACGAGCAAACTTGGTTTTGTGAATGTCCTGACTCTCCGTATGCCTTGTTAAGCAACTTCAATTCAGCACTCCAACTGAGTCAATGCCTAGTCTGGGATGCCCAAGTGAAGCCCTTATTTATATATTTTTATGACAATTTCATAGATCTGGATGATAACCCCTTGTATAACAACTCCTCGCTTTGAATCCCCCTGACCTCACTGAGCCAATAAGTAGGTTTGTTTTGCAAATTAAAAGGTTTATTGAAAAATTAAACAAGATATATATCACACTTTTAAAAATAAATTAATATTTGATAGCCCACTTATGAATATGACAGTGATCAACAATGGATAGTATTATACTAGCACACTTTTTTAATTACTTAAGAGTTGGTATAGAGAGGATAAAGTAGCTGAGAATGCTTTTATGGTTTTAAGAAAATGCAATGATGGAAAAGAATGCAGCACAGAAATAACTGAGATGGTTTCTACAAGAGATAATATGATCACTTTTTCTTTTGACACTTCACTCCCCCCCTAGGCAATATAAGGAGATGGAAGGTGAGCACACAATTTTCAGGAATACAATCAAATGCAATACCAATTCAGTTTCCCCTAGCAAGCTTAGAGAAACGGGGATGATTTTAAAACAGAGGCAAAAATACTTTAAATGTGATTTGCAAAGAAGTGAAAATATGCTAAAAATGATTTTAATTCCCTATAGGAGATTCAGGGTAGGTGATAGCTACTTAAGATTGGTTCAGGTCAACACTATCAGTGATTCATGAGGGATTATCAGGTTGAAAATGGATTTCAGCAGTTGCAAGCAAAAGACAGCGATTTTGACAGGTGGAGAAATTTGATTCAAATTGCAATTCGCTGCACTTTTTCCGAGTGCGTCGAGCGGTTCAAAAGATAGGGACGGTTTTGTGGAGGTAGATTTCAGAAATGAAATAATGATTCAGAATGGCAATTGACACTTTCACAGGTTTAAAATCACAGAATGGACACACGATTTCTATGCAGTTCTAAATAGGTTGAAATGGTTTGAATTAGATTATTTTTAAACTAAGAGATTGGTTTGCACAGCTCTGGCTGGATACTCACTCCTAATTTGGGAAGGAATGGGCCTCGGCACAGATCTGGTCAACAGGTTTAGCTGCGGTTCTCTTTGCTCTGCTGGTCTGGATCTCTGGTTCTGGCAAAAGTTCTGGCACTGCACAGTGGTCTGGTCTGGGTCTTGTCTTCTATCGGCACTGCACGGTGGTCTGGATACAGCTCTGCTTTCTGGGTTCTGGCACAGGGTTCTAGCCAGAATAAAACAGCTTGCCCGGCTGTTGAATAGTTTGGTTAGGTTGCTGGATTCTGAGGACCCTGAAGGATTCAGCTAGTGGGCTAGGCCTCTCTGCTACAAGTTCTGAAGTCTGGATTCTAAGTTCTGGTTCTGCAGTCTTCTGGATTTGAAGTCTGGATTCTAAGTTCTGGTTCTGGAGTCTTCTGGCAAAGCGCTTCGCAGGAAATCAGTTTGAAGTGGGAAGTGAGTCTCTACCTGGGTCTCAGTGGCTCTTTTTATGTCTATTGAAAATGGGTGTGTGCGTGGGCATAACTAAGCCTGCCCCTCACAACTTATCATTGGCCAAATTCTCCTCTCTCCCTTGATTGGGGGAAGGAAATGGAGTGTCATCGTGATGAGGTATGTTTATGGGTCAGAGGATCCTCCCCTTGTCATTTTGCACACACATCTATTTTTCATCCAAATGCATATTTATCTATATACAATTTTTCTAATATTATATGTCCAGTTACCGTATGTTCTGTGGCACCAAACCATCTGATCCCTGTCTTTGTAAGATGTTGTGTCCACTTCTGACAGAATTCTACCCTTTTCATCCAGAACACAACCTCTAAACATTTCCAGAATTTACAGAAATGTGCGCAAGGAATATGGGCATCAGATGATGAAGTGTCAGATTTGTAACATACAGACACTTGGAGTAACACCCTATTTTCCGCTACTACTCCCCAGAACATACCACAGAGTCCTAACTCCTCTTAAAATGTGCATAGAAAAATCACAGGAATAATGATATTATTTACATAATTTTGACACTTCCGTACTATGAATTATCCATCTTTTTAAAATTATACTCTGGCCCAGATGGGTGTGGTTTAGGTTCCTAAGCACATGGGGGGATTTCTGTCTGTCCCCGCCTCCAAGCTCAGCTGGCTCACAGAGGCAGCGCCCCTCCCATTTCCTTCAAAGAGGAATCCATTTATGACCCCTGATTTAGCATTTGCCTGAGCCAAGGAAAGTTAATTGTTTTGTTTTCCTGCAGCACCAGGTACGGCTCCCCTAATTCAATCAGAGAGGTGTAATCTCCTTTTGGTGGTGGCAGGAGAAGACAGGCCAGGCCTGGGAATGCAGTTGCTGGGCAAGTTTCAACTCCTTTCTGGGGTAGTTGCCGGGCAGAATTCAATCACTTCAAGCCAGACTTCAGCTAAATGTCACTTTTGTTCCAGTTTTCTTCATTCAAATCAAACTTACAAATTTTACACATGCAGCTAGAACGCTGATCTAAGTTCAAAACTTTGACATTTAAACAGTTGCAACCTATGTGACACTCCAAAGTAAATCACTCATTTATTTTAAACATTTTGATTTAAGTGGCTTTAAGTCCAATTTTACTTAAGATGCAGACATCCACAGCTCAGCAAGTTTTGTTATGAACATTATTTTAGGCTCTTCATCTTTCCATATTTGGTATGCACACAAGACTTCATTCTACCAGACGCCTGCTGGTGTTCAGTGAGATTTTTGAATATCTTACAATGTTTGAAATAGGCATTTTGAGCTTGCATTCAGAGAAACAAAGGTGATTTCAAAGTGCTTTTTGAGCCAACAGGCACTACTGTTTTTCCTTTGGCACCATGTTTCACTCATGGCGCTTCTGGCCCATCACGCTCGCACTGGTGGGTGGCAGGTCAGACGACCATTTTGGTGTGCGCAAAACTGCACAGCCTCTCCTGACAGTGTTGTACTGCGCATTATTTTATTTTCAACATGCATTCAGGCCCACCGACCCTTATTTTCGGATCGTAACTTTTGGCTATTTACTTACATATTACCAGCCACGCTCTGTCCTTCTAGAGCATGCACAAAGCTGTGCAATTTCCACTGCCATACGCTCTTTTCTTGTTTGGCTTCCGGCATTCTGCCGCGATTCAATTAGATACCTACACTGACACAGTGATGCCCCGATAACCATGCATGCGCGATAGAACAGTATGCCCTGCGACTCGTGCCCGCGCGGGTAAACACTATCCCTTGCACGATGCATGCGCCCATGCATATACTTACACAGCTCAGGCTACTATACTTTAGCCGCACTCCGACCAGAGCAACGCAGTGCTGCCCCCTCCCGCACCCTGCCTCGGAGACCTCAGCATCCGTGATAATCTCTACCCAGCACGAATTGAACGGCGTGCCCAACTCCAAACAGCGGGGAATCGGAAGCATAGAGCCGTCCCCCTTTTCCACTCTACTGATGTAGACAGAGGTACTTTACCATACATCATCTCACTGTTTTTTTTTTTGTTTGTTTTTTTTCCAGTCCGCTAACTCACATGATCGACAACCACCTGGATTCATGAGTACACTAATCTGATCACACTCTATTAATTTTTTTGTCTCATGGGTCTTTAGAGACAATATCCGCATGCTATGGGATGAAGCAATCACAGCAGCTTCTCTAATACGGGCCTCATATTCGCCCACCTCAAATCAACAAGCCAGAACAGCGGCCACATTGGTCGCCATTATTGTTAAGGTCAGTACCAGTTTAGAATTGTGCTTTTTAGCAAAATAGTTCGGAACTCATTTTTTAGTCTGTCTATAGATTGCTGTGATACTCATTAGAAGTTAGTAACTCACAATGGTTTTTATGACGAGTTGCTCATGGTTCCCTCTGCTTCTTGCAGGGGTTTTAAGTGTCTTGACTCCAGAAGAAGGCTTTTTTCCACATTATATGCCGAAACGTCCAGGAACCGAAGTGCAATCAAGCCGGTGCCCTCTGGGTCGCTTCCCCCTTCCCGGGGTCTGATATAATACCCGGACGTCGACTTTTTAAGGTCACCCTCTAGCCTGGCTGAAAATTGACTTTTGGTGCCAAAGTAAACCTCGTGAAGGTTATATCACCTAGATGAAATACATTGAATATATTTTCATCTATAAAAGACACTAGAACATGTTTGTATTTGAAACTTTTGCATACCAAAGCCACTCAAAGTAATGCACTTGGTGTTATTTAGGAACTCCATACTCACTTGTGAAAATAACAAACACTATTGTGACTGCAATTGACATCTGTATGTGTTTCAAAATTATGTGATAAGTTGCAAAGGCATGACATAATGCCCATGCTGAGTTTTGTTATGAAGATTGCATGAAGTAATGTGCCCGATGTTCTTTAGCCTAAATCGACATATCATTTGTAAAAATATGTATTAATGCACTGCATTCTGTGACTTTCAAGTTGTGCGTCTCTCACATATGTTACAAAGTGCATATATGTTAAAACACGTAAAAATGGGTCAGTCATGAGTAATAAACTGAGCACCATTCTCTTGTGGGTTTTTCACTGTATTCTCTCTACACAGCAAGACAATGTTTGCCAACTAATGATGTGCTGGCAAACATGTCCATAAGAAACAATAATTGCATTAGAATAAAAGTGCAGTAGATTAGAAACCTCATAGGCAGGACCACTTTTCTTGTTTATAGCCTTTTCTAAGCCCACAGCACCACATGTTGTAGCATAATAATTCAAACGTGGGTCAAGGCACATGACAGCCTCCTCCGTTCATGCCTATAAGGTAGGATAGGTCAGGCTGTGGATGTCACTGCCTCCCTGTAAGTGGATTGGATCCAGGGAAGTTACATCATTTTTAGGTTGTGTGTTTTATGATGTGCTTTGTTATACCACAGTTACTTTTGCCAAAATTAGTTATGAAACAAAACCTTTATATTTACAATTGTTATCCTAATGAAAATTAGATAGGCAGGCCCCATATTTTACAAGAAATATGCCATTCCAAACGCCAAGTTTGTGTGTTTCTGTTTTGTCCTTCTGGCACTATTTCGTAGTTTCTATGGAAAACATCTCACCTAAAATTCTACAAATGGCTACATATCTGCCTACCAATGTCGGACATATTTCCATATAATTTTACATCTGTGTCATGTACGCTTTCCTCAGATATGCCTTCTAAATGCCATTTGCCTCCCCCATATGCTAGGAAGACCCAAATAGTCTCATCTTGCTGATACAAATAAGACATTAAAAACCATCATAATTTCACATTACTGCTTATTCAGATTACTGAAATAAATGTCTTAATATAGAACATCTTTTAAATGAAATGGGCTGGCTTTGCTCCCAAAAGTGGCCAGTCTTTCCAACCCCTCAGCCAAATGTCTTTCCCTGGTCAACTCTGCACAGAGATTGCCATGGCTTCTCCTTTGATGTCCTTCAGTTTGAATGCAGAGGATTTCACAATACTGAGGCCAACACATGGGTTGGAATCCCCCTTTGATCTTGGGAGCATCTCAGCCATGCAGTCTGAGGCACCCTGTAATTATCACTCCTGTCAGCCCAAGGTCAGGGTCCCTGCACTGGCAGCATCAAATCACAGAGAAGTGCGATGTTTTGCCTTTGAGGCAAACTGGTCTAACAGGAATTACTGCCTCAGTCATGCTAGTGAAGATCTTTTTGGAAGAAAAATAAAATACACAGAGCTAAATATACCTATAATTTTGCAGATTTTCTTTCCAAATGTAAAGTTGTGTGTCTGGGCATTTACAGTATTCTTTCCCATTTAGCTTTCATACAGTCATTTCATTTCTCTGCAAGGCAAAATAACACGGGTTCATTTTATTTTTATTTCTATTTAACAAAGTGCGGTTTTCCTCGCATTTTGCTTTTTGAAAGCTGTCATAGCTTTAGTCCATTTCTACACACAGGATATGTTCAAGAAATGGGTTCTTTGAAACTAACACCAAGCAAAGGGAGAGAGAGAGCTTCTTTTGAAGATCTTTGTGCGTGTTAATTTGTTGCAAAAGTGAACGCTGGCCATGCGGACTGAAATGAATTTCTCTGCTCTTCACAGATTTTACTTGACACAACAATGCCATTCAGGAACAAATGGCCCTCTGTTGATGATGTTCATTCTGACTATAGATGGGCACAACTTTGTTTTACTGGAACCAAACTGTGTAATGTTTAAAGATGGAAAGAGCACCAGTGAGTTTTCAGGATGACAGCACAGCAGCGCAGTGCCATTCTGCATTTAATGGATTTTCTTTGGATTGACATGAAGAAACAAAATGCAGCCATTATTGGGGTGTCTATGCTCCATCTCGCCCCATATGTGCTCAGCACAGACAGCGCAGCCATTACTTCCGTAACTGCTAAAAACACAGTTTTGTTGATGCAGGGGAATGTGTGCTCAGCAGAAACAGTGTAGCCATTATTTTTGTAACTGCTACCATGCAGTATTGTGATCTAGGGATGTCTATTGCACTGGTAAATGTACCCCACATAATGTCTCTGATAGCAAGGGGCACTCCTGCAGTATTTTTCTCAGAGCCATAGATTCATTTTCCTGTGCCCGCTGTGAGTGGGGGGAGGGACTTGAGAAGGTTGTTTTTGTCCATCTGTGCATAGGGTACATAATGGGGCCACCCGCTCCCTTATCGATACGGGACATCTGTAGCTTGGATTTTATCTTCCCGCTGTTCACCTTTGTCCCTTTCTTTTCTGCTAAAGCCATCCTTCACATTCGGTTTCGGAGCCTCCCCTCCCATATCTCTTCCATCTTGGGGTGGCCACCAGCACCTTCTTCTGATTCATCAAAATCACTCCAGTACTCTTCATCCATCTCCGAGGCCACGGTGTTATATCCCAAACTATCGAGTTCCCCTTCCCATTCTACTCACACGGCACGTATGGGCACGCTATGAATCTTAAAGAGGATTTCTCACGATTTCCATTTTTACTTTTGGATGGGTGCTGTACCCCGCGGCATTCGGCGGTCTCCCTCTGGTTCTGGTGTTGGGTCACATACAGCTTGTTTTCGAGCTAGTACAGTACGGTTGAATGCTAGTGCCACCTCAAGATCTTGGGCACTAACTCCTGTGGGGGTGGGGGTGATGGTGGGTGGCTCATACGGAGGGGTTGTTGCTGTGCTTGGTGTAACTGGTGTATTTCACCTAACACATGTATAGGATTTGAATACCCTTCTGCTGGTTTTGTGAGTAATGGATATATTCATTTGGGCTCTGTCTCCCCCATCTCTCTGTTCTTTTCGTCTCCTTCCCCCACTGTTGGAGCCGCGGACGCATTTTCCTTTTTATTTGTGACCAGAGTTTCTTCTAACATTGACCACAAATCCAACACTTCCCTTCAATTTTGTAACTGTTTCCCCTTGTACTTGGTTGCTAGGAATGTGGACAGGTGCTCTAGTGTTCCCTTATGGAAAGACACATTTTCAGGCCAGGCATGTGATAGTCCCTCCCCCTTTGACTCTGTGGCCCATTTCCCATGATTTTTTGTATGCATTCTCTGTACAGGGGGAGCTGTCTGCAGATGTGGGACAATGGCATTTCTACCCCCATGGCTATTTCCTTCTACTGTCTCTTCCTGGTATATTTTCTTCTGACAACCCACAAAGAGATATAATATTTCCTTTACCATGTCCTCCACGCTTTGTGTTTCTATTGTTAGGTATTCAATACCTCTCTACCACCAATCTCCCCAATGTGGGGGGGTGTTATACAATCACATTACGTAGGCACATACACATATACACATAAATATAACACATAGTACATAAACGGAAAACATACCACACATATTTTCCACCCTTCCATCTTTTAAGAAATACCCTTCCGTTCCCACTCGCTTACTGTTCATTCACATCACTGTCGCCACTCCAGGGCATTCCTCCATACACATATGTAAAAAATACTGAAAATAACAAGCTAAAATAACAAGCTAAAACCACAACTTCTACTTTTTCCTGAGCCCTCTAATTACATGGGGCTCCTATTTTTATCTCTTTAATTATTATCTGCACTGATCAAAACAGTGCATTGTGGAGCAACCCTCCAACGCCTCTCTGGGCTAGGCTCCCATACTCCCTCTTTACCTTCCTTTCAAGTTTCTTTACTAAACAAAAACGAATGGCCATAACAAGTTGAAGGCGCTTTACTTAAGCTAATCTTCCAATTCACACTTTCATTCATTCACTGCGTGTTCCATTCAATCACGTGACTCTATATTCCCCACAATATCACATACGTTGTTCCTCCTTGAAACAAACTCACATGCCCGTGTTCTTTCAAGAGCCTCAGTCGCAGTCTATCAACAACTCCTGGGCCTCATCTTGCGGCCACACCCGGCTCCAACGAACAGCAGGATATTCATAAAGCTGGAACCCACAAGAACCTATTTCTTCTGCGTACGCGTTTTTGGGGACTGGTTAGCCATGGGTGGGTGTGGCTTTTCCGGAGAAGCCATGGCTCTTGCCGCTGGTACGGGAACTCAAGGAAATCACGTATAAAGGGGTCACCAAATGAAGGCACCCATAATGCACGTATCTCAGTAATATAAAAAAATAAGATAACACACCTTGTCAGGGAATGAAACCAGGAGATGAGTTGCAAGGATAACAAAGTTTATATAATAATAAAAGTTGCCAGCAAATAACTCTGCTGCCCGAGAAACATTATACAGGCAGCACATTAAGAGGGCACACTGATGACAAAATACATACAGTACAGATTGTTACAGCGGATTGGTGTGAGACCTAGAGAGCAGTTGGCACTATAAGGGATGCCTAATGTGAAGCATAGCTTGCTAACTAAATTAAACAAGAACTGATAAAACTAAAATAATGGCACACATAAAATCCTTGCATGAATAGGGTTACTTAGGTCAAATGAGCTAATATATTGGCATTCCGACCTCTACATTCAGAGTTCTTTATGATACCGCAGCCCAGCTCCCCAGTGCCCAGCCAGGGGTTTGATCTGCCAGCTGCCTTGCTTAGATCCTCATGATATAGGTAGACGTGTGTTGCTTTTGGAAGGATATACTGCTGAATGGGATTAGGGCTGTGGTGGGTGTTCGGGAATGGTCAGCATCAGGGGATCAGCATGAAAGGAACTGGCGTGTTAGAGCTGATGGACACTGGCCTGGCAGGGTGGAGCTTGAGAGGGCAGGGGCAGTTTAGTGGAGATGGATTGGCACTTGGGCTGCAGCTTGTCACGGTCTCACACTCTCTGCTGAGCGCATAATTTTCGGGAATGATACTCCAGAATTGTTTCAAGGCATGGCTGGACATCCGTGAGAACGAGACTCATGCAGAGCTGGCAGGGGGACGTGAGGGTGTGCGGATGGGAGAGCTGCATTTATGTGAAAGGATGATTTTTCGGACAGAGTATAAATATGGTGTCTGGCCTTGTTCAAAATGGTGTCTTTCTACAGGGATAGGGGCTCTATTATATGTGCTATTTGCTATGAGGTTTTGTGTGAATAAGTGCCATGAAGGTGGCCCCGCCTCCCACCTTGTATAATACATTGATTATTCACCTGGACTGAGGCCAGGGCGGTGGGAGAGGATCATTTCCTTTACAACACTAACCCTGGAGAAAATGTCCTCCTAATCATTTCACCTGCTCTTTTTCCACGGTAGTGGGCCCAGCATACAATGTTTCAGTGTGCCTGACATCTGTACACCAGTCAAAACAAGCAGTTTTTTCTATCACTTGTACTTGCTCCAGACAGGTTTCACCAATTGACAATTCCATCACATATGTGAGTAAGTTCCTAACTCTTTCTTACAGCGCCTACAATTTAGGTCCTTTTCTAGTGACGTTTTTGTAATTACCACTATTGTTAAGTACGCCTGCATCAAACACTTATATTGCATTGTAGACACCTGCTTGGCATGCCCCAGTGCTTTGCTCCACAGAAAGTGTCTCCCCAATGCCTGAGTCCCATTTATTCCTCACTTTCATTCCACCCCCACATCCGAAACATCCCTCGGCATCACCCCCACATCTGAAAGATCCCTCGGCATAAAATGTATGTTTTAAGAGCACCAAGCATGTGTGACTTGGTCTGTAGCTCTCGCCTCTTCTGAAATCTGAACGTGTCAGTAAAGTTCTTCACATTTCTAATTGTGCTTAAAATGACAAGGCTGCCAAAGTCAAATAGCTCAGACGGCACATATGTGAACTGCATCTGTCAAAGTCAAATGGAATGAACCTGGCATTTGTGGATAACTTGGAGGTAAAGCTGTTCAAACTACCGGTATACAATACAAGTACGCCAGCCATGAACAATGGCACACTCTATGGAAAGGTACAGCTGTGTACTAAAGCAGGCAATATTTCTATGTGTATAGGGAACTAGCATGTTTCTCCACCTTGTGGTATATTTTTAAAGGTTTCACATTGTGATGTATTTGTATTTTGTTGGCATACACTACATGTGTTGCAGCAGAATGTTTTCTTATTTATAATGTGCTTAATACCCAGAGGTTTCTAAGCGCAGACTCGGGGATCAAACCTGTGTTGCTGTGTCGTCTTGCTTCCAAGGCGAGCACGCTGCCCCTGATCTATCCTCTCGAGACAAATATTTTCAAATAAAAGACATTGGGCTTCATTACGAGTTTGCTGGTCTGGAAATAAAGGTGCCGGTAAGCTTACTAGCTTAGCTAAGCCGGCCCCACACAACCCCTTTGTGATGTCATTTTATAGCATAAATAGAGACAGCTGACAACACATAGAGACTCACAGATCCACTCACTTTCCTGATTCCGGCGAAGCACTCTGATCCAGCATCCTACATCCAGCTTTACTATTCTTCCAGATCCAGATGCCAAGACTCTTGCCAGCAATAGAGACTATTGCTTTCAGCAAGGCCCAAATCCTCAAATGTATTCCCTCTACCCAGTAAAGCGTTGGGTGGTGTGAGAAGGCCTTTTGAACCAGTATCCTGAAATCCTCTGGCTTGCCACCACTAGGCTTGCCTGAGGAACATGCTATCCAGCGGATTCAAATAACCACAGACTAGGAGGGCAAATCCTGTGCAAATCCGGCGACCGGCCTATCTGTTCCAGTACTGAGCCTGATGTGCTGTCATTCCTAAACCAGACTCAATCCTATGACCAGAGCCGACGGTCCCATTTAGAAACTTATCCTGTGAGTATTAATAGGAAGAACTGTGGCACATAGTATATTTACTTGGCCGTATCCCTATCTCAAGCACATCCTATCTTGCATTCAGAACCAGTATTGTTAGGAGTATTTTTACATTGTCTTATCCCTATATCAAACCGATCCTATCTTTCCTTCAGAACCAGTATTGTTTGAACCATTTTTTGTGCTGACCCTTTTCTCATCTGAAGAAGTCAAGTTTCCTTAGCAGGTGGGTCACCTAATCAAGTGACTGTAAGATCCCTGTATGGTATTCGCTTTGTCATAGTCATCCTCTAGTGTAAGCAAACCCATTTTTAATTTTCAAAAGTACATTTCTGTTTTCCATTCTCACGCCTATCTCGCAAAAACAACCTTAACTAAAACCTATATAACTCCCTCAGTTTTTGTGATAGAAACGAAATTTCAACTCTTACTTGTACCTAACATCCATAGCTATCCGGAGAACCTCCCGTTATAGCGAATATCGCGCAAGGAAAATGTTGACGCGATTTAAAAAATCTGAAAGGTTTACACGTGTGAAATAGCTCTAAACTCCTTCCAACTTTAAGATTTCAAATGTTTTCTTTGGACTAAATCATTGCTTGTACTTGTGTGCAACTGTTCAAAGCGGCTCTCATACGAATTTAGAACAATTTAAGTACTTTTGACCTCATTTGGTGTTTTTGCCCAGTCAATTCTAACCATAATTCAAGAGCAAACATGACAGCTGAAAAGTCAATTCCATTTTTCTCTTGTGTTTGATGGGAGAGGGAGGGACTGATATTCTGTTTGATTTGTGCTATTCCTGACTACCTGCTCTCTCCTCCCATCTCTTTACATTGCCTATTGGGGGGTTTATGGGTGTTGCATGGGGAACCTCTAACCATAGTGCTATCTAATCTGCACCAACACATAAGTATTATTTTCTGTACTGCATTTGTTTTGCTTATTACTTATTCCTAGTGTATTAAAGATATTCTTCAGTGTTCTGTCACCCCATTGGTGATTATTGTTTACCCATTAAAATATATTATGATAACATTTTAAATACATAAATAAATATTTACCTTTGCAAACCAGCCTGATTCCTGGTTTAGTGTGATTGGTGTGGTGGGGGGGGGGTTCCAGGGGAAGGGTGTGATATGAGTGGTATATCGTTCAGATTATTGAACTTATAGACAAAAATAAATAAGGGTTTCAGTTGTGCACTACATGCTGCGCTTTGACTTGGGTGTGTGCCGGATTGAAATCACTTACATTCTGGACCGGCAAACTACGGGTTTGCCAGTCAGATCCCCTGTGCCCGACAGGTCTGACCCTGCCGGGCGCAGCGGTCACGCTAAGCAAATCCGTCACGTAAGCACCGGCACTGCTAACAACTGTGCTGGTGCTTCCATGTGCCCACTCCCATAGATTCCTATGGGGCTCTATGGGAATGGGGATTATCACCATTTTCTGGCACCTATCTTCTCGTCCGCCGGACTTGTAATAGCCCGGTGGCCTTGGGAAGTCAGGTGCCAGCAAATTATACAGGTCCGGCGGCAACCCGCCATTTTAAGGATGGTTATAAACCTTTTTAAATGAACAAACAACAACATATGAGGCTAAAGGTTAATCTCGGAAAGCATCATGATCTTTGGTGTCAATTTAATATAAGCAAGTATAGAAGTCTGGAGTGTAGAATGCATTAGAAAGAGCAATACTGGTAAGCAGCACCTGCAAAGCCATATCATGCAGATGTGTTACTTCTCAGAACAGATAGAAAACTAAGTAAAGCTGTCCAGCTCTATAGCCTATCAGCTTGAAGCAAATCAATTTAATCTGATAACAGAGTGAGATAGAGGCATGCCTGAGTTTGTTTGTCTCCTTCAATAACTTTCGGTTGCTCAAATCCTAATGACAGAATTCAACGACAGATACTGTCCATGCCCTGTTATGAAGTGGACCAACTGAATGACATGAAAGGATAAGGAAATGGCAAAAGCTCTGGCACACATGTATCCCTCCACGAATGCCATCCTCGTCGTTCCCATGATAAAGCATAAGTTTTGGCTCACAGGTGGTGATACAGCCTCATCTATGAGCCAAACATAATGAGAGGAACAGTGGCAAGACATAGGTCCTCATTATGAGTTTGCCGGTCCGGAAACAACAGTGCCGGTAAGCTTACCGACCGGCAAACTCCGAGCCTGCCTGCCGGAGCCACTGTGCCCGACACAACGGCCACGGTAGGCAGACTGTCACGGAACCACTGCCACCGGTAATAACAGTGCCAGTTCTTCCATGGTCCCCATTCCCGTGGAGTCAAATAGGACTCCTTGGGAGTGGGGAATTAGAATATACAAGCGTCTGACTTTCCAGAATGCCAGGGTTTTAATCCCCCAGTGTTACCGGCAAGCCAGGCACCAGTTTTTTTTTTTTTTTTTTTTTTTTTTTTATTGTATATGGTTTACAAAAAACCTTTACAAATAGAACAAACTTTATAATTAAAAACAAAATAGTAAAAGAAAAGATAAACATTCATTGCATAAAAGAAAATGCCCGCTAAAGAAATACGAAATTACAAATTTACATAAGTTGCAAAAGTTTGCAAATTTTACAAAAAGGGACAGACAATAGATAATCAACCGGTTTCAGATTTAAAATTTGATTGTCTAAGATTAGTCAAGTCAATACAAAGTACTAGTTACAGAGAATAACAAATAGAATAAATGCAAGGTATAAAATATGAAATACATTGCTCATATTAAAAACACTGTGCTCATATAGTAAAAAATTCATAGTTCCAAGAATAGGAGCAAAAATCAGACCAAAGGGGCATATAGGTCAAGGGCTCTGATAAAGCCCGCCACAGCCAGACCAACCTTGATGTTCGAGATTGAGAGACATTGTGACCAAATCAAATTGTCTGCCCCCAGTCGCCCCATAACATTAAAAATGCCTAGATATTTGTCCCTTAAAGAGGTCAAGGCCTTGCAGTCAAGAATGAGATGCCGAGAAGTTTCAGTGACCCCCAAAAGTTTGCAGAAACGACAGGTGGGATCCAAATCAGAGAGCTTCTTCCTTTTGCGTAGGACTTCCCGAGTGGGAAGAAGGTTCCATCTGAGTTTAATAAGAAGAGAGCGGTAATGTCTATTAGGAAATTGGATCAAAATAAAAGACATCACACCTCTCTTCTTATGATCAAATTGAAGATCACTCAGTGAGGAATAACCATGAAGTTTTTCGATAGTGTTGCTCCAATCATGGCTGAAGAGAGACTCCTTTACCTTATTAGGGTTTGTAAGTAATGTATCCCTGTCGGAGGATATGTCCATCAGGGTCTTATCGCAGAGAGTGGAAAAAAGATGGAGATATATGTTATGGCCCGAGTGTGTCTGGGAGAAAATCATGTGGCCCACATCAACATATAAAGTATCAGGTCTAGGGGAAAGCAAGGCTGAGAACAATGAGAGAACCCTCCAAAGAATCCTAGCTCGTAGAGAAACCAGACCCAACTCATATCTAATGGCAACAGTAGGAATTGAATTGGGCAGTTTTAAAACTTTCCTCCAGTAAATACCTTCAAGAGAGTCCCAGAAGGGCAAAAGTGTAAAGTAATGGAGTTCCATACCATACAGTAACTTTGGAATCACCTTACCCTTGAAAAAGTCTACCACGGGTTTGAGGGAAAACATACAATATTTATTCTCCAAAGTACGTGATTGGGAGATGAGAGGGAGCAGTTTCTGTCTAAGGAATCGTCTCAGTTCTGTCACCGATGGTTGGGCCAAGATCAAAAAGCCCAAATAGACGATTTTGTTAACTCGAGAAATGTTTGCTCCCCCCATTTTCCATACTTTGTTGTTTCGGGTTCTCCCCTTTGAGAATTCCATGATACGTGTTTTACCAGGATTGATCTTCAGCCCATTTAGCAGTGCGTACTGTTCAAATTTACACAGGAGCCTCTGCAGGCCCACTTTGGTCTGGTCGAACAAGAGAAAGTCATCGGCATATGCCAACCATGAGAATCTCAGGTCCCCAAGTTTAGCACTCACCATGCCTGCATTTTTCAGGAAGTTATCCACATCAGCCAAATAGAGGATAAATAGACAGGGAGCTAACGAGCAACCCTGTCTCACCCCAATACGCGTCCTAATCCTCCTAGAGAGAGTACCAGCCAAATCGAGCCTGATGTGTACCCCCGAGTTTTCATAGAGGGCCATAATGAGAGAAAGGAGGCCCGCCGGGATGCCCCATTTAGTTAATTTTTCCCATAATCTGGATCTAATGACCAGATCAAATGCATTAGATAAATCAATAGAGGCGACATACAGAGGACCATCAGATTTTCCCCAAGAGGAGGTCTGAAGGGCAGTTATAATAAGACCATTGAGATTGGTAGAATGGCCGACCCTGAAGCCAGTTTGGTATTTGGGGAGAATATGATTGTCCCTAATCCATATGTTAAGATGGGAGAGGAGCAGAGAAGCAAAAAGCTTACAGTCCGCGTCTATAAGAGAGATCGGTCTATAATTCTTTACCTCAGAGCGTAAGCCTCTCTTAAAGATTGGGACAATATGGGCCGTATGCCAACTCATAGGGACCTTCCCGGAATTTACTACGTCCTGAAAAAGCAGGAAGAGTAGATTGGCCCAAATCTCGGGCTCGGCTTTGAATGTATTGTTCGTAAGGCCATTTGGGCCTGGCGCCCTAGATTTCTTAGCCTTAGAAATAAGACAGAACACTGTCTCAAGATCAAAAACTGGTTTCCATGCGTCTTTCGATGGGTAAATCATCAATACATCCGAAGCCAAGTCTTCCTCCCCAATATCGAAAAGTTTAGAGTAATAGTCAAACCATTTGGCCTCTGGGATTGCATTAAGCTGATCAGCCATCAATGCGTTATCTAGGCTGGAGACCGAAGCCCAGAAAGCCCTCACATCTCGTTTTATTAGTACTGCAAGCATATACTGTGCGTCATTTTGAATCATAGTAATTTTTCTATGCTTACAGTAGTTTTTGTATTTTTGGCGAATGGTTTTAATTTTTGTTGTTTTATCTGCCCAATCCGTATCTAGGGCTTGAACATCCCTAATAAGTTTCTTAGTAAGGGCCTTTACATCGGCCAATTGTTGGTCGAAACTATGGTTGTGAAGTTTTTTGAAGACTCCTTTCCTGAGCTGGCCATAAATACTACTCTGTAAGACATTGAGAAAACTATCAAAAGAAGAGGTGTTAAAGACTGCTATTTTCCAGCAGAGCGAGGTGTGGTTAAGGGAAGAGATCAGTTTGTTATTAAGAACACTGATGTTGAAAGGAGACCACCTTATCCCTGTCCCTTGACTAACAGTATAAAGCTGAGTGGGTCCACCCTCCGGCAGAAGCTTGGTAAAAAAGGGGCATAGAAATTGAACCCGGAGAATACCATGGTCACTCCATGAGTTGAAGGACACCTCGACATTAGAAGAAAATGGAATCAGGGAATGGTCGACAAAGACGTAGTCTAAGGTGGAAGATGAGGACGATCTACGCCAAGTTGGGCAGGAAGGATTAGTAGCATCATAATGGCTGTTAAGACAAGTTAGGCCAGTTGAATCCAAAGCCAGATTCCAAGATCGGCCCCATGTAAGTTTTAGTCCTGTACGTGGATCATCTTCCATAACCAAGCCCAGGTCATCATAATTGGATTCCAGACAGAGAGTACAGTCTGAATTTAGATCGCCCGCCAGAATGAGTTTGCCCATGGGATGCAGATATCTCCAGGCAAGGATTGTATCAGTTAGCTTCTCCAGAAACAATTCGAGAGGAGAGATTCCCATATGCCAGTAAACATTGACCAAGAGAAAGTAACAATTAGAATCCGGAAAAAACACCTCTAAGGCCATAAAGCCAAAAGGTGTATCCGAAAGCTTCTTGGCAACAAAACCAAAGGAGGTTCTTACCCCTATAATGAGTCCCCCCGATGCGCGGCCTCCCAGGCTAGGTTTGGCACATTGAGAGAAAATATCGAATCCATCAAGAACTGGAGTTGAAAGTAGCCAGGTTTCTTGGAGAAAAAAACAATGCGAAGCCTTAATCACGGCAACCGTTTCTAGGTTCGTGAACAAATGAGAATTACCTCTGGAGTTCCAAGAAAAAAAACTGAAGCTATATAGAGGGCGAGCCTTCGAAGAAAATTCTGATTTAGCGGGAATTAAATCATTTCCATAAGCCTGCGGTGACATGTGCCCAGCTCGCGAAGTCTCCATTAGATTTGGGCAAAAAATGCCTCCGTTGGGGTGGGGGAGTTCTTTCTGGATGGTAGACCATTGTAAGATTACCTCTATATTCAGCGCCCTCTCCTTTATTTTTGGCAAGTTGAGAAGAGTCCACTATTTTTGCTTCAAATCCTAGTTGCTTCAACCCTTCCATATGCCCCATGATCAAGTCTAAAACTACCTTCGATCTAAGAATAATATTACTAACATCTACCCGATCATGGAAAGGGAATAAAATGCCATCTATGTCATAGCTAGAAATAAGCGAAAGCGAAGGAAGTTGGTGAAAGATTTTAAGTATGTTACCACGATTTAAACAGATTGGCATATCTTCGCCCCAAAGACTGGAAAGCTGTAAAACATCACCAGAAACTTTTGTTGTTGCAGAGACAGGTAAGGACTCAGTAATTTTTTTGGTAAAGTGACCAAGGGGGTCAGCCGCCAGATCACAACCCCTCGCCCCTCTTAGTATAGTCCTGTTATGGTTGACATTTGGCCCCAGTGGAAATCTTTCCCAAGATTTGGAAACGTTCTTATTATGGGCAAAGTCAAACCCAGAGGGGACCGCTTCTCGAACCGCAGACATGCGCATATTTGGGATGCTAAGAGAAGCATGGTTAAAAGGGGGGAGAGTCGATAAGACACTGTCTGATCGATCTGTCATATCTCCATCCCTCTTAATGCAGTCCATATTAACAAGGGGCTCCTCAGGAGCAGACAAGAATGCCGGATCAGAAGAAGAGAGCCGAGTAGTAGGAACCTCGTCCTGTGACAAGCTTACATTTGAATTAGACACTGTCACCTTGCTGATCTTGGGAACAAGTAGCGACTGAAATAAATGTTTAACCATATCAATGTTAACCATATTAACAGTCGGCGTAGTTAGAGAAGTGTCCGGATGATTCAGGCTTTTTCCAGAAATAGACTCCAGAGAAGTAGAAGGGAGAATTGCTTCTGGGGCAGAGTCCTTAGCCTCCGCTGCAACAGTATCGGTTGGCAGTGCTACAGGGTTAGTACTAGTGGATGCTGGTACGGTAAGAGGTGTTATCCGAATGCTAGAAACTGCAATTTCACCAATACCACCAGTCCTTGGCCCCGCATCTATAGAGGCAGAGGTGTTAATCAGCATACCCACCGCATCCGATGAAACAGATGCAGGTGGTAAAATAGGTGGAGCATTGGCGGTATCCGGAGTGGTCACATAGATGGGAGAGGGGATTGGTTCAACAGAGTTACCAGTCCCCAGTGGAACTAAAACAGTGGTTGAAGGGACTAAAGAGTTTGCCATAAAGAGGTTTTTGAAAAATTGATTAGTATACGAAGTAATCTTTTTGACATTCTTCTGATTTTTTGTTTTCTTCATTTGTTGGCTAATTTTCCTTTTCTTTCCTAGACAGGGGAGGACTTTTGGACAGGAAGTTTCCTCTGGGGGCTCAGAAGAAATTGCTGCGATCTCTGGAGTTAGGATAGTCATGTTTTCTCCTGAGGATGCGATATGGTCACCTTTGGAACGGACGGCCAACTCTGCAGTCCCACCTGCACATGAACGGTCTTGTATAGAGGGTTTGAGGGATACCCCTGGCAGATCCTCCTGTACTTTGTCCTCTCCTCTTTCCATAGAGAATACAGTCGGGACACTAGGAAGTATATCTGTAGGGCCGGCAACCTCTCGCAAACCATCAAAGGCAGCTCGGGGAGTCATAGAGGAAGAGCCCCGGGAATCAAGATCTGGAGGTTGGAGAACCAGAAGACCCAGGGCCGCATTGGGGACCACCCCTAAAGTAGTTACCGTGGTCCCCGTAGGCCCCTGATGAAAATCGTGTGTAGGGGCCAAAGGTGGATTGAAAGAGGTAGGGTCAAGGCCTTGAGTGGTCAAAAATTGGTTTTCTTCTTTTATAATTTTTACTAAATCTTCAAATCTATCTAGGCCCTCCAGCCTAGAATATATTTCGGAAAGTATACGTGAATGGGATCTAACCTCTGACCAGATGTTATCATAGAGACTCACAAAGGAACTCAGAACCATATTCAACGCAGAGATAGTTGGATGGGAGAGTTTAATTCTATCATCAACATCTTTAAGGGTATGATGTAGAATAGACTCACTGGGCGGATCAGTTTTGAAGTCCGGAAGAAGACCTCTTTCTTTTAACCAGTTTTGTTTTTCAGTATACTCATCAATAAAGTTGGTGAGATCTGAAGGGGAACCCGCCAATGATTCATCACAAATTTGTTGTGTTACATTATTTGTTTTGTTAAGATGGGAGTCCAAGTGGCTATCAGCAATTGCCTTATCTGCACATTCTATAATACTGATATCATCAATATCCTGGACTGAGGGATCTTCAATATCCAGTTTCTTAGCTACGTTAATTAAGTTAGTATGGGCCGGGGTATATACTGAAGGAAGAGGGTGAGGAGATTAAGCCAGAGTGCTAGAAACAGATTTCTTTCCAAAAAAATGTGAGATGTTTTTCCCCTGGATTGAATTACCCTGGGTACCTAGATTAATTTTTATTTTTGATATTGAGTTACGGGGCTTGTTAAGAGGGGTTTTGAACGGCAAAGAGATCCTATTAGGGGAGAAGGAAGTTCCCACCACACTAGTAGAAAGGTTAACGTGGAAAGAAGATGTGTGCTTAATATCACTGAGTAATGCTTTGGGTCCTAAAGAAGGTTGAGTGTGCGAGATAGCAACGCTCCCACTGTCCTTCTTCTCTAATAGTTGTGATACAATAACTTCTGATTCACCCACCATGACTGGGGGTATGGGCGTACTAGGATTCAGTGAGGCAATCGTTGGAAGAGAGATATTAGCCAAAGGGTTGTTGTCATAGCCCATGTTGCTTTTAATCTTTGAGAAACTGGCCCCAACCAAAAGATTGGAGGCAAGAGTAGCAGCTAGACGTTCTTCCTGAGTATCTATAGAAATGTCATGTATTCCATTGAAAATACAGTTATTATAAGCTGCATTACGTGGAGTAATACCCATAGCATTGCAGACCTCAGACCTCTCTCTCAAATGAATTTGGGCCTGAGCTATGTCCCTTAAAAGGAGAGGGTTATAATGGGCCTGAAGTGGAGCATCATCAGAACTCCCCATAGCAATAGAAATGGGGGTTTCTGGCACAATAACTGTAGATGGCATAAAGGGCATACTGACAATGGGCGAAGGGGACAAAGGAAGTGAGACCTCCATAGCAGTCTGACTTCTAAGTCCCTTACGTGTCATTCAGATAAAGCCTCAGCCCAACAGTAGGCAGAAAGAGAAAGAAAAATAAGAATTATGCCAGAGAAGGTACCCACAAATACACTGGAAATAAGCCTAGATGTCAGGGAAAGTTAGACATAGAGACACACAGCAAAAAATACTAGGCAATTTTTAAATTTTAAAAATGCAAATATTAGAGTATGGCACAAATAGCAAAAATTAAGCTCTGAAAAACCAGTACATTGTCTAAAAACCCTATGAAGTATATATGTAACCTAGTATTAAGAGCGAATTAAAATAAAAAGCAATGTTACACATTCAATTAAATAAAAGTTTTAGTAAATGAGTTGTGTCAGCGTAATAGTCATTTTTTGGGAAGGGAACGCCCGACGGCTTGTGGAGCTGCCAGAGTCCGACTCTCCACCCCAAACCCTCGTAATAGGAATACAACTTCAATTGGGTTGGCTTAAGAAGGCCCAGGACAGTGTACTCACAGATCACAGCCAAACAGCAAAACAGTATCTCCAGCCCTTACAGTCTCCAGGGCTTAACGCCGCAAGGGCGACAGTGCCGTGCTGTGTCACGTGGTCAGGAAGGGTTCCGCCCCCTCCAGGAAACAGAATGGGCTGCAAAAGCTCTGCTCGCAGTGCAGCTGTGAGGAATGGACCTTGCAAGCACGAGCGTTCGTGGGAGAAATGAGACGCTCCTTTCAGTCAGCGGGTAATACACCGCGCGGGCGGCAGTGCCGGCAACTTGTGCAGGCTGGCAGTCACGTGCTGTGTCACGTGGTCAGGAAGGGTTCCGCCCCCTCCAGGAAACAGAATGGGCTGCAAGAGCTCTGCTCGCAGTGCAGCTGTGAGGAATGGACCTTGCAAGCACGAGCGTTCGTGGGAGAAATGAGACGCTCCTTTCAGTCAGCGGGTAATACACCGCGCGGGCGGCAGTGCCGGCAACTTGTGCAGGCTGGCAGTCACGTGCTGTGTCACGTGGTCAGGAAGGGTTCCGCCCCCTCCAGGAAACAGAATGGGCTGCAAGAGCTCTGCTCGCAGTGCAGCTGTGAGGAATGGACCTTGCAAGCACGAGCGTTCGTGGGAGAAATGAGACGCTCCTTTCAGTCAGCGGGTAATACCAGGCACCAGTACATTTTGCTAGTCCAGCGGCAAGGTACCACAGGCAGGGTTACCGCCGAAATTCTAATGAGGCCCACAGATTATTTAATGTGTTTTAATGGCTCCATGAATTAACGTTCAATATATTCATATTATAATCAATACCGTTCACTATGATTATGTGTTACACTGGCTAAAATCCAATGCTTAAAACTTACTGTCAATCTCAAAGTAAAAATAATAAATTGGCATTCTTCATGGGATTCTTCATGGGATATCGATACATTTGTAAAAAGAAATAGCCTTCTCCAGGGGAAGAACTGTACACATACTTTCAGAATCCTAGGCACCTGGATATCTGCATATGTGTTGAAAGATATCAACTGGAAGGCTGACAGAAAAGAAACTATTGACAGCAATGTATTATAGAAAAAGGGATTTTCATGCAGGGTTTTAGATTAAAGAAAAATGGTGTCTGTCGGTGCAGCATGCTTTGGGGATGTGCATGAAAATGCATGCAGAGGCATGTCAAGGATAGGGCTAGGGCAGCCGCATATGCAAAATCGGTAAAAAATGTTATCCGTTTTGCTGCAATCTGCCGGTCCGCCACCCCAGCGCATTGAAAACGGACACGTAACTATAATCTACCATTTCTGTTTGAAATGTAATATAAACACTGTTCTCATGCATCCCCATGCCACTGGCATCGCGCTAGCACCCTGAGCCAAACACCTGGCGATGGAAAACAAGCCTTCTCTGCCTACGCCCCAAGACTATGGAACTTCCTCCCTGTCAGCATCAGACTCGCCCCCACGATCCTACAATTCAGAAAAGAACTCAGGACCCACCTCTTCAAGGAGTCTCTCCTCCTCAACACCTAGGCTATCACGTTGCCCCTCGTGCCTCCTGACTCGCAAGATGACACCCGCCCCTCTCCTCCCAGCAACCCGGGACAGCTGTTTCCCTCCTCTGTGCCTCTCTGTTTTCTACCTCCCGCTGTATATCTGTTGTGTTGTTACCTCTGTAAAGCACTCTGTTATGCATCTGTAATGTTGTATACCTCTGTAAAGCGCTACGTTGCTTCTCAAAACTGCGCACGCGCTCAATAAATACCGTAATAATAATAAAAATAATTATACATGGAAAATTGGTCCCCTGCTCGTTCTTGCGCAACAGTATTTTACAACTGGAATCAATTATTTACGCACCGTAGGTTGGAGTGTTGTTTTCAATGCTGTCCCCACTGAGCAATGTACCCTGTTCCACAGTTACGCACAACATCCTGTTGATGCAATTGCAGAACACAAAATAAAGCACAAATATGAAACATGTGAAGTCTTAACGCCATTTCACCACTAGTCCACCTTTGTTTGCTTATTGCTGAGCACCACTGCCACCAGAGATTCCCCAAACCATCTCTACCACCACACACACCACAGCTCCCATGCTAGCATCTGCCTGATCACTGCGGGCTGACATGGATCCAATCATTGCTTCTAACACTCAAGGAGCTTGTTATTAATGGGCACAGTGGGGCACTGACATGAACGCGCAGGTGGGAGCAGAAATCAGACACTGTTTAGTTAGCGGCCAAATTACCTGATCCATTCTGTCTACTAATTGTTAAAAAAGGTCCTCAGAGCTTGTTAACCAATAGCATGCCTCAATTAACTTTCTAATTAGCAACCGCATTATTCATTCCCCACATTCTTGCACATCATTTCTCTGCCCTCTGAAGTGCTGCCCCTGCTCCCTCGTGACCCACTGCAGCTCTCCATCGAGTCACCGTGTATGTTTCATTAATCCGCACTCTCTTTTTTTCCAGCCTTATTGTGATGTCTGTGAATGCAGTAATAACCTGCACACACCAAGATTGCCACATCTGCAATAGAGGTAGAATGGATAAACATAGCTTGTTCAGAGATTGGTACTTTAAGGCATTATATGATATGATAGGATAGGTTATTTATAACCCAGAGGTTTTTAAGATGGGGCTCAGGGATCGAACCTGTGTCACTCTGTGTTGTCTTGTTTCCAAGGCAAGCACTTTGCCACTGAGCTATCCCCACGGGGGATACGTGTTTACTGGTTACTGAGCTGACCATAGCCTCCCATTCACAAAGGATCAGTGAGCCAATGGACATGAACAGACCAGGCAGGTAGGTTTACAAGAAAGGGATAACTCAGGACCCCGTGACCCTCCCTCTTCTGCTTCTGGTGGCTCCCAAACTAATCCACGTTGAGAATGAGTAATTTGCATCCGGGAGAATGCTGATGTTTTATGCAAGGTGCATTTCGAGTTTCCCACCCGGAGCATTTTGACTTCTGTGACTTTACTGGCATAGCTTTAAGGAAAGGGACACTTTGTACCAATGTATCCTCTTCCACGAGCTTCCATTTCGACTTCCTTTTCTCCCTGTGCGCTAGCTCTGTCACCTGACTTTTTCTTCTCTCTCTTTTTTGTTGTCTCTCAGGCATGTGTCTCTTTTTCACCCCTCTCCCAGATCTTTCTTTCACTCTATAAGGCTCATTCTACTGTACCATCTCCACTGCTCGATATCCTGGCATTACCGGGATAATACGGGCGCTGAAGACGCCAGCAACTCCCCATTCCATGATGTCCCTTCGTGTGGGATTGCCCGAATCGCCGGCATTGTTAGTAACGGTGCAGGTGATTCAGGCATTTATCTGCCAGGAGGGGCCTGATCTATGGGCAGACTTGGAGTTGGCCGTACGGGAAAGGTGCTGGTATACGTTGTTACCGGCACTTTTTTCCGGACCGTCCAACACGTAATTGGGCCTTATGTAATTCGCTGCATCCCCACCTCCCTCCCTCTGTGCTTCCCTTCCTACCTTCCTCCCTCCCTCCCTCCCACTCACCCTTCCTTTCTCCCTCCCTCCCTCCCTCCCTCCCTCCCTCCCTCCCTCCCTCCCTCCCTCCCTCCCTCCCTCCCTCCCTCCCTCCCTCCCTCCCTCCCTCCCTCCCTCCCTCCCTTCCTTCCTTCCTTCCTTCCTTCCTTCCTTCCTTCCTTCCTTCCTTCCTTCCTTCCTTCCTTCCTTCCTTCCTTCCTTCCTTCCTTCCCTCTCACCCTTCCTTTCTCCCTCCCTCCCTCTCTCCCTCCCTCCCTCCCTCCCTCCCTCCCTTCCTCCCTCCCTTCCTTCCTTCCTTCCTTCCTTCCTTCCTTCCTTCTTTCCTCTGTCTTTGACACCTCCAACATTCTCTCTCTTTTTGTCTCTCTGTTTCTCTCTCTCCGTTTCTCTCTCTCTCTTTCTCTCTCTCTTTCTCTCTCTGTGTGTGTATCTCTCCCTCTCTATCCTTGTATGCTCGTTTTCTTCACCTTCTCTACGTTTCATTACTATAGTGTTAGCATATCTCACCATAAAGGACTTTGCATCGCCATGTGTAAAATGCAGCGCATCTTGTGCCATGGAACGAGGCTTTGCGTCCCGGCAAACCGCATCCTACTCGTTTATTTTTTGTTTCCACCAGGATTGGAAGGCTGGCCGAAACGCTCCACTCTCGCCATGATGTGGCAGTCGTGCCACACCCGAGATGTGTGATTGTATCATTAATGCAGCGCTATAGCCCAAAGCGCTGTACAGAAGTGAAAATGGTACAGATGATGTAATTCAAAAATTGAAAAGCAGAGTTGAATCAGTAAGGAGATGAGTCTTAAGGTGAGTATGGAAAAAAGAAAGAGAAGACAAAGATCGAAAAGAAAGAGGAAGTGCAGGAAGTCATGGCCATGAAACCATTGTCATGGTTCAAACAGTCAACTTGACAAAATGAGCCGCCGAGGGAAGTGGGATTGGAACATTCCCTTCAAAGCCTTTTTTAACTGAACGGTTATGGTCTACACTAGGCTTCCAGTAGAGCAATATAATTATAATGATACAGTGAAAACAGGAATACAGTACAAGCGTAGTGCCTGGGATTAACCACACATTTCTATACATCGCGCGAAATAGTAATGGTTCTGTTTAGAAAAATGCCAGATAACCAAGTTCTGAAGCTGGATAAAGGAGCAGAAATGAGTGCAAGCGCAGTGATTTGGCTTTTCAACTTCACTGCAGCTCCAATAACCGGCAGTTGCTTACCCGGAATTCTTGATTCTCCAGCAGAATTGGAGTGCCATAGCTGCAGGATAATTAAGTCATTACTGTATTATCATTTGTGCAAAAGGTAATTCTACATCATAATCAATGGACGCTTGGCAATGTATTTTGAATTACTGTACAGTCTCACTGCAATGGCACATGCATGCATGGAATTTATAAAGCACAAATTGAGCTAGGAAGCAAAGGGGCTGCATACAATTAAAACACACCTCTTGATTAAAATTCACCCTATTCTGTTTAAACAGATTGGCTGAGTACTAATGAAATTACCAATTGTACAGCCATTAAAACAAAACCTATACAATAAGGGCTCTGTGACAGCAAAGCACCACAATGAGAGCAACCTGGAGTGCTGTATATATTTCTTCTCATTGGCCAGTAAGCACTGGCGGGATGGTGCGTGCAAAACTCAAACCCTTCAGGATTTTCCAGGAGTTGGAGGTACGAAGTTGCACCTTGCATCTATTTCAATACCGGCAGCTAAAATCTCATCACAGCTGGTGGCTGGCATTGAAGAGACGGTAATGTCCCAGGCATGTTAGAAAATGGATTTGTAGAATAATTAGGGTAGAATAGATTGAAATTGATATTAGGGCCTAGCGATAGTTGCTGTGCTTGGTGTCCGGGGCCCTTATGCATCCTTGGGGCCCGTGACCTCCCACACTCGTTTGGCCCAGCTCCTGTCTACCCTCAGCACTTGCCTCAGCACTTGCCTTGGCACACCCAGCACTCTCAACGTGGCCCATGTCCATGTCACACTTCAACAACTCATACACTTCATCTGTGGCTCAGCCATAAGCCTGGACTTCCCAGCACTTACGCCCTTTGCCCTATTCCCTGCTGCACTTGCATGTTCTGAATACTCACAAGGCACAGTAGGTCTGTCCTTCCGTCCTTTCCCCTCCACTCCTCTCATTAAATATTGTGTTTTGTAATATATTTCACTCTCTTGTTCCCTCCCGTCGACCATCTTACTTGCTGTATAAGCGACTAACAAGCAAACAATGAAATAAAAAAAATTAAAAAATTAAAACATAGTAAGGGAATTGAGTTGGACATTCTTTGGGTGAATAGCAGGATCTGGTTTAAGGACCAGTGACACTTGTGGGAAGGCAGTAAATCCAACATGCATGAGTTGGGAGAATGTCAAAGCACTGAATACCCCACATGCATTTACTAGGCATAGAAGGTCAAATCACTGCAAATTCCACATGCACTCAATAGTGGGAGGATAAGGCCAATGCACTGGTAACCCCATGTGTATTTACTAGGCATATATCAAGGACAAAGCACTGAAAACCCCCATACATCTATTGAAGGAAAGTAGTGAATGCAATGAACATCTCTGAAACTACTGCAGTACCCAAACACGATAGAGACGGGTGTTAGGGAGAATTCTCCAGAATGGCTAATTTCCCTTACCTACTGAGTACCTCAGCATCTTTGCTCAATTTCTAGAATTTATTTTTTCCACCTGGTAAGAGTGTGCGCCTTTTTTCCTACTCTTACATGTGTTTTGCTGTGTGTGTTTAACATGTATGTGTTCATAGACTGTGGAATCTCACCTACTCCATTGGCATCATCTTTTTACTGCGTTACACAGCACCCTGAGTGCAGTGACACAGGGTTGTCTTTTTCAGACTTCCCATTTCAAACTCCATTTTCTGGGACTGACTACTGTCTCCCAGAACATGTAAAGTTACAATTGACTTTATTAGTCTTTTTAAATTCATAGACCCCAATACAAAGAGTTCTGGAAAGGTTTAATAGTTATCCCTTTTTGTCTGTTTCTCATGGAATATTATTTCCTTCCCCTTGCTTTAGGATTTGGCTGGTGGCAGTGGTATCTACCCTATTTTTCCTACCGTGGTCTATTTAAGTAGCCTTGGTACTGTTTTAGGCTAAGTTAGTAGCCTCAAACTTAAATCTGCTGGACCCCATTTACTTTTATTTGGTTCCGGCTGGGTTTATTCACCGTTTCTATTTGTAAAGGTCTTTCTTGTGTTTTACTCTGTGCGCCAAACCAGGTTTGGTTCCTTTGTTCACCGTCCTTTGGCGGGCTTCTGCACAGAGCCATCCTTAGGTGCCTGAATGTCTGAGGGGGACAGGATGTGAGGGAGGGTTATGAGACTCCCTGCACAGGATCTGCAAGGGATCTTCTCCCCTTGAGCTGGTGCGACCAACCAGTTCACCAAACTGCAAGCCAGGCCTCCCTCCTCTGGTTGAATTTGCTGTTCACAGCTACAGTGAACCGGATAGCCAGGAGGACCGGTGTTAGGGAGAATTCTCTGTTTAGGCTGAATTTCCTAACCTAGTGAGTCACCCAGCAGCTTTGCTGGATTTCTGGAGTTTGTTTTTGTCCATCCTGCCAAGAGTGAGACTCTTTCTCTCCCACTCTTGGACATGAATGTGGTTAATTCCTTTGAATGTCAATGTGTTCTTTGGGCTATGGGGTCTTTTACTCCATAGGGTCTCATATGTTTTTCTATGTGTGTTACACCGCACCCTACGTGCCGTAACACTGGGGCGTCCTAGCCGCCTTCCGTCATAGACTGACTACTGTCTCCCCGGGCATGTAAAGTCACCATTGGCTTTACTAGACCTAAATTTACTAACAGAACTAGTACAAACCATCCTATTGTGGACGTGCTAGTAAGGGTAATTCGATTACTCCTGGGTCTGTTATTCGAGGGGGCATTGTCCTGTCACCCCTCGTCGAGTTTTGGCTGGTGGCAGTGGAAACTACTTGTTATATACGACCCCGAATATAACCCTATGGGATTCTTCCCATTGTTGGAGATTGATACTTTTCCTCGTTAATCTCTAACATACCACCGGTTTACTTATCTTAAATAAGTCTATCGGATGGTATTTTCTGCCAGAACTTGGTTTTTAAAATGGCGTCTGTGTTCGTCTCTGTGACTCCTAAACCAAAGGTTGAGCCCTTTTTTCCACTTTTGGCAGGCTTCTGTACAGAGACCCTCCAAAGTGGTGCCATTCTGTCTGGGTTACCACAGGGCTGTGGGAGGGGATTTAGGCACCCTGGACCAAGTTGCCTTGCCAACTCCGGTCGCACTCTAGTGTGATTGGCCCAAGTGGTGAGCCACCCCGCTCACCACTTAGCATGTTTTGATTGACAGCTAGGCTGAATGAATGGGGGTTTTCTGCTTAAAAGCAGGGCTTTTGGGACTGGATCTTCAGAAGTCGCCACAGGACCTAAGAATCCGACGAAGATAAAGCTGAGCCGACCTGCAACAACGACACCTCCGGTGGAGCCCTGCGGAAACGACTCACCACTTCCCAACAACAGAGGAGATCTCCCTGCCGGAGAGTCTCTTCCCCTGACTGGTGGGAACAACCAGACCCCTTTGCTTTTTCTTCGCTCCAGGACGCAGTGGTCGAATTGCCCGTGCAGAGCACCTCGGCAACCGGATAGCCACTACCCCTGTACCGCGACCAAAAGGTGGTGCCTTGTGACGGAGCACTCCGCGGCTGGTCTCTTCCCTGGAGGTGCACCGGACTTCACTTTCCTTCGACTACAAGATCATCTCTACTCTTGGCAAAGACCCGACGTGCATCCACCACCAGGAACAACTGCCCCCGCCACAGCTGTCTCTCCACAAACAAGGTACCCTGTCCGCCTGGCTTCCCTTTCTGCCGGATCGAGTGAGGTGTCTTAATCCTCGCCTTTCCATTGGGTCGCCTCCAAGCTTTCTTTAACGTGTTGTTCTGAACTGGACCAATCTTTCCATAACAATTTTGCGATAACGACTCGAAGCGCATTTCCACTGAGACACTTTTTGGGACATATCGCCTTGCCTCTCTCCGAGTGGGCCTGGCCTCTGAACTTTGTGATCTACAGTAGACCCTGCCTTACTTGCCTTGCATTTGTCCGAAAAGTATTGATCCCAAGTTGACTTCATAACCTGCCTTATTTTTCTCTCCCGTCCTAACGAATACTAGAATGCCATCTAGGTTAAAGCATACACCTCTGTCTGAAAATAAGTGATGCCAGTGAACCTAGACTTGCCAAACTATTGTTAGGGGGATTGATCTTTTTCTTCGTATAGTAATTGTGATTGAAGTTGTTTGCCGTATTAGTGCCAGAGTGTTTTCCATAGATGTGTTGTTATAAATAAATACCTTTATATCTTTACACCGAAGCCTTGTTCCGTGTTTGCTTGTTCTACTGTGTAGATTGCCCTATATTGTATACTCCACATACTGCCTAACTCTTCTTGAGGGAAGTCTGACTGCTCAGCCACAGCTACCAAGTGAATCTGTGTGGTACAGACTGCTACCAAGTGGGTTTACTGCCAAACACCTGTAGTCCTAAATCTTTTGCAGTGGTCCCAGAGGGAACTGCACAGATTGCTTCCTAACAACCGGACCCTGCTTGGGTTTTAAGTAGTGCACCTTTTATTTGTTGCTTTACTCTGCTGCTGGTTTCTTCCCTGGGCAGTGCAGGACCCTCCAGTCTTCCTGTCAGTCCGACAGTCGCTTCAGGAACCGTGAGCCTGCAGGACCTGCCAGGAACTTCTGCCTCAGCTACAGCCTTCTTCTTCATTTAGGTACTGTTCTAACCCAGTTGTGTGCTCCGTCTGACGGCAGTGAAAGTGTTTGAAATCTTTCGCCAATCCGAGGGCTTCTCCTTCTCTATTCTTTAAAGTAACTTTTCTTCGCTCTGAACTCTTGGCAAAGACTTGACCGCAAACTATTCTGAACTGTGTGATCCTCTGCAAAGACTCTGGTCCATAGACTTTGGCTCAGGCCTCTTGATTTGATTTCCTCACTGTGGTAGCCTTTTCTGGATTGCCCTGCCTACTTACTTGTTGGTGCTGCTCAATGTTTGTCTAACCTTGTCTTTCCCTCCCTTTTAAATTGCTGGAGAGCCATTTTGCTCACACTTCATTTTTGAGCTTAACTTGTCCAGAATATATTGGGTGGTGTGTAGTATATTAAGAGTGTGATGTTTCTGCTGCTTTACTTTAGTGAATTGTTTTACAACTGATGTGTAAATAAATGTATATTCTTTTACTCAAAAACCTTGAGTCAGTGTTTGTTTGAACCATAGTAATTGCTGTCCTTTGTGTAACTATTGAAACTGCTCACTTTACTCTTGAGATAAGTCTGGCTGCTCAGCCATCGCTACCACTTTACTGTGTAGTACAGGCTTGTACCAAAGGTGAATTTGTACTTACAATTGTAGTCTTAATTGTGTGTGGTGTTCCCAAAGGGTACTGTATATGATTCTGCCTAACAACGGGCTACCTATTGGATTATTTCACATGTTACAATAGCAGCTGTTTGAGTTGAGAAACCCAGATATTGTGTGCATCTTTGTGCATGCCATGCATATCAATCAGTAGCTGGTAATCTCTTCTTTGTAAAAAAAAATAAAAAAAACACAATATAATGAACAGCCGCGTCTGTGTCTAAAGAATCTGATGTATTGGGGAGACATGAATGTAGTTCTGCATGACATGCCTTTGCCCATTCATCAAATGCCACAGGATGAGTAGAGGAGGAAGGGGCAATTGAGCCACCACCAGCCCACACACAAGAGGGGGAAGATATGAAATCAGATCAGCAACAAAGGGAGAAGTCCAGGCATGAGGAAGAAGAGTTCGTTTCTTAGAAGTCCCCATCCTTGTGCTCCTTGGAAACATATGACATCGAAGAATGATGTTGCATCCCCTGAGTGTCGATGGAGTCACTCTTCTTTCATGACTCCACTGATGGGGAAGGAGACCAGAGGGAAGAAGAGGTTGCAGGCATTTGAGAAAACATGAAATTGTCAATTGCAAGCACTGTCCACTGGCAGGAAGTATCAGATACTCCCCATGCACCTCACTCAGTGGACTCCAAACAGCATCCACTGCAAAGTACTCTAAGAGGGAGGAGCGTTGAGGCCACATCGCATCCCTCAAAAAGGAGTGATTGTTATTAGTATCATTATCATTCCTATTATTATTATTATTATTATTATTATTATTATTATTATTATTATTATTATTATTATTATTATTGATCATGGTTTAGAACAAACCTTCCACTCGGATATAATTTTAACATCTCAAATATCATATCAATAATCAATTCTATTCAGTATAATTGGTATAAATATGTCAATCATACAAATATATGACATATTCCACATTAATACAATTCAAACTAATCATGTTTAGAAAAGAACATCCAAACATTTACAGTTAATCATGATCATCGACCTATTATACATTCTATACCTTTTCTAATTTATAATCATATTGAATTTATTTGTGTTTAAAAGTTCCTCTTTATTATAACTTCACATGAATGTTAATTAAATCCATAGATTCAACTATCTGAACAGTAGATTGATCCTTTGAAAAAAATACAGAAGTGCATGAATTAAACACAAAGAATGTCAATGGATGATCCATGATTATGGGCACTCCAAATGACGGATTTTCAATAAAACTACTGAAACAATTTATTTGCAATTTCATTAAAACATTACACTCCATAACCATATGTTTGAGATTTTCAATTTTGAGGCCACAAAACCTGCACAACACAGCCCTAGGCTCTCCTTTAGTTTGCATCCAGGTTATTTCTCTTGTGTTAAACAGATTAAAATGACACCTCATTATCATCTTTTTCAGGAAGGGCGAGGGCGATTGCACAAACTAAAGACTTCACTCTCCAAATTTCTTATGTACCTTATGTATATTGGAAAAGAGTTTAAATCTCTTAATTGAATTACAAGTCTCTCACACACAAATGTTCTTTCGCACTTCCCCAACTATCCACGATGTTAGTAAATGACATCCCTTTGTCCGTAATAATTTTATGACAATTGTATACATAGTCCAATATGTTCCTGTGCCCACCTTTACTTAAAAACTCGTAAAGCGAATTCTCGGGAGGCAAAACTAGGTTTTTACAGAGTATCAATCTTCTCATAGTAAGTGTGAGTTTAAAGAGCATAACCCTTACTCAAAAAGGATGACCACAAACGAAACACATGTAGGAAGGCATAGCCGATTTCACCGATCTGTCCTTCGATTCTGGAGAAATCAGACAGTTTGCCATGCTTTGATGGGTTTCTGTTTGGTAAGAATTGATGTATTCACACTGGGTGAGACTACACAGCACTCATCTGCTTGGTATTAGGCAACCCACCTTTTGGTATAGGTCTGTACTACACACGTTGGAAGTGTGACTGAGCAGCCAGGCCTATCTCAAGAGGGGTAAATGTGAACTGTAGAGCTGTACAATTCAAATTCGTAAATACAAATAACCAAGTAACACTTACACTCAAGGTTTCAGTTATAAAATAGGTGTTTATTTATTTAACATCAGTTTTTTAAACAAGCATTCTTAAAGAAGGCAGTTTTTTGTAACAATGTAAATATACTTTAACATAACTTTTCAGAATCAAAACTAGTTAGTGGATACTTTTTGGATATGCTTCTTACACAATTCATGCACCCTGAGGTGACTTTAATCACTAGGACAGTAAAGGTATATATATATATATATATATCGAATTGGAGAGAGGAAATGAGGAACCGCACTCCCGCGGGCCACGCGTTAAAAACGTACTCCAAAATTCCGGACAAAGCTCACAAAGACACTGCCTAGAATACAGGTGTCTTTAATGTTTTAAAAAAATAAAATTGCATTGTACAAGGTAATTTACAACACATAAGCAGCAACAGACAGACAGAGAAAAGCAGGACGCCATGGTACACAGCCTGCAAAACAACGCGTTTCGCGCTAACTCAGTGCTTGATCACGTAAGGGGAGGAGGGATTAACATATAAACATGAAGAAGGCAGTCCTCCAACTATGTCTGTGACATTGCAAAATAGAGGATATATAAGGAAATGAAGGCGGCCAATATGGAAGGGAGTCAAAATGCATGGAAAGAAATAGTGCAGATAATATTATATATATATATATATATATATATATATATATATATATATATATATATATATATATATATATATATATATATATATATATCGGACTAGAATACTTTATAGATTCTGAGTTGCAGAGGTTATGAAAGTAAAAAGTTTAGAACAGTTTCTCAGCAAATGTGAGGACAACTAAATCCTCCAATGAAGTCTAGATACACCTTTCCCAGCAGGAACAGTATACAACAAACTACCACCTATGAGGGACAAACAGTATCAAAGTCAATGGACTGGAAGAGTCTTCAGTGAGCCAGGACAGCCAACGTCATTTGGGGAATAGTCTATGGATCTGATGCACTTCATGGATAAACATATTGCACGAAGTTATAGAGTTTCTGAAAAATCACTGTAGGGTCACAAGCTGTAAAGCCTGTGGGAAGGGAGTCAAAATCAACTCGGAAAAAAGGTAAGCCAATACAATTCCAAAGTGAGAAAAGTGTGGCTACAGGCAGTGAGGTAATTACCCCAAGCCTAAACAGTACCTCTGGTTAGAAGAAGAGTGGTCCAGCTGGATTCTGTCTTGCTATAGCGGTGCTCGCGCCTTGAAACACTTGTGTATAGGCGCGTTACAAATGCCATATCATATCATATCAGACCCTGGTTCTTGAGCCTCAGTCCTGGGGACAAGAGAGAGGACATCTGGAGGGCTCTTGCATCAGTACTCGGGAGGTCGTCGGCAGCTATGGGCTCTTTTTGGTTCAGCGGCACTTCATGGTTTCAGCGCTTACAGACAGCACTGATGCGGATCACTGAATACTGTTTGGACTTCCTTCACTCCCTCGGTCCTGCATTCTGGTGAGGGGACTCTGGGTCTGGAGGTCCTGCTTCTGGAGGGTCTTTAGTAGGGTCCTGGAGCTTCTAGCCGGATTTCCTTCCGTGGCAGATGTTACACTCGATTACGAACACTCGACCCCTGGCATTAGGTTTTTAAAGCAACTGAGAGGCCCAGCAAGTCGGTGTAGATGTCCCGTGGAGTTTGTCTCCGGGTTAGTTGGTCCCACTAACCCAAGGGGAGAAGTCATTCCATCCGGGGCTTCTCTGTTGAGGTTAAAAAGGGAGTTCAGCATAGCAGCAGGGCTTCACTGGGCAATTCAAAGGTCCAGGAGTTTGCACCAAGCTTTGTTTATGGTTTCTTCATTGGGTGTTTCTCCCAGTGTAAGACTCTGGGCCTCATTACAAGGTAGGTGGTAGCCATGGTGCTATTAGCACCATGGCTACCCCCTTACCGCATACCGGGTCCGGGTTCTCAGAATGGGTACTTACCTGGTCATTCCAACCTTGGAGGGCCCGGTAAGTCCCCATTCTGAGAACCATTCAACCATTCCCCATTCCCACATTCCCCATAGGGCTCAATGGGAATGGGGAAGTAGCTAATAACGGTACCGCAATTTGCGGTACCGTTATTAGCTCTGAAGTCCCTTAGCGGGTCCCGTCCTTAACACCTGGCCAGACCAGGCGTTAAGGAAGGGACCCACTAAGGGACCCCAGAATATGGAGGTAAGGGATTACCGGCACCGGCACCCTTACCGGTGCCGGTAATCCCGTACCTCCTACCTCGTAATGAGGCCCTCTGTCTGTAGTCCCAAAACAATCACCTTTTAAGCAGGTTTCTACCATTCATGCACAACCTAGGCTGTCATTCACACAGCAGGGTGGCTGTCCTCAAAGGACAGCCAGCCACCCAATCAGGACTAGTTTCATTCAGGCATTCCTAGAGACAAAGGACAGGGGAGTTTCGGGACCCTCCCTCACATCCTGTCCTTCCAGACACACTGGAGCCAGGGGCGGGCTTCAGGGCTCAAGTCTGAGAAAGGCAAGACAAAGGGCTCAAACCTGTCTCAACCAGGGACGTCATTTCACCAAAATGCCAGGGGTAGCAGAAGTGTCATCACATGACCCTTGACCCCTGGTGACATCACAGGAAGTGATGCCATTTGACCCCACCCCGAAGTGATATTGCAGGAAGCGATGGAACACAACCTTTCACCCATTGACAAAACAGGAAGTGGCATCACATAGCATTGTACACTACGAAAAATATGGTTACGATATCACTATAATGTGATGTACATTTCATACAAGAATGCCATATGTATCATTAAGATCAGTGTGTATAGGCCCATATTACCAAATTACTGTGAATGCAAGCAGACATCCATGACCAAATGATAATGATGTGTTATTATATAGCACTTACATTTAAGCGCTTTATATAGAAAAAATAAACACCCAATATCACCCAACCTGTGTTGGTACGCATTTATCGACCTCAGAAGGATGAAAGGCTGAGTTGAGGCATTTAAGAACAGACTAAATCAGTGGCCCTCATTACAACACCGGCGGTAACCAATGGCGCTATTAGCACCATGGTTGCTGCTGGTATTGTAATGAGTCTGCCAATGGTAAATGGGGAAATACCGCCCCATTCCAAGGTTGGTGGGGTGGTAATTCCCCATTTACCATTGGCCCTTCCCCATTCCCATTTTTGCCCCATAGGGCTCAATGGGACTGGAGAAGGCGGTAATTATGGTACCGCAAATTGCGGTACCGTATTTGCCTCGGAAGTCCCTTTGCGGGTCCCTACTTTAACGGCTGGTCCAGACCAGCCGTTAAGGTCGGGAGCCGCAAAGGGACCTCGTAATCAGGCGGTAAGGGTTTAACAGCGCCAACACCTTTTACGGCGCCGTTAAACCCTTAGCGCCAGGGTCATAATGACCCCCAGTGTCTCACCCCCTTAAGTGTGCCTGAAATAAACCTTTAATGAGTCTAGAAATTATTGTTTAGAATTACAGAAAGACACATTATTTGGTATTCCTATTCTTTCTTATTTAGGGTCAGTGCCGAAAGTGTTAGACTTGTGGCACTCCTGTTCTTAATTTTTTTCTTTTTTTAAGGGGCCTGAACAAGAAAGCAAGCCAATCGAGAATTAAAGAGCCACATGGTGCTGGCAACAGCACAGAAGCTTGCATTACCAAAAAAAAAGAAAAAATATTTTTTTCAAATTTTTTATTTTAGCAGTCGCAAGGGAGACCCCAGAGGTCACAATGGAGACTCCTAAATGACATCCCTGGTCTCAGCACAGAGTAAAAGCCAAGAAAGACCTCAGAAACAGAAAATGGCGGAAAAAGAAAAAAGGGGCCATTTTGACAAAATGTACTGCAGCTGAGGGTTCAGCCTGTGGTAGAAAAGCACAATGGCTGGAACAATTAAACCACTGCGACCAGTCATTTAAAGTAGTGAGGGTAACATACACATGTTACATGGGAAAGTAGGATAAGGGGCTACTAGGTAACACCGCAGCACTCCACATAAAATGGTGTGTGCTGGACCTACAAAGGGAAAAGGTAAATAAAGTCAATTTCATTTTACTATTCTTGGGAACTGTAGTTCACACAAGAAAATGTATTTAAACCTTAGAAGAAATAAAGGATTTCTAAGTGATACTGCACTGAGGGTGCTGTGTGTCACCATGCAAAAAGCAGATGTCTATGGAGTTTGTCAGACTCTAAAAATAGTGAAAACACAAAATCCAAATCTGTTAAAAACACATGAGACAGCGAGAAAAAGGTTGCACTCACTGAGGAGTTAAAATGAAAAAGTCCTAAATCCAGCAATAGAGCTGGGGTCTCTAAGGTGGGAGGAATTTAGCACTAGAATGGAAATTCTCCCTAACACTTGTTCTCCCCTAACCCCATTCTAAGGGACACAAGGATCTAATACTCAACAGGATGGATCTCCTGTTGCAAGTCAGTGAAACTGTTTGCTGAATTTTTTGTAAGCCTTGTTATGGCACTTTTCTAACATTTGCAAGCCATATGACCTACAAATACTGTTGGGTACATCTCACTTGTTTTATGTGTAGGGGACCCGAGTTAACAGTCCCTCAGAAGTTCTGACAACTTCTAAACCTACAATAGGCTTTTCCAAGGGGTCCTTAGGAAGGAATTCCTTAGACCTAGATGGACCTGCATGATTCCTCACCCCCACTCTCACCTGAGCAGGTCGGGTGTCTGGTATCTTGGTTGGAGGGGTTGTGGTTGCTTCATCTTAGATCTTATTTTATCTGGCTTAGAGGTTTCCATTCCTAACACTTGGATGTACACTGGAGTCTTCAGCAGAAGATACAACCGTCGTAAGGTGTTCAGCCTTAGACTTATCTTTCCTGGTTTTCCCTAGTGTGTTGTATTTTTTCTGGTGTGAGTATTTAGGGGCATAACTTCAGTGTTGTCATTAGCCAATGTAATGAATATCCATGGGTCATCCTCAAGCTGGCAAATGTCTGAATTGGATTTGCCAGGCTTTGAACTTATGTAGTTTCACCAGCCGTGTGAACTCATAGAACCCACCTTTGCTATAGTTGACCTATGTTATATATGTGTGTGAACACCCCACAACTTGTCTTTCCTACAGGAGGCATGTTGCTTGTCCTGAATCCTGAATTAATCCTTCTTATAGGTGACAGAACGTATTGCCTGTGTAAATAACATTAATTTATTCTTATTTTTGTATTTCTTAACTCCATTGTAAGAGTGGGTTGTTAATCCAATAGCCCATCTGGCTAGAGACATTGAACTTAGTCTGCTACCCATGTGTAATCTAGGGGTATTTGGTGGGGCTGGTCTCTGATTATGGTTGTTTGAATACAGTGTTTTGGAAGCTCAGATTGAATCACTAAACCACTCTCCCAACTTGTTCTGATAAGGCTCTCAATCCCTGTCAAAATCACCAGAACTCATCCTTCCCTCAAGTAACTAGCTGATTATCCTGGGTCCACTGCCCAGAACCAAACTTTCCCATAGGTGACTGGCTTTCCACCTCTATGCTAATCCCCAGATCCAACACTTCCGACATCACACAATAACTTGTTCTTGCATAGCTCTTACTGACACAGTTTCTCAGTTTAAAGACAAGTTCTAAATCTTTGTGTTGATCTCCAGAGCCAATTCGTTCTACAGGTGAAGTTCTTGGTCCGTGGGCAAATCCCACAATCCCATCCTTCCTGCAGTTGACAGTTTCTTTGTCGATGGGTGAATACCTAGAACCTGTTCCTCCTACAAGACAAAAGTTGATTTTGTCCCTGAAAAAACATCCCGAATCCACCCTTTGTTACATGGGACTAATTCTTCATCCTTCCATCAATCTGGAGATCCAGCCGCCCTTCAGGTAACAGGTCATGCTTTGTTTCTGGGACCTGACAATTCCGCTGAACAAATTATCAGGTAAATGGGCCTCATTACACGGTAGGAGGTAACCATGCCGCTATTAGCGGCATGGCTACTCCCTTTCCGCATACCGGGTCCGGGTAGGCAGTATGGGGACTTACCGGGTCATTCCGACCCTGGAGGACCCGGTAAGTCCCCATGCCAAATACCATTCCCCATTTCCATTCGAGCCCCCATAGGGCTCAATGGGAATGGGGATGGAGCTAATAACGGTACCGCAATTTACGGTACCGTTACTACCTCTGAAGTCCCTTAGCGGGTCCCGTCCTTAACACCTGGTCCGACCAGGCGTTAAGGACGGGACCCGCTGAGGGACCTTATAGTAAGGCACTAAGGGATTACCGGTAGCGGTAATCCCTTAGCGCCTACCGTGTAATGAGGCCCAATGTTTTACAAATCCTTCCTTTGCTGGTGTGGACTAGGAACCAAAAGTGACCCTGATAATTTTGTTCAAAGTGTCCTCACATTATGCTGTGAAAGCAGACCCAACCTCTCTCTTAGAAGGGTTTGGGATAGGGGTGATCTCGCAAATGAGAATTTGGAAAATATGTGTCCAAATAGGGCATTGCAAAGCACATTTGCCACTATAAGTTTTGGTAGAATACTGGAAGCTCTATAACACATTCTTAAGTTCAAAGTTATGTGGGTGTTGAGAAGAGATGGAAGGAAAGGTCGGGTTTCATGGGCGAGAGGGTAAAATTAGAAAAATACAGGGCAACAACACAAAAGAGTCCCATGGCATACATAGGCCCACATGGAACATTCCAGAGTTCCCTGTAGGCCAGTCCGCACCTGTTCTTTTGAGTGAGAAAATGCTGAGAATACAACAGGTAAAGTGTAGTGTTTGTCCCTCGGACATTGGATACAATCTATTCTTCTGTGATGTAAGGTATTGTTCCGGGGACAATGCCCAAAATCCATCCGCCTCTGCTGGTGAAAGGTAGTTTGTGCATGAGAAAATCTGTGGACCCCATACTCTAGAAGTGGCAAAACTCTTGCCATGGGCAAACCCGTAGAATCCGCCAATCTTTCAGGGAAAGTCCATGGGGCTTGATGAATCCTCTCCCCTCATGCATTCCAAAAAAACCCTTGTCTCAAAAGCGTATTCTTTCTAAATGAATGGCAGTCCATACTGAATACATCCTTCCTGCAGGCCCTTTGTTCCCTTCTGCAGGCTGCAACCATGTTACCATTAGCTAATTTACCGTGCAACAGTGACTACTGTGACAGGGGAACAGGGAACCTTCCCGAACAAGGTAGAGGTCTAACAGGTCATAGGCCAGAGCAAGTTGTACCCTAAATGTGGCGTGAGGGAGTTGGGAGGGCCCCTGTCCCTTTGCCCCACTGAATGTGAAGACTGGTACCACTTTCAATCACCCAATGACATGCACCCTCCGTTATGGGCAGATTTCTCTTTTCTTTATTTCAGAACTACCTAGACTATCATGCACTGCCACACAACGAGAGAGCCCAGCAGACTGCTGGAGGAAATCTACAACCTCTTTAAGCATTCTGACATTCCGACACCTCCCATAGAAGAGAAGCGTCGCTCACTGCTGTCTTAATGGAGCAGATTGCTGACCAGACATCCAGCAGAGAAAAAGACAGGGAGCCTCATTACAAGTTTCGCAGAACGGGTTAACAGGCTCTGCTAATGGAGGCGGACCCATCAAACCCGCTCCGAAAAATTACAAGGTCCACTCGCGGGACCCGGTAAGGATGCCTGGTAAAACCAGGCATCGTTACCGGGTCCCGCGAGGGGAAGAGGGAGCTAACAACGGGCCGGTCGTAATCGGCCCATTGTTAGCTCCCTCTCCCATTCCCATTGAGCCCTATGGGGGCTCAGATGGGAATGGGGAAGGTCCGGGCCCGGGTTCCCAGAGGGAGGAATTACCGGGCCCTCCAAACTCGGAATGGCCTGGTGTTAAGATTGATTTCTGAACTCTGACCTAGAGGGGCAGAGGTTCAGAAGGCCAGCCTAGTTTCTTGGAACAGGGTAACCTCTGGACAAGCCAGACCAATCAGGGTAGCGATGGCGGCGGTCAAGACTAAGCCTCAAGAGGGGTGAGGGTGACGGAAAGACCTCAATGAGCACACAAAGCAAGGACACTTACAAATTACTCCAGACAGGTGTTGAATCACAATAATACTAAAGTAAACCAACACATCACAATCAATACAAAATATATACAAGACCGAGGGGTCTAAGAAGTTAGGAGCACGTAATATGTAGACCACCTAGATGGGGAGGAAAACAGGCAGTGCAAATAATCATTAGACCCAGTTCGACATCTGAAATACACCTAACTAGGAGGAAGTCCGAGCCCTACGAAGAGAGGAGCCTTATGCTCAAAAGTACCTGCACGCTCTGGTGCCAATAGACAAAAGAGGGCCTTCTTCAAGGATATCAGGCAGTTCAGGAAGGTGAATGAAGCGATGCAGAACAAGTCCCCACTATTCAAGCAAGGCCTCCACTTGTGGGCAGAGGCAGGGTGAGAGTGCGGAATAGAGTCGCTATTTCGCAACAGCGGTAGAAAAGAAACGGGCGCCTGCGCGAGGGGCCACCGGTTGGGGTATGGACTACTCACCGGTCCCCGACGCAGGCAGACTCAGACTTCTCCAGTTCAGTTCACATTGCTGGCAGGTTCAACTGAGATGATCAGGACGTCTTTACACCATGTAGATTCTGCGTAGCAGGATGCAGGGTCGAGGGTGTCCCAAATGCAGCGGACGTGCACAGGTTGTTACCACAGCAGGGCAACCGCGTTTACTCTGGTCCGGGCGCACTCGTCTCACTTCAGACCTGGGAATGCCAAGTGTACGAAATTCGGTGTGAGGGTGCCGTGGACGCGTGCAAGCAGTAAACCAAGTTTCGAGGGCTTACCCGAAATGGCAGCGGTGACAGAGCAAAGCGTCCTGTGTAAGCTGGTCAGCCCACTGGTTGGCCCAGGGACGCTTCCGAAGAAACTTACTTGCAGGGTTTGATGAAGGTGCCGGGAATAGTTGATCCCACTATTCCAATGGGTCGAAGCACCTTTGCAGACCTTCTAGGATGATCAGATGCAGAGGGGTCTCGCAGGACGACAGCAGTTCAGGGTGCCAAACCTTCAGCGGGTCACCAGCGGTTCCTCGACTCAGCTTCTTGTTGCAGGATACTTGGCTCCTTATCCCTTGTTCGGTGTGAACTCAGGAAATCGACATGGCAGTGGTGTTTTCAGCCTTCTCTTATCCAAAGTTCCCTTCGCGCCAAAACGGAGATGGCCCAATGGGAGATCTGTTCACAAACACTCACACCATACGTGGACCTATCACGGACCACGGTGGTCCCAGGCATTCAGGACACTCTAGACTCTCTGGCACCCAGGATCTGTATTGGGAACAGACACCCCAGCCCACATCCGGGAGGCACACACACGACATACAGAAGCCCGCAAAAGCGTTGTGTTTTGCGGGACAGTGCATGACCAAATAAGGACTGCCCCAGGTCGGCTCGACCTCAGGGAAGGTGAAGGGGAAAGACGGTCAGCGGACAGGACAAACAACCTCGTGGCATGGCCATTTTGGGAGCCAGGCCACCTATTCGTGCCAAACGCGGTAAGTGCAGATAACATGGCGAAAAAGGGTTCAAAACACAAGAGAAACGATAGCTGCCACCAGTCCCGTCCGTGGCACACTTGCACAGTTCATAATAAGTCCATCGAGAGTTTCTAGGGCCTTTGGAATGACTAGAGGCCCAAGAGTGTGGTAATGTAAGTTATGGTGCACTCTTGTTTCATGTTGCACAAAAGCTGCAACATGAGGAAAGGACTATGAGAAACAAAGTCTCCCAGTACTGACTGTCTTAAGGGCATGTCAGTTTCCCCATAAGAATTGAGCGAAAGCCCAGAGGAGTGCGGCGGAAGGCTGCGCTTCTCTGGCAAAGTCTAGATCAAGGTGTAAAACAACAGCAAAAAGTTTGGGGGATGCCACATGGAGGGAAAATTACATACAATTATGAAATCTTTCCTAACACTCGCCCCTCCCAGACTAAGGACAGGGGGAACTAATCCACCCCTGGATAAGTTTCTTGTTAAGGTCGGTTAAACACTCTGGACAACTCATCAGCATTGCTATGTTGGACACCTGGCCTATGCTCAATAGTGAAGTCGAAGCCTTGTAGACTTATGAACCACCTAAGCAACTTTGGATTCTCTCCCTTCATGTTCATCAGCCACTTTAAGGGCTTATGGTCAGTTTGCACAGTGAAGTGGGTCCCATAGAGGTAGGGCCTCAGCTTCCGTAGGGCCCACACAACAGAGAAACATTCCTTTTCTACTGTGGACCATCTGAGCTCTCGGTCCTTAAGCTGGTGACTAATGAAGCCAATCGGGTGTTCCTTACCCTTCTCATCTGCTTGTGATAGTACAGCTCCTATCCCAGTGTAAGCGGCATCTGTCTGCACTATAAAAGGTCTTTGGTAATCAGGGGCCCTGAGGACAGGGGCCTGGCACAAGGAGTCTTTTAAGCCATTGAAGGCCTTCTCACACTCTTCAGTCCAAGTTAACTTCTTGGGTTTCTTCGGAGTGGTGAGAGCAGTCAGAGGGGCAGCTATGGTGCCATAGTCTGCCATGAAATTTCTGTAATACCCTGTGAGTCCTAAGAAGGCTCTCACTTGGGTCTGTGTAGTGGGGGTAGGCCAGTCTTGTACTGCTTGTACTTTACTGGGTAGAGGCTGTATCCTCCCTCCACCTACTTCATGTCCAAGGTAAACCACTGAGCCTTGTCCAATCTTGCATGTACTGGCTTTTATGGTCAAGTGGGCTTTCTGAAGAGCCTGTGACACAATCCCAAGGTGTTTCACATGGTCTTCCAAGGTGGCACTGAAAACTGCTATATCATCCAGATATGCAAGACAGAATTCATCCAACCCATTCAACACATGATTCACAAGCCTCTGGAAAGTGGCAGGTGCATTCTTCCAGACTTTGTCTGACATCCTGTATCCCCTACCTTTCGTAGGTACACTGTCTCCTGTGTCTATGTTATGTTTGCACCAAGGTGTCAAACCAGGGGACTGTGAAAACAGGGGGGGAAATTGCCAAAGCAAACTTTTCACCTCAGCCTGCTGATCAGAAGTCAGGTGAGGGGCCAATCAGACAACCTCAAAGGAGCTATCTGAAGGACTGCTTTGCAACAGGTCAGGGGGAGGTTCAGACTCCTCTTCCTCAACATCTGAAGCCAATAGCAGTGCTGCGATTTCAACTCTTGGGATGAAAGCCTTCAGCCTATTTATGTGGAACTATTTTGGAGCCTGTCCAGGCCTTCCAAGGTCCACTAAATAGGTGACCTCACCCAGGGGCTCCACCACTGTGTAAGGGCCTGACCATTTATCCTGTAAAGCTCAAGGCCTTATGGGATTCATGCTCAGGACTTGCTGACCAGGTGTGAAGTTGATGAGGGAAGCTTTCTGGTCATACCAATGTTTCACCAGGGCTTGTCCTGCCTTCATCTTGTCACTAGCCAGACCCATCAGGAGTACCACCCTTTTTCTGAGCCCTAACACATAGTCTACTATGTTGGTAGTAATAGGGGGAGTGGGCATCTCCCATCCTTCCTTGACTATGGCCAAGGGTCCCCACACAGGGTGACGAAACAGAAGTGCGAAGGGGTTGAAGCCAACACCCTCCTGTGGTACCTCTCGGTAGGCAAACAGTAAGCATGGTAAAAGAAGATCCCGTTTTCTTCTCTGAGGTTCTTCCAGAGCCCCAATCATACTTTTTAACGTTCTGTTAAACCGTTCCACCAGACCATTGGTTGGGGGGGTGGTATGCGGAAGAGAACTTGTAGGTGACCCCACATTCTTTCCACAAAGCCTGCATATACTTCGACATAAAGTTGCTGCCTCTGTCAGACACAACTTCTTTAGGGAAGCCAACCCTAGTAAAGATGCTGAGTAAAGCTTTTGCGACTGACTTGGCAGTCACAGTCTTCAATGGGATGGCCTAAGGATATCTGGTGGCATGGTCGACCAATACCAGATTAAATCTATTGCCTGAGGATGTTTGGTCGTCAAGGGGACCAACAATGTCGATCCCTACCCTCTCGAATGGTACTCCCACAACTGGGAGTGGTACCAATGGAGCTTGGATTGTTGAAACACTCTTACCAGATAATGGGCAGGAGGCACAACTCCTGCAGTGGCTTTCTACTTGCCCCCCCATCTTGGGCCAGTAGAAGTGCATGGATAACCTTTGCTTGGTCCTCTTAATACCAAGGGGACCAGCAAGGGGCACTTCATGCGCCAGCTGCAGGAGGAAGGGTCTTACAGCAAGGAGAACCACCAACCTCCTATGGTCTCCTTCTGTAGACTCTGTGGGCTCACTATACAGGAGTCCACCTTCCCAATAAATCTGATGCTTCCCAGGAGGTTCACCCTCAAGCTGGGAGCAGGCCTGTCTCCTTAGGCCTTCCAGAGATGGGCACTCACGTTGGCCTTTACTGAATTCTTCCCTGTCAGAACAACCTTCTACTAACAAATCGTTTAGTTCAGGATGGTCATTGGGGTCAAATACTTCAGGCATCACCACCTCCTCGTCAGGTCCGGGCGATTGACCAACTACTTCCACCGCAGTGGTAGGCGAGTTAGGAAGAATATTTTCTTTCCCTCTTTTTGGTTTGTTGACTCCTTTAGCCTTGGGTTTCTCCGTTGGCTGAGGCAGAGCATTGGTCTTGGCCAGTGCTGCCCTCGTTTTAGACCTTGTGCAGGGTCTGTCAGCAGTATCTCCCACAAGCCCTAAAGCTCTGAGATCATTGCCCAACAAGACCTTTCCTGGGACACTCCTCTGAATGCTCACTGGAATCCTCACTGCCGTACCATTGATAGTAAGCTTTACAGGTATTACTGGGAACATGAGAGGTGGGCCGTCAGCCAACTTAGTGGGCATCAGAGTAGCTGTGGCAACTTCCTCTGAGTCTACCAAGGTAGAATCCACTACAGTTCGACTGCACCCACTATCCCTAAGAGCTGGAGTATCTACTCAATTGATCAGCACACAGTCTTTAAAGTAGTGCTTGGTGTTATCTGGAATCCTAGCATAAACCTCTGCAAATGTAGGCTCCCAGGAACCCAGGGAAACTAAAACTACCTCAGCTTCTTTCCCACTGGGGAAGGCGTTGGAGAAGAAGGATGCTCTGGTAATCTCTTCTTCCTTGTAGGAGGAGAAGGCCAGATTAGCAGAGTGGACCCCCAAGGTTTTGACCTTACATCTGGGACCCCCTTCGCGTGGTCAGTTGCTCCACAAGCAAAACAAGATCCATTGGTCTGTTTACATAGGGAGGTTTATTATAACAAGAGTTCTGTTTTGGAGGCTGACCTCCACTACCCTGTGAGTTCTCTTGTGTCTTACCATTATTTTTCTTTTTGTGGCCCTTTTGGGAAGAAGATTTATCAGTTTACCCACCCTCCTTATCTTTGGACTTTTTCCCTCCTCCTGCTTACCAGGATGAGTCTTGTCCTTATGGGACACTCGGTGTGACACCCATAAATCTGCTGCAATGGCAAGCTTCTTAGGATCTATCTCCTTTGAATCTTCCAAATGCTGCTTAAGCTCAGGGGAAGAAGATGCAAAAATGTGTCCCAGCATGACCAGACTTATCATACCTTCAAAGGTAGAAACTTTATAACCATCAACCCAGCCAGTCAAGTTTTTTAAGGATTCAGTTACATAAGATACCCAGGTACCACCTTCTTTTTTCTTATACTCTCTGAATCTTTTTAAGTATTGGGCAGTAGTCTTTCCAAACTTTAAAATGAGAGTCTGCTTCAACATTGCCAAATCTGCTCTCTCAGCTTTTGACATTTCCATAATGGCACTGCAGCCAGAATGGGGCAGTCTGCTAAGTAACCAGGCAATTTTATCAGCAATGAACTTCACATGTATACTCAAATGTATTCAGCCAGTCCATAATGTCATTCTTTTCCTCATACACACTGAGCAGATCTTTTGGAACCCTTGGATGAGAGGAGGCCCCAGACACATGTCCAGGACCCTTGGATCCATTGGCAACTTGGAGCTTGGCCAGTTCGAACTGGTGATCCCTGTCTTTCTGTTTTTCTGACTGTTTGATCTTTAGCTTGGCCCTATTGAACTCAAGCTCTTCCTGGAGTTTGGCCATATTGAACTCAAGCTCCTTCTGCTTGAACAGCAGCTCTTGCTTCTTGAATTCAAGCATGGCTTCCCCATCAGCACTGGCAGAGGAAACATTGGACATTTCATCCTCCCTGTCCTCATGGTCGCTGTGGATCAGTGCAGCGGCAGAACTGTCAGTTCTACCAGTGAGAGCAGCCCCACCTCCTTCTGCACTGTCCTCTGAAGCTATAGCGCTAAGCTGAGCTTCTTGCCACGCCATGATTCTTTGGATCATTTCCATTTTGGTGCCTTGAGAGGAGACACCACTTTCAGCACACATCTTTTTCAATGTTTCGGATTTAGAAGCATTTAAAGTTAACAAGGTACTTGTTTCCATACTGTTAGATAGGACTATGGCCTTTAAAAAGTTATACTACGACAATTCAATATGTGTCCTGGTAGGAATAACTTGAAATGCCTTCGCTCATGCGCAACACCGGATACCTTCAGTCGTATTCCACCGATGTACACCAATTTGTTAAGATGGATTTCTGAACTCTGACCTGGAGGGGCAGAGGTTTAGAAGGCCGGCCTAGTTTCTTGGAACAGGGTAACCTCTGGACAAGCCAGACCAATCAGGGTAGCGATGGCGGCGGTGAATACTAAGTCTCAAGAGGGGTGAGGATGACGGAAAGACGTCAATGAGCACACAAAGCAAGGACACTTACAAATTACTCCAGACAGGTGTTATATTAAAAATATAGACACATTTATTACAAGGCCTTTGTAACATCGACCATAGCAAAGAATCACAATAATACTAAAGTAAACCAACACATCACAATCAATACAATATATTTACAAGACTGAGGGGTCTAAGGAGTTAGGAGCACGTAATATGTAGACCACCTAGATGGGGAGGAAAACAGGCAGTGCAAATAATCAATAGACCCAGTTCGACATCTGAAATACACCTAACTAGGAGGAAGTCCGAGCCCTACAAAGGGAGGAGCCTTATGCTCAAAAGTACCTGCACGCGCTGGTGCCAATGAACAAAAGAGGGCCTCTTCAAGGATATCAGGCAGTTCAGGAAGGTGAATGAAGCGATGCAGAACAAGTCCCCACTACTCAAGCAAGGCCTCCACTTGTGGGCAGAGGCAGGGTGAGAGTACGGGATAGAGTCGCTATTTAGCAACAGTGGTAGAAAAGAAAGGGGCTCCTGCGCGAGGGGCCACCGGTTGGGGTATGGACTACTCACCGGTCCCGGACGCAGGCAGACCCAGAATTCTCCAGTTCAGTTCACGTTGCTGGCAGGTTCAACTGCGATGATCAGGACGTATAGACACCGTGTAGATTCTGCGAAGCAGGATGCAGGGTCGAAGGTGTCCCAAATGCAGCGGACGTGCACAGGTTGTTACCACAGCAGGGCAACACGGCAATCTCGTTTACTCTGGTCCGGGTGCACTCGTCTCACTTCAGACCTGGGAATGCCAAGTGTACGAAATTCAGTGTGAGGGTGACGTGGACACAGAGCAAGCAGTAAACCAAGTTTCGAGGGCTTTCCCGAAAGGGCGGCGGTGACAGAGCAAAGCATCCTACTAAGCTGGTCAGCCCTCTGGTTGGCCCAGGGACACTTCCGAAGAGGCTTACTTGTAGGGTTTGATGAAGGTGCCGGGAATAGTTGATCCCACTATTCCAATGGGTCGAAGCGCCTTCGCAGACCTTCTAGGACGATCAGATGCAGAGGGGTCCCGCAGGACGACAGCAGTTCAGGGTGCCAAACCTTCAGCGGGTCACTAGCGGTTCCTCGACTCAGCTTCTTGTTGCAGGATACTTGGCTCCTTATCACTTGTTCGGTGTGAACTCAGGAGATCGACATGGTAGTGGTGTTTTCAGCCTCCTCTCATCCAAAGTTCCCTTTGCGCCAAAACGGAGAGGGCCCAATGGGAGTTCTGCTCACAAACACTCACACCATACGTGGACCTATCACGGACCACGGTGGTCCCAGGCATTCAGGACACTCTAGACTCTCTGGCACCCAGGATCTGTATTGGGAACAGACACCCGAGCCCACATCCTGGAGGCACACACAAGGCATGCAGAAGCCTGCAAAAGCATTGTGTTTTGCGGGAAAGTGCATGACCAAATAAGCACTGCCCCGGGTCGGCTCGACCTGGGGGAAGGTGAAGGGGCAAGATGGTCAGCGGACAGGACAAAGAACCTCTTGGCATGGCCATTTTGGGAGCCAGGCCACCTATTCGTGCCAAACGCGGTAAGTGCAGATAACATGGGGAAAAAGGGTTCAAAACACAAGAGAAACGATAGCTGCCAACAGTTCCGTCCGTGGCACACTTGCACAGTTCATAATAAGTCCAGCGAGAGTTTCTAGGGCCTTTGGAATGACTAGAGATCCAAGAGGACGGTAATGTAAGTTACGGTGCACTCTTGTTTCATGTTGCACAAAAGCTGCAAAATGAGGAAAGGACTAAGGGAAACAAAGTCTCTCAGTACTGACTGTCTTAAGGGCATGTCAGTTTCCCCATAAGAATTGAGCGAAAGCCCAGAGGAGTGCGGCGGAAGGCTGCGCTTCTCTGGCAAAGTCATAGATCAGGGTGTAAAACAACAGCAAAATGTTTGGGGGTTGCCACATGGAGGGAAAATGACTGTCAAGGGTTTTGACCCATGTTGAATTATTAGGCCAGAACAAAACTAAATCAATAGACTGGGTAGATGTGGAGATGAGCTGTCGCCGCCCATCATTCTATCCCAGAACAAAACTAAATCAATAGACCGGGTAGAGGTGGGGATGAGCTGTAGCCGCCCATCATTCTATCCCAGAACAAAACTAAATCAATAGATTGGGTAGATGTGGAGATTGAGCTGTCGCCTCCCATCATTCTATTCCAGAACCAGGAGAACCGCGCAGTTTTGCGCCCACCAAAATGGTCGCCAAACCTGCCACCCACCAGTGCAAGCGTGATGGACTGGAAGCACCAGGGGTGAAAGGTGGTGCCAAAGGAAAAATAGCAGTGTCTGTTAGATCAAAAGCGCCTTGAAATCACTGCTGTTTCTCTGAAGTGCAAGCTCAAAATGTCCATTTCAATTTGTTCAAAATCCGTTTTTATTGCTGTCAACAAGTTGCTAAAATCATGGGCACAAGACCACTCTAAAGATTCAACTTTCTTGAGGGGGGTTCCACATCACCACTCTACTGTAAGGATGCCCATCAAACAATGGCAGCAAGGATTAGAGCTGTCAAGCAAAATCCTCCTGTCAAATTCAACTCCTAAAAGAATAGCTACAGTTCCAGCTTTGGACACAAGCCGGCGCTAGCGGTCTAAACTCTGACAGTAGAACTTTACTTCAGCAGTTGCCAGCCTCCTGAGACAGCTGGAAACTTCAAAGCCTTTTTGGTTAATTGAAAATTTAAACACCTGCTGTTCCCTGAAGACAGGCTGATTCAATTAACATTGCAAGAGGCTGGGAAACCTTCTCACCTCAGAACTACACACAAGAAGCCAGGAGATCACATGGACTTGCTAACCAAATGCAGAGTGGCCCCCTGGCCTGCTGACCTCAGCCGACACAAGACTCTTGCAATTGAATGGGTATGTTAATTTGGGCGTGGACTGTAAACAGAGCTCTGCCTGGAAGAAGAGACATGTGATCCCTGACTCACCCAGTTCCTAGGGGCGGGCCAGACACTTTTTGTGAATTGAATTGAAGGCAAATATATGTTTTATAAAAACACTGATAACTAATTGTAACCAGATGACAGAAATGTACAACTTTGGGATCTTTAAATTGACACATTCAATTCCCTTTTCCTTGCGGAGCACGCTGACAGACGACTTCTCATCCAGAGATCCAGACTTCAAATCCATCAATCTCCAGAGACCGGTGCCTGACAGACCCAGAGAGCAGAATTATCCAGAGAGACCAGATCGCTGAGAGCAGACCCAAATCGCTGTGCGCAGAACCAGTACCCAGTGGCGAGAGAACCGCAGCCAATCCTGACCCGATCTGTGACGAAGTCGCATTCCTGTCCAATATATAGTGTCAGTACTCATCCAGGACTGTGCAAAACCAAATCTCTTAGTTGAAATAATCTAATTCAAACTATTTCAACCTATTAGAACGGCATCATCAGAAAATGTGTCCATCCTGTTGATTCAAAACCTTCCAAAGCGCATCTGTCATTCTGAAACTGCAATTTCAATTCTGAAAATCTACCTCCACTAAATCGTCCGTATCTCTTGAACCGTTGGTGCTAGGAACAAAATGTAACTGTCATTTTAAAGCTGAGATGTCCAAAGAACCTAGACACAATTTTCTATTCATTATAATTTTTCCGTAATCGCGCTCGACGCACTCGGAAAAAGTGCTGCGATTTGCGATTTGGCTCAAATTTCTTCACGTGTCAAAATAGCAGCTCCTTGCTTTCCTTTGCTGAAATTCGTTTGCAACCTGACAATCATTCATAGAGCATTGCTAAAGTGATCCTGAACAAATTTAAAGTAGCTATCACTCACCCTGAACCTCCTATAGGGAATTAAAAGCAATTTGAGTATATTTTTCACTTCATTGCCACCACCTTTAAAAGGATTTTGCCTGTGTTTAAAATCATATCTGTTTTCCTCTAAGCTCGCTGGGGGGAACTGGAACTTTGTATTGCATTTGTGTGTATTCCTGAGAATTGTGCGTGTTACTTCCATCTGCTTACATTGCATAGGGGGGGAGTGAATTGTCAAAGAAAAAGTGATCACATTATCTTTTGCTGAAGCCATATCAAGTTTATTTCTGTACTGCTTTTTATTCATCTTTGCATCTCCTTGAAACCATAAAGCATTCTCTGATACCTTATTCCCCTGTTCCTAGTCATAAGTCACCAGAACTGTGCTATTGTAGGATTACCTATTGCTGATTACTGCTCATATTCACAAGTGTGATATCAATTATTAATTTATTATAAAAGTGTGATATATATATATATATATATATATATATATATATATATATATATATATATATATTGTTTAATTCTCAAATAAACCTTTTAAATTTGCAAAACAAACTTGGGGTCAGGGGGATTCTAAGAGAGGGGTGTTATATAAGGGTTGTCATCCAGAGTACACGAACTGGACATACAAATATATAATTAAGGGCTTCCCTTGAGCAATCCCAGACAAGGCACTGACTTAGTGGGACTGCCTGATTGGAGTCTTTAACAAAGTGGGGGCTCGTCCGGGATTCTGGATTAGATCTATCACTTGTGCAGATTAATACAGTGTGCCAGCTGACAGGATTCATATCCGGTTAGATCACCACGCTGTGTTACGCTGTAAAGCACTCCTCAAAGGAACGCTCTAAGGAAACGGTCTGTTTTGCAAAATAAAATACAAACTTTTGTAAGTCAGGAAGGAAATCAATCTCCAGAATGACGATCTTGGTATATATGAAGATAACTAGGGAGCACCTCTTACATAAACTGTTTGTGAGAGGTGAATGGTTTGAACAGGACCAAAATGTATGGTTGCAGGCGATCATACAACAGGTCACTACAACTGGATCAGATATGTGGAGAGATCAGGGTCCCTTACATGTGGCCCTGAGTGAACTATATATGGCTTCTAAGGCCAAAGATGAACACAATAAGATCGCCAGGATAGCGGCATATTTGTGTCTATATATGGGAGCCATGCAGGACAAATGTGCTGAAGGCCAAGATCTGGCAAATAGGCAACTAATGGCATTAGAGAAGGCCCAATCTGACATGGTCTCTTATGAGCAGAGGCTGCAGAGAAGCCAGGAGTCAGAAAATAGTAGGCAGTACATTAGTAAAATAAAGGAGGATATGGATATCCTGCAACAGGAAAAGGCTGACCAGGATACCAGATTTCTCGCCTTGCAGAAGGAGTACCAAGAAGGTTTGGACTCCCTACTGCAGAGCCAGAAAAAGCTGGAGCAACAACTGGCTTTAACAGGGCATGCACTGAGCAGGTAGCTACCCTGCAAATCCGACTAGACAGAGAGAAAGAGGAAAGCAATAAATTGATTTTGAAAGACCTGGATACCCAGGCAGAGTTTGATCAAGAACGCCAGAAAGCTGGTGCCTTTCAAAGGCAGAGGGACGACCTGGTGGCACAGATGCAGGCTATTAGTCAGGAAAGGGACACCTTAGGCCAGGAAGTCTGACAATTAAAAAAAAAATTGAAGGAAATCACCTGGCCCTCCAGAGGCTGGGTGACCTCCAAAAAGAGCATCAGAACTTGTTAGAGCACACCAGGCGGGTGGAAGATGCTCTGCCAAGAAAGGAGCAGGCCAGTAGGGATGGGACTCAGGGGGTAACCCTCCTGCAGCAAAGAATGGCCCAGTATTCCAGGACCAATCAGGAGGCACAGAGAGAGAATGAGGCTCTCTGTCAGCACAATGATAGGCTCCAGCAACAGGTAGCCATGCAGGAGAGACTGATAGAGTCTAGTAAGGCCTTGGTTGAGGAACTGAAAGCCCAGGCTCTTGCATTGCAACCAGGAGCAGGAGCTGATAGAGATGAAGTTTGCTGGGAAAGGGAAACACCTGAGCATAACCTCAGGAGCCCTAGTACCAGAGGCCTTCATCTCTCCCAGTCACTGGACTCTGCCACCCTCATGTCCCCTGGCGCACATGAGCACAGGGCCACAGGGATGGCAGATTAATATCCAGCCAAAAGGATGGGGCTCATGGGCCAGTACCACCCAGGAATGGATGGGCGGCCATCCGGGTATGGGCACCCAAGCACAGTGCAATTTAGTGAGGAACCCCAGGAGAGTAGGCCCACTAAGGGCATCCTGAAAACCGCTGCCCAGTTAGGTCAGTGGGGGGGGGGGTACCCAGCAAATCCTGGTAGCAAGAAGGGATCTGAAGACTCCTCTGAGCATCACAGGACACAGGAGACCAGGTCCCCAAATTCTGCCAGTCATTCCCAGGCTCGCAGAATCCGGGAAAACCTGGAAGATCAGACGGGCACCTCTGGGAGCAGTGCTTCTGAGTCGGAGGATGAATGGGCCAGGGTGAACCGAACCAAAAAGACCAATGAGGCAAAAAGGGCCTTGCTTAAGGACCCATTAAAACAGATTAAGGCAATCAGGAGTGTCATCATGCCTTATCACAAGAACTCCAAGTATTCTGTGTGGGAACACTTGGAGCTCTTTGAGCAAATGATGGAGACCTTCCATTTGAAGGACAGCAGTAGCTGCATCCAGTACGTCAAATGGACATTCTCCCCAGAATACTCCAGTTTCTTTGCGGGGCTGGAGGACCAAAATCATTCAAGATGGTCCACCTATAGGGCGGCCATCTTGAAACACTTTTCTGTGCATAGAAATCCCCAGGAGGCTCACAAAGCAGCCAACAATTTGCAATGTGGGGAGGATCAGGCCCCACAATAATCTGTGCAAGAACTGAAGCGTGCCTTTGCGCAGATCACCAGAAGGGTGCGCACGGACAGCAGAGAATTCGTCAACAGATTTTTCCATGCTCTCCTCAAATACATAATGACCCAGTTCGTGAGAGATTTTCATGAGAAAAGATCTTTAGACTGGGTCATTGAGCAAGCCACCCGCATCTATGAGGTGCAGAAACCAGTGGAAAATAAGAATCAGCCCAAAAACCCCAAAACCAACAGCACCCCGGATGCTGCCAAGGTGGCAGAGGTAAAGGTTGCCCCCGTTTTAGATTTGGAGATGGGGGGGCCTAAAAACTTTCCTGCACCAAATAATTCACAGCCCAGAAGGCCCTCGGGCCAGTCACAGACAGGGAGTCGAGGAGGTAGTCCCACAAATGGGGTCCCCCGCTCCCCTGACTGTGTAAGTCCCCGCTAAAAGGGAAACAGACCAATCCTGGGATATGTGTGGACTCCTCCAGCCCAAAGGGGGATCCAGCCAAACACCTGACCCAGGGAACTTCCCTCCTAACTTCCCACAGGAGGGCAGACATTCCCCAAACACTGGGCAGAACTTTTTTCCCAGGTATCCACCCAATTTCCAACCCCAAAACCATCCATCCTCCTTTCCCCAATTCCCTGAGCCCAGACAACCTAATCCGGGAGAGGGGAGGCCAAGGGTGGAGGGGCACCCAAATCTTCCCAACCCCGGGTATTACCAGAGAAGGGATAGCTACCCTTCCCGGGATCAGCCCAGAGGATAAAACAGAACCCCGTATCAGCCTGAGCAGGTTTCCCAACTTGAGCGCCGGTCCAAAACATGGCACGGGATCTGGGACACATGCTGAGGGTGCAACAGAACCCTCAGATGAGCGTGCCAGCGCAGAATGCCCCAAACTCTGGGCCTGGTGCTCCAGAACAATGACGGGGGCAGCACCCCGATAACCCACCGGTTCCCAGGGAGGAGGCACAAGGGGAAGGGGGAAGTAAAGCCTTGGAGGAAGCTTCCTTCCCAACTTGTAAACAGCCCCTGGAAAACCAGGAACCGGAAACAAAATCTCCTACCCCTGAAAGTCTGCCACCCAAGGAGCAGAGAGGAGGTAGGAGAAACAGAGGACCCAAACAGACCCACTTTGTGGAGGAGGTACAGGTCTTCCAATTTGAGGGAGAGGGATCCTCAGAGGATGCTGGGAAAAGGATCTTCTCCTTCAGAGATGGGGGAACTCCTCCCAAGGAAAAATGGGTCCCAAGAGATTCCAATCCAGACTGGGTAGATGTGGGGATTGAGCTGTCGCCGCCCATCATCCTATCCCAGAACCAACAAAACCAAACTTCCCTGGTTCAAACCCATCCGGGTGACTGCCTCCAAAGAGCGGGGGACGGCCCAGAACCGGGACCAGGGGAACCTAAAACCGAATCAATAGACTGGGTAGATGTGGGGATTGAGCTGTCGCCGCCCATCATTCTATCCCAGAACCAACAACACCAAAATCCCATGGGTCAAACCCATCCTGATGACTGCCTCCAAAAAGAGGGGGGGGAGCGGCCCAGAACCCGAAACCATTTTCAGTTGCCAACTTTTTCTTTCAGATTCCCCAGGCTCTCCACAGAATTCTGCCCAAATCTCTTCGCTAGCAATGTCCAAAACCAGAAAATCTGCCGACCAGTTGTCCAAAAATGTGCATTATCTGTGTCCCCTTGAGGAGAAGGAGGGAAGATACTATGCCCTGGTACAAGTACAGGGGCAGGGTACAATTTTGGCACTGGTGGACACTGGATCCCAAGCTACCCTTCTGTCCAAAAGGGCCTTTGATGAACTCAATGCAGGAAGGGTGGAGAATTACCGCATTCCTCTCACCTCTCTTCCTAGACAACTCCAGAACTTTGACGGGAAGGAAATTCCCGTCGAGGGGACTGCAGATTTGGACATCAAAAATTGGGCGACACAAGGTGAAACACCCGGTCATAGTTGTGACTCCAGAGGGCACCCCTTGTTTACTAGGGAATTACCTCCTGAGAAGGTTGTCACCCCTAATAGATTGCGTAAACAAGGTCCTCTGGACCCAGACTAGCCGACCAATAAAATTAAAACAGAGTGTCAACCATGTCAGTTTAAACGGCACCTGTCACATGGTTGAACAAAAATCTGACCAAGTAGAATTTCACTTCCAGAACAACCAAATTCCAGACGTAACAGTAATAGTAGTAGGACAACAGACTGGTGATGGGGGTCCTCTCTATTTCTGAAAATCAGCCCTCCTTCCAGTTTAAGGTGGTATTCCACACTTGAAGGAAATACTCTCAAATTCTTTACCAATCCACAATCAGACACTCCCACTCCTATAGTCCAGAAAGATGTGAAATCAGCTCAGAGCCTGGCCGATATTCAGCAAATTGGAGAGCAGTTGTTCATCCCTGTTCAGTTAAATGATGGGAAGGACTCTGTTCTCGCTCGAGTGTGTGTGAACAACGGTAAGAGCTTCATCAGCGAAGCCATGTTCCACCAACGCCCAAAAGATCCAGCCATTCCCACATTCAAACTGATAGACAAATGGTAAATGGACATGGAAGCACCCAACTCCAAACATCTCCTGCCAAGCAGGTGTATGCTCAAAATCTCCATTGGCAACAAGAGCATAGCCCATAATTGTTGGGTCGTGTGAGACGTCACTGCCGCCTTTTAGTTAGGCAGTGACATTCTCAATCGCTTTGCCATTAGTTTGGACCTAATAAACTTCAAAGCTTGGTCCCGATTAGCGGATAATCCCATGGGCTTTCATGATCCAGAAAAAGTATTTAGGTCAGCTCAATTGCTACCTTATGCAGTTGAAATTCAGATTAAAGAGGAAGTCACCATCCCAGAAAGGACCCGACAATTCTCCCTGGAAGTGAAAGTTAAAAGAGGACAAAAATTGAAAAACCCTGATTCTTATATTCATCAAAATGCTTTCCTTCAACAGCAAGGGTTGGGGGTAAACCCAACACCATTCATCAACATAGAACATGACACCATTCCAATAGAGGTGGATAACAGCGACTTAAAGACTTAAGTCTTAAAGTCTTAAGTCTTAAAGACTTAAAGACTCTAGCCGCAGGCACAATTATTGGAATGGCGGTTGATGACCGACATTTCTCCATTGATTTAGGAAATGAACTGTTAGGACCAATCCCCAAGGACTGTTTTGACAGTGACAGTGATGACAATGCAACACCATAGAGGATCTTTACCCGGCATGGGGGGAACTTCCTGGTGTACACTTCTTGCCCTTATGGTAAGGAAGACGTGACTTGTGATTTCAGAAGGGATGAGGTGATTTTCCAGGTCCATGAGGGCTGCCTTTCCCACCTGAAGCCTCCAGTCCAAATCAGCACTCTGACCAGGGACTTCTCCACCCAGCTGGAGGAGGCCGCTGAGATAGCAAAACCAGAAGTCTTTTCAGGGTTCAGGCAGATGGTGGAAGAGACAGTCAACCTAGCTGATGCCTGCGTGACTCTAGAACAGAAGCAAAAGTTGAAACAAGTTTTCTTGGATTTCCAAGATCTCTTTGCGGTAGACTCATATGACTGTGGTCGCACCAACATCCACACTACTACAATTCCCACGGACCCTGGAATGACTCCAGTGTTTGTGAAGCAATATCGTTTGCCTCTCGCATCCATGGAGTCCCTTACTGAAATAATTAAGAACCTTGAGTCCTGGGGAATAATCCGTCCAGTATACAGCACCTTCAATAATCCGGTGCTGGGAATATTGAAGCCAAACGGCCAGTGGAGACTCTGCGCCGACCTTAGGGAGCTCAACAAACGGGTACATACTTCCCGATGGCCTCTGCCCTACATTGACCAAGGGCTGGCCCAGATTCAGGGGTCGCAGGTATTCACTGCAATAGACCTGACCAATGGATACTGGACCGTGCCTGTCAGCAGGGAGGACCAATACAAACTGGCTTTTACCTTTGGGGGCCAGCAGTATACATGGACCCGGACTCCCTTCAGATACCTCAACTCCGGCAATGAATTCAACATTTTCCTACATAAAGCCATGCCCGACCTGGGTGCGAGGGGTAACCTGGCTTATGTAGATGATGTCCTCATCAAAAGTTCATCTGTGGAGGAACATATAGCGGAGATCCGTTATATTCTGACACAGTTAAGGGCCGCCGGAGCAAAACTTTCCTTTCAGAAAGCATAGTGGTGTAGAACCCGTGTTAATTTCTTGGGGCATGAGATTACTCCTCAGGGTCTCTGTCCCCAGGAAAATAAAGTGGAAGCACTTCAGAAACTGAAGGATCCCACAACTCTGCGGGAACTAAGGAGCCTCCTTGGACTGACTAATTACAGCAGAAAGTTCATTGAGGGCTACGCAGAGATCACCAGACCCCTGATTCATCTTTTGAAGGGGGGGATCAAGTGGGAATGGGGTCCAGAACAATCCGAGGTAGTAAGACAACTCAAAAGAAGCCTCTCACAAGCACCTTGCCTAGCTTACCCTGTCAGAAACAAGGAGTTCTTCCTGGGGACAGGGTTCTCTAATACGTGCTTGATGGCAGTATTATACCAAAAGCATGACAAGGTCAATAAAGTAATCTCCTATGCCAGCAAAACTTTATCCTCTGTGGAGGAAAAATTCAACGATTGTGAGAAGGCACTCCTGGCAACGGTGTGGGCATTGAAGAATTACCGCCCGTTCATCAAGGGGGAACACATCATAGTGGAGACTCCACACCAGCCTCTGCAATACCTCCAAAGTGACAGAATCCGGGCCGGAAATGTGAGTAATTCCCGAATTACTTCCTGGATTCTGTCAATGCAAGGCTTTCCTGTGGAGGTCAGATATTTCCAAAAAAAGAAGAGTCCCCTCGCGCAAGGTCTGGCTGACTTGCATGATTGTGCCAGAGAAAACTGTGTCGAGGATGAAAGTCTAAAAATCAAGGACAACATGGCGGCATACCTTAATTCCCCACACAAAGTCTTTGAAGAAGACAAGTGTGAGGGAATGCCCACTGTCTATGTGGATGGATGCTCATACCATGTTGACAAAAACGGGGAGAAAGAACTGGCAGCCGGCTTAGGGAATGCATGGGTGTAGGAGTTTCCAGAACCCTCCGCTGGGTACAAAATTGGTCCCCGAAGTAGTCAGGTGGCAGAGTTGATGGCGGTGCATCAGGCCATGCTCACTGCTGTCCAACATCAACTCCACGAACTGGTCATAATCACAGATTCGGATTATGTACGGAACGGGTTCGTGGAGCACCTGGTTAATTGGATAAACCAGAGGCATGTTATGTGCTAATAACAAACCCTTGAAACATGGGAAGTTAATCCAAAACATTGATGACCTGGTCACCTCAAATGGGATGACCATCTACTGGAAAAAGATCAAGGGTCATTCCAAAGTAGAGGGACCAGACAAAACTGGAAATGACTTAGCTGATCAGCTGCCCAAAACCGGGGCCATCCAAGGGGGTCTAATAGAAATAGAGTTGGGGGAAATCCAGGTCACTGCTATCACTAGGTCCCAGACAAATGCTCACAATGATCTTTCAACTGCACAATGGAGTAAGGAGACCCCTGATGCTGATTTAATTATGGCTCAAAAGGGGGATCCAATAATTGGTAAGTTTTACCAACACATTGAGGACCCTGAGAACTTTCCCCTGACGGATACCGATTACATTGGGAAGGAGGACCTTAGATTGTTGATGAAAAGTCCAAAGATGTTCGGAATCCAAGACGGTTTGTTGGTAATGAAATCCCAAGCTGGCCATGATCAGTGGGGGATTCCTACCTCATTCCGAAGCCTAATGTTAAGTCACGCCCATGATGCGGCCACCGCCGGTCATAGGTGGTTTTATACAACACTGGAAATCTTAAGAGAGGTTGCATACTGGCCACACATGGGGCAGGACCTCGACCAATACTTGAAGGGGGGTCTGGTGTGTGCACAATTTCAGCCAACATCCCTCACACACCGGGTGCCTCTCCAAAAGAGGAGGGTGACACGGCCATGGTCAGATTTGCAAATCTACTTCGTAGGCCCTGTAATTCACTCGTCTAGAGGAAACAAGTACATGTTGACCGTCACATGCTTGTTTACCAAGTGGGTGGAATGTCTCCCGGCCCCAAAGTGCAAGGCAGAAACAGCAACTGCCCTGATGATTAACCACATCTGTTCCCGTTTTGGTCTACCTCAAAGGATTGAGTCGGATAGAGGTAGCCATTTCACCAGCGAGGTAATGACAAAGATGTGGGAGATACTGGGGGTCAAAAGGAAGTTACATATTGCTTACCGGCCAGCTTCTTCTGGGGCAATGGAACGCTACAACCGGACCATTGTGAGCATCTTAAAAAGGTTTGTGGCAGATTCTGGGCCAAGTTGGGATATCCGATTACCTCTGGCCCTAATGGCCATCAGATCTACCCCGTCATCTGCAACTAAAATGTCACCATTTGAGCTGATGACTGGATGCAATATGGTGCTTCCCCAGCATTTGCTCTACAAGATCCAAGAGCAGATGTTGATAAACGCCTCCACAACTCATGAGTATGTGGAGAATTTAAGGAAACACCTCCAACATGCTTTTGCCTATGCTCAGCGGAACCTAGAAAGATCAGCTCATAGCATGAAGACCCACTACGACCTGAAGACCACCAGGAAGGAATATAATGTGGGAGACCGGGTCTATCTATACAATTTCCAAAGGAACCAGGCTAAACAGCAAAAATGTTTGCCTACATGGAAGGGACCGTTTGAAATTATAGACAAGATCTCCCCAGTAGCGTATAAGATCCGCTTCCCCAAAGGTAGTCTGGCGGAAGGGGAAGACAAGTGGGTCCATATAAATCAGCTAAAGTGTTGCCATCCCAGGCACACTCTGCAGCAACTGGAGGAGTCCTCTGCAATACCAGAGGGGACTGCTCCAGATTAATTCAGTTCCACCCTAAAATATTCCACATATAGCCTATAAAATTCTATGATTCTCGAACATGTTCTTGCCCCCTGATTTAAAAAAATGTATATGTTCATGTTTTTGACTATAAAAGGTATATGCCTCCCCACTATATCAATAATGGGGGAGAAATGTCTCTGAATAGGTATTGCCGCTTTTGCTTTATCATCCTAGGAGACATGAAACCGTGGAGACTGACCAAGGAGAACGACCCAGGGACTGGGAGCAAAGATCCGAGGGGCACTGGGTACTGCCCAATATTCCCATCAGGACCGGCGAGGAGAACCGATCGATCCAACTGGAGGGAGGAAAAGATGCTGAACTGTGCCATCTACGGAATTGGAAGAAGATGATGCGGACATACCAGCGCGTGGATCAAAACATCTGTTGCACCCGACTCCCCCTCGACTCGAAATCAAAGCGCAGTCGGGCGGGGGGGCTTGTCAAGGGTTTTGACCCATGTTGAATTATTAGGCCAGAACAAAACTAAATCAATAGACTGGGTAGATGTAGGGATGAGCTGTCACCACCCATCATTCTATCCCAGAACAAAACTAAATCAATAGACCGGGTAGAGGTGGGGATGAGCTGTCGCCGCCCATCATTCTATCCCAGAACAAAACGAAATCAATAGATTGGGTAGATCTGGGGATTGAGCTGTCGCCGCCCATCATTCTATCCCAGAACCAGGAGAACTGCGCAGTTTGGTTGCCAAACCTGCCACCCACCAGTGCAAGCGTGATGGACCGTAAGCGCCAGGGGTGAAAGGTGGTGCCAAAGGAAAAATAGCTGTTAGATCAAAAGCGCCTTGAGATCACTGCTGTTTCTCTGAAGTGCAAGCTCAAAATGTCCATTTCAATTTGTTCAAAATCGTTTTTATTGATGTCAACAAGTTGCTAAAATCATGGGCACAAGACCACTCTAAAGATTCAACTTTCTTGAGGGGGGTTCCACATCACCATTCTACTGTAAGGATGCCCATCAAACAATGGCAGCAAGGATTACAGCTGTCAAGCAAAATCCTCCTGTCAAATTCAACTCCTAAAAAAATAGCTGCAGTGCCAGCTTTGGACGCAAGCTGGCGCTAGCGGTCTAAACTCTGACAGTAGAACTTTACTTCAGGAGTTGCCAGCCTCCTGAGACAGCTGGAAACTTCAAAGCCTTTTTGGTTAATTGAAAATTTAAACACCTGCTGTTCCCTGAAGACAGGCTGATTCAATTAACATTGCAAGATGCTGGGAAACCTTCTCACCTCAGAACTACACACAAGAAGCCAGGAGATCACATGGACATGCTAACCAAATGCAGAGTGGCCCCCTGGCCTGCTGACCTCAGCCGACACAGTAGACTCTTGCAATTGAATGGGGTATGTTAATTTGGCCGTGGACTGTAAACAGAGCTCTGCCTGGAAGAAGAGACATGTGATCCCTGACTCACCCAGTTCCTAGGGGCGGGCCAGACACTTTTTGTGAATTGAATTGAAGGCAAATATATGTTTTATAAAAACACTGATAACTAATTGTAACCAGATGACAGAAATGTACATCTTTGGGACCTTTAAATTGACACATTCAATTCCCATTTCCTTGCGGAGCATGCTGACAGACGACTTCACATCCAGAGATCCAGACTTCAAATCCATCAAGCTCCAGAGACCGGTGCCTGACAGACCCAGAGAGCAGAATTATCCAGAGAGACCAGATCACTGAGAGCAGACCCAAATTGCTGTGCGTAGAACCAGTACCCAGTCGCGAGAGAACCGCAGCCAATCCTGACCCGATCCGTGACGAAGTCGCATTCCTGTCCAACATATAGTGTGAGTATTCGGCCAGGACTCTGCAAAACCAAATCTCTTTGTTTAAATAATCTAATTCAAACTATTTTAACCTATTAGAACTGCATCATCAGAAATCGTGTCCATCCTGTAGATTCAAAACCTTCCAAAGCGCATCTGTCATTCTGAAACTGCAATTTCAATTCTGAAAATCTACCTCCACTAAATTGTCTGTCTCTCTTGAACCGTTGGTGCTAGGAACGAAATTTAACTGTCATTTTAAAGCTAAGATTCTGGCCGTTCCACGATTTACTATTCATTATACTTTTTCCGTAATCGCGTTCGACGCACTCGGAAAAAGTGCCGCGATTTGTGATTTGGCTCAAATTTCTTCACGTGTCAAAATAGCAGCTCCTTGCTTTCCTTTGCTGAAATTCGTTTGCAACCTGACATTCATTCATAGAGCATTGCTAAAGTGATCCTGAACTAATTTAAAGTAGCTATCACCCACCCTGAACCTCCTATAGGGAATTAAAAGCAATTTGAGTATATTTTTCACTTCATTGCCACCACCTTTAAAAGGATTTTGCCTGTGTTTAAAATCATATCTGTTTTCCTCTAAGCTCGCTGGGGAGAACTGGAAGTTTGTATTGCCTTTGTGTGTATTCCTGAGAATTGTGCGTGTTACTTCCATCTCCTTACATTGCATAGGGGGGGAGTGAATTGTCAAAGAAAAAGTGATCGCATTATCTTTTGCTGAAACCATATCAAGTTTATTTATGTACTGCTTTTTATTCATCTTTGCATCTCCTTGAAACCATAAAGCATTCTCTGATACCTTATTCCCCTGTTCCTAGTCATAAGTCACCAGAACTGTGCTATTGTATGATTACCTATTGCTGATTACTGCTCATATTCACAAGTGTGATATCAATTATTAATTTATTATAAAAGTGTGATATATATATATATATTGTTTAATTCTCAAATAAACCTTTTAAATTTGCAAAACAAACGTACTTCTTGCTCAGTGGGGTCAGGGGGATTCTAAGAGAGGGGTGTAATATAAGGGTTGTCATCCAGAGTACACGAACTGGACATAAAAATATATAATTAAGGGCTTCCCTTGAGCAATCCCAGACAAGGCACTGACTTAGTGGGAATTCTTGATTGGAGTCTTTAACATTACATACAATTATGAAATCTTTCCTAACACCCGGTAATGACTCATTCTGGGAACCTGGTAATGGAGCCCGGTTTGGCGGCAGCCATGGACCTGTTAGCTCCATGGCTGCCGCCAAACTCGTAATGAGGCCCAGAGACTATGAAAACATACAGGGCTAAAAATGACCCAACTCCGGAGGAAAAGACAGAGACTATGAAAACATGCATGGCATAAGAGAGCAGGGCTAAAAAGTTGTTTGTTTGTTTATTTATTTGGTAATGCGCACCAAACCCTTAGGTAGCTGGGTGCAACAGAACAAGCAAACTTATGGCTTAGTTACAACAAATACAACGAGTACAAGATACAGAGACACACATGTTTATGTCGCACTGTTCTATGATGACCCAACCCTGGAGGAAAAGACAGCTTTAGATTGGCCGATCATGTCATCTGAAACACAGGACCAATGGAAGGGGGAGGAAAGACAGATGAAGGGACTCATTGGTATAAAATATCTGGAGTAATGAAAGACGGGCTGGATTGCGAAGGAGAACCGAGAGAGCATGAGGAAGACAGAATGCGGAGCAGAGTTCTGAAGAATCTGAGGACTCAGATAGGAGTGAGAGTGCGGCACAGTGTGTGTGAGATAGTGGCAGTTAGTGCAAAGAGTGAAGCTGTCATTGTGAGGGTGTATATGAGAGTGAGTGGTAGGAGAATCATGTGAACGAGCTAGAAGAGGGGTAGAGTGAGAGTGTAGAGGGTGAAGGAGAGAGTAGAGAGAGTGAGATATGGATGAAATGTATCAAAAGAATGGCAGTGCAGGATTGAGAAAAGGGTCACCCAGGAGTTATAGAGGGAAAGGTTTGCAGGGCAGAGTAAGTGATTGGTGGAGGAGTGAAGTAATACAGATAGGAAGGAGAGAAGGGTTTGAAGATTGGAAGAGAGAGACAATAGGAGATCATTTGAAGAGACAGGAACCATCTCGAACAACATTAGGACCACCATTTGGGGGAACACTAGAATAGAGTACCCTTTCGGAAGTCCCGGAAGGATTAAGATAGATAAGGCCTTAGCCTTCAAAAGTAGAGGTTATCGATATTTAATGTTCACGCTGACCTTAGGCGACAGGGAGACATGGGTTTTGATTGATGGATCCCGCAGGAGATTGAAGGACCAGCCAGAATACTGCCTTAGTTGAACTACCCTACAGTCTCAAACCCTGACAAGAAATATGGTGAAGATTTGATAATGAAAACCTGCGAACCATCTATGAGAATAATGATTTTTTTTTAAGGCAGCTGTGACACTATCCAGTAATGTTGTTAAGTAATTTTGCTAAGCTGCTCCAATGCTGCAGCATTAAATGCACATCTGGCAATATTGGTCCCATCCAACATTGCAGCTGTGTTTGTTCCCCTGGCTGCACATATCCTGCGCACCGATTACTGTCCCTTGTGCATGCGCCGCGATGGTGAGATGGCAGCACTCAGGGAAGTGGAGTGTGGGTCCCCTAAGACATCAGTACTGGTGTACAGGTACCGTAAAGCACACATCCATTGGCTCCATCAATCAGAAAAGGCACAAAGTCCCAGTCAAGGACCATCCCCCGTGTCTGACGTCAGGAAGAGACCTACAGGGTTCTGGCATAACACTCTCTCTGTCTCTCCCCCTCTTTCTCTCTCTCTATTGCTGTTCTCTCTCTTGCCTCTTTCTTCCTAACCTAATGGTCCCTTTTCCGATATGTGTTCAAATAAAAATGGATATACTTCTCTTTATTTGAACTCCTGAGCCTAGCCATGAAGCATCTCCTGCTTCGGATTCAGCAATGCAGTAGTTTTCAAGGATTGCATGAAAGGTGACTGAACAAATGTTCAATTGTGCAGGCAATTTATGTCACTAATAAAGGCACTCCCACTTTTAATCTGCTCCATGATTCTGTTGGTTCCCATATCCCCTTGTAATTGCTCCAATAAAGTAAAAAGCGTGCCATAATGTGGACAGGGAGAATTCGGCTATTATTTATGTAGGAAATTCATTGAAGCAGAACCAACGCATTCAAGCCCACATATCGCCATCTCCTTCTGGAATTATGCTCACAGTGAAATTCCCCCTGGAGTGAGGCCCATTATTTCATTAGAGTCCATCTGTATTAGACACCTCACACAAAGAATCCCACAAGCAGTGTATTAAAGAATGTGGGTGTGAGTCAAAACGTTTTAGTCGAACCTATGTGCAGTAAAATGTGTAATTTACACAGACAGCAGGGAATGACTGAGAGTTTCAAGACTTTATCTGGCTGTATCCCTTGCTGCAGATTTCTGCACTGCTTATTTCAAGTACATAGTCGAGCGCTCGCTTTGACATCTGTGCAGAGCCTGCCGACGCAGGTTCGAATCCCGGCAGGGACAAACTCAGCCTTTCATCCTAATGCAATACTTTATGTGTTTGCATCTTATACTCATACACACCCTTTTCTAGGGTTGTGAGTGCATTGGGAATGGCGCATGCACACAGCGCCATTCTAGTACAGTGAGTAGAGCACTCGCTTTGACATCCGCAGGTTCGAATCCCGGCAGGACCAAACTCAGCCTTTCATCTTTCCATGGTCAATAAATGAGCACCACACACCGTCGGGAATAATAATGAAGGATCAGATGCCTGAGGGTTTGTAGTGCTATATAAGTGCTAAAAGAAAATATGAAAGCTAGACTTTTCTTAATGAGGAAAGCACATTAGCTAAACCATATAAATTAGCTTCTGAGGTTTATCATTGCAAGATGGGCAGTCTGATGCATCCAGATTGTAGTTTTTCAAATGTTTCCTATGTGAAACGGGAATGGGACAAACAGCACTAATGACATTCCCTGGCTGCTTTGCAATAAATCAAGTCTATTTGGCTTTAACTACCATTAAACATAGATAATTAGATAGAAACCGCACCTCATGGTAAGAGTGGCTGTGCACTTGCTCAGTCGCCAATGCACAGACGTCCTTCATGAATGATATGTATAGGGTGGATAGTGCTATGATAATGTGCTGTTGCTTTGGTCATTTTCTTAGACTATAAGATGAAAAAGTGTTTTCCTCAAAAACATGTTGCAAAAACTGCACTGTAAAAATCAAATGGCAGAACTGCAGATGCTACATTATTTAGTGCAGGTGATTATAACCAATAATTAAGCACCCAGAGAAGGCACAGAGGCTCAGGGTAATTAGTGCTATAGGGTTGCAGTTTTTTAAATGTTATCATTTAATACATAAAATGTAAAAGCATTGTTTGTCTGAAATGTGTCCCAGCAAAAAGTGTGAAGCGCTGGGGGCGTGGCTAAGCGCTGACCAAGATGGCCGCCCGCGTTCACGCTGCCGCTTCCGTGATCATGCTATATATCATGGCACATTAACTTTCACCTGAATAATACTTAAAACTACCTTTCCTTTACCCTTAAAGTCCCTGGTGGTCCGTGGCGTTATCTTTGGAGGCAGAACCTGCCGTGAGAGTGCTGGCGAGAAAGTGCGTAAACGCAGCCTGCACCATTCCGCGAGGTCCTGTGATTCGAAGGCCGACATCTCCTGTCAGCTGTTCTGGCTAAGCACGGCTTGAGAAGCGCTCGCTCAACAGGAAACGGCTCTTTCACAATAAGGGCTCACACTATAAAGCCCAGAGATATTTTGTTTCAAGCAAAAAAAGTACTTTGCACCTTGTTGCTGAAAATGTACTGTACATTTGGGCCCCAATTTCAAGGGTATTTCAATACACATTTTGCCACCAGCAAGTGTGTATGCGCATATTACATTCTTTACTGGAGGAAATGTGTTTAAACAATATCAAGGTATTATTTACATTGAATTACTACAAATAATATCTATTTGCAGCTCAACTTCCAAGCAATACTGCCTATATGCACTTGTGTTGGCCTCTCATGTTGTGCTCGGCTGTACTGCAGACTTATAGGACTTCTACTAAATAATTAATTTTTGGGGTCCATGTTATAAGGTGACTAATACAATATCAGAATATCACTGTGGCTACAACTAAAGAGCTATACTGTGCAATTCATGATGTCATCTAAAAATGGGCAAATCAAAGAAATACCTTCATCTCCTTCTACCCTCAAAAGGCAGAAAAGTGACTCACCCACGCCAATAGAAGAAACTCAGGACTCAGCCATGAAAACTATTATAACAGAAATAAGGGCCGTAAAACCATTTCTGGAAACCACAAATGCTAAACTGCAAATGCTTTATGATAAATGGTCTAATTTTGAGTCAAGAATAAATGAAGTGGAGAGACGTGTTAGTGCTGCTGAAGACGTTAATGGTAGAGTTGACTTTCTGGAAACTACAGTCAAGTCTCGGCAAAACAATCCGAAAACCGGAAAAGCAGGAATAGAAGGAATACAGTGCGGATTGTGGGCCTTCCTGAAGGAATTGAATGAGATAATCCCTTTGTGTTCCTAAATTCCATTCTTCCTAAACACCTTGCATTCCAGAGTCAGCGCATCTCAACATCCAGAGAGCTCATTGAGTGGGGCCGATCAACTCAGTGGGTAATGCCAACAATGCCCTCAGAGCTTTTATATTTGCCCTACTAGACTATAGTGATGAACTGCTTATTATGAATAAAGTGAAGCTAATAAAACAGCTTGTGTAGGATAGCAAGATGACTGTTTTATCGCAGGATGTGTCAAATGCCCCTGCAGCTATGTGAAAAGAATTGCATTACCATCAGACCTGCCCTACGACAGCTAAATGCCAGATATGGTATCATACGGTCAACCATTCTAAAGGTCACCTTCGATGGCCACACTTCCACCTTTCAGAATCCAACTGACTTAAGACATTTTATTCAAAGTCATAGAAGAGAGGAAATGGATACGTCCAGACCACCTACTTGAAGATATATGACTGAATATCAACTCTTATCTTGAAGCATTAATGCATTAGAATACAGACTTGATTCTGTTCACTTGAGTGGGGGGTTAGGCTAGCTTTCTCCCGAATGGCTCTCCACCCCAGTGTTTGTCATTCATACTCAACATGGATGGGAGTGGCCATTTCCTGTTAGACACAATACTATCTATAGCTACTTTTTTGCTTGTACATTACAAATATCCATATTCATTTTGTTTGTCTACCTATTTCCCTTTTCTTTTTTTAAATGTATTATTATTTATTCTGCTCTCCTCTGCACTTTCCACTCTCCCCCTTCCGTGCACTTTTTCCCTTTCCCTTTCCCATGCACTTGCGCGTTCTCAATGTCACTGGGCCTAGTAAGATCGGTGTTGCTATTCTCCCCTGTTTCCCCGCCCTTGCCTTGCCGCGCTCTGAAACACTTGTGTACAAGCGCAATACAAATAAAATATCATATCATATCTTGTTTCTCTCCTTCTTCTTTATCACTACATACTCAGATGAATACATTACTGTTTATGGCTATCTTCTTGTATTACTACTCACATTTTCATGCGAGCCTTCATCCTGATAGAACATATACATCATGTTGGCTGTCCTTCTGTGTATATTAACCTCATTGTAAAATATGTCATTTAGCAGAGCCTCCTGGAATGTTAAAGGACTGAATAATCCTATTAAGCGATAGAGGGCCTCATTACACAGACGGCGGTAACCATGGCGCTATTAGTGGCGCTATTAGTGCCATAGTTGCCGCCAGTATTTTACTGAGTCCGCCATGGTGAATGGCGAAATTACCACCCTATTCCAAGGTGTGTGGGAGCGGTAACTCCCCATTCACCATGGCCCTTCCCCATTCCCTTTTTTGCCCCCATAGGGCTCAATGGGAATGGGGAAAGCGGTAATTACGGTACTGCAAATTGCGGTACCGTAATTACCTCCAAGGTCCCTTTGCGGGTCCCGTCCTTAACGGCTGGTAAAACCAGCCGTTAAGGTAGGGTCCCACAAAGGGACCTCATTGTAAGGCGGTCAGGGTTTCCCGGCACTGGTACCCTTACCGGTACTGGTAAACCCTTACCGCCATCCGTGTAATGAGGCCCAGAAAGTCCTATCTCATCTTAACAGAGCTAAGACATCGATTGCATGTATTCAAGAAACTCATATTTCACAGGCAGAAGCTGCTAAACTAATGTGCCTCTGGGTGGGTCAAGTGTTCTCTAGTGCTGCTAATGGGAAAAAGAATTGAGTTATTACCCTTATTAATAGGGCATTCAATTGTAAAGGTTCCACGTGTTAATATTGCCGCAAAGAAATCACTGTACAAGAATGGCGCTATTTTTTTGCAGCAATATTACCCCCATGCAACTCCAATGTTTTGTAAAGGGACCGGGTGACACCCCTGCAATCCCTGCTCCCATTAAACCCCATCAATAATGTTGCCTATGCCGTTTCTCGATGACTATATATATGGCGATATTATTGGTGGGGATAATATTCTGTGATACCATTGTAAAGTTACGGCTACTGAATCGGATGATCTAGGTAGATGGGTGCTGGTTAAGATGTTAGAAGATTCCACTGAATATAATATTTTAAATGTTTATGGCCCAATAAATCCTGATCCCTCCTTTTGACTCAAATAAGACATTATTAACTCTAACCCTAACAATCTAATTGTATGTGGGGATTGCAATGAGATCATGGATCTTTTTTTGGACAGGAACTCAAGTGTATGCTTAAAAAGTACCAATTCTCACTTTTAATTTATAACTTAAAATCAGAATTTGATCTAACTGACATTTGGCACATCATTTATCCCTCTAGTATAGAATTTACCTTTTTTTTCCAATCCCCGCAGCTGTCTCAAAAATAGTCTATGTATTTATTTCCAAATCCATGGCTAACCGTCACACACCAGTCCATATCCCACTCATAGCCCCAAATAATACTTATAAATCCAATAGGTGGAGATTTTTTTTTTTTTTTATTATTAAGCATATTATTAGTTTACATTTTAAACCTTTTTATGCTTCAAATTACTCAAAGAAAACACGAGAAAAGAAAAAAGTAAAAAGGAAGGATACATAAAAAACAAGATATTCCCTATTAAAACTGCATATAAAAACATTGGTACCATCAAAAGAAAAGTTTGCCTTTCAATACTCCAGTCCATTACATATAAGTCTTTTCCTTTTTACCAATTTGGCAAATATATCTTTAAAAAATGCCAACAGTGTTAAAATTTCGGTTGTTCTCCTTCCTTGATTAAGACAATTCAATAGATCATTACGAGACAATATGGTAGAATGTTGAAAAAGAGGCCCCAGGTGTTTTGTTCTTAAATCTTTAAGCGCTACACATTCCATCTTTAGGAGTACTAGAGTTTCAAACGTTTCAGGGTAGATTCTGCATGTTTAATTACGAGTCCCTACTGGTTTACGTCTCTCCATAACCTCCCTTGTCGGGTAAAGATTAAACTGAAATCTCATGAATCTTGTCTCAGGAATGGGGATTGAAATTTGCTCAGGTATCCAGGTCATTCTCCTTTTTTCCTACTGTCTCTGTTTATTCCTCCCCCACTTTTCATTGTTCGTATTCTTTCGCCTGTAAATTTTCAATCTTGGTTGTGTAGTTTTTTCTTAACGTGGTCAGGGTTTGCGAGTAACAACTTTTCACTTAGCTGTAGACTTTTTAATATTTCCCCACATGTGCTCCTCCATTCGTTAAGTGACCTTTCACAGTTTGTTTTCAGAACCTTTTGCAGTACCTCGAATCCACCTTCACCTGGGGGTTTTAAACATTTCCTCAAGAATGAAAGGGATTTCCACACCATAGTGGTGTAAAGTGAAACTGTACCGGTTTGCCTTCTTATCACTTCTATCGGGAGAGAATTGGGCCTCCACTTGAGGCCAAACAGACCCCAGGAGTTGCAACTGCGTTTCTACACCATAGGTCAGTATAGGCATCACCTTCACTTAATAGAACTTTATAACCAGTATTAGAGAGAACTTGCCATATTTACGGTTGATTATTCTAGCCTGAGTGGCCACATTTTTTGCTTTTGATTTCATGGCCATTTCACTGTGTGAGTCAACCATACTGATGTTTAGTGTTAGGCCTAGGTACTGCATTGAAGTAACCTCAGGGTTTTTTTTTCCCTTGCAAATGCCAGCTTCTCTTCGAACTTTGTGATCCCCCTGTGTCGCCTATGGTTAGGATTTTTGATTTCTGAGGATTAATCGTTAATGCGTTTGAATCCACATATTCCAACAGCGCATTTAGTTGCAGCTGTAGCCCTACCTCAGTTTGGTCGAGTAAGAGGAGATCATCAGTGTAGAGGAGTCTTTCCACTGTTGTTCCAGCAATGCTGGGTGGGAAGCATCTTACATCCTCAAAATAGCTGGAGATTTAATTTCGCCCTCTTGAAGGATGAGCTATTGACACAATTGATTTCTCAACAGCATAACAATATCTTTTCAGAAAATAATAGCCAAGATGCATCTACTGCTAATAAATGGGATTTTGATAAGGCTGTACTTGGAGGACATATTATATCCTTTGCTGACAAAAATTGAAAAATCTCAAACAAGAATCGGACAATATTCTTAAAAGAACCAAATCCCTGGAATCTCAGTATATACATACCAACTCTATATCTATTCTTAAGGAAAGTATTAAGCTTAGAATGCAATATAATAATATTGTTACACAATATTCATGTGGTAATCTTTTAAAATATAAAGCAAAAATGTATTATTTTTCTGATAAGTCAAATAAATCACTTGCGTCATACCTCAAACTTAAAAAAAGAGAAAGCCAGGACTGCGTTCTTTAAAGATCAGACAGATTAAAGATTTCCTAATCTTATAAAATCTGAGAATCTTCTCAGATAAGGAAATCATACATTTCCTCTACATTTTATCAGAAATTGTACACTTCTGATGCTCTCCCCAATAACTCTCATGTTCAAGACTTTCATCGACATGTATCTCATGAAACATATACAAAAGCTGATTTTTCTCTCCCAATGAAATTTATAAAGCCATAAAAGATCTCAAAAAAGGTGAAGCTCCTTTAAGCATCCTTATCGATTTTTCTGCTCACTTTAACAATTTTTTAGTCCCCAAACTAAATAAACTTTACTCCCATTTCATAACAAATGAAAAGCAAAGTGATCATTCTCAGAAGCTATGTTAATAGTTTTCCCTAAAACCCAGAAAAGACTCTGAATTGCCACAAAACTATAGACCAATTTCCTCAATTAATACTGACTGAAAAATATTTGCCAAGATTCTAGCAAATAGACTTCTCGCCCTATCACCTAATTTACTTTAAAATGATCAGTTGGGATATGTTTAAGGGAGATTATCTTCGGCCAACATCAGGCTATTTATGGATGTTCTAGATACAATTCACAAATCAAAGACTCCTGTTCTGCTGTAGCACTGTATGCAGAAAAAGATTTCGAAAGAGTAGAATGGAACTACATGTTTCAAACCCTTAAATGGAATGGTATTGATAACCCATTCATGTCCATGATCAAAGTATTATATTTTAACCCTAAAACACCAGTTTTTTATTAGTGGGCAAATGTCCCCATACTTTCATTTATTTAGAGGAACACGTGAAGGCTGCCCCCTTTCGCCAATTCTTTTCATTTTAACCTTAGAAACTTTTTTAGAGGCAATTAAACAGGAGAACAACATACTAGGCCTTGAGTGTGGAGGAGTCCAGGTTAAAGGTGCGACTTATGCAGACGATGTACTAATGCTTTTGAAAAAAAATAGATATCAGTATACACTATACCTGCTGGACATTATTACGCAATTCTCACTAGCTAAATACAGATACATCAGAAATTCTGCCTCTTAACATACACCGTACTAAGCATCATCCTCAATCTTTAGTGGTGAAATGGTGTCCTACAGGTATCAAATATCGTGGTATGCAAATGTCTTCTTCTATTAAAGTTACTATTAAACAGAACACTGCAACCTTTCTGTCTGGAGTAAAAGAGCTAACTGACTCATCGTCCTCCTTGTACTTATCCTGGTGGGGTCATTTGGAATCTATTAAAATGTTGATATCCCCAATTATTCTATATCTTCTTTATATGCTTCCAATCCCCCTTACCTCTTCTTTATTTAAATCTATTGACTGATGTCTAGTTACATTTCTTTTGGGATCAAAGAAGCATAGAATTTCTTTATGTAAACTTAAATAAACACAGGCTTTTGGTGGAGTAGGGCTCCCAGATAAAAAAAAGACCATATGGCCTTTGTTTTGTGACAAGCACAACTGCAGTTTACGCCTGTCAACTATAACAATGCACCTAAGTGACTTCTTTTGGAGGGCGGGATGGTTTCCCCTCAAACTATTGCTGATTGCTTCATCATCAAGAGGTAAAATAGATTCATTAACTGTGCAGGTATTAGTCTATCTGCACTTTATCTTAGAACCTATATGTTTCCCTCTTTTACAAAATCATCCCAGTACATTTTACAATATATTTGGTTTAATTTCTTAATAAAAGTTAATAAAAGAACAAGCTTTTGGAAACCAGGGTCTCTTTGGGCATTAAGCATATTAATCAGTTATTTGTACAAGGAGTTCTGCTGACCTTCAATGAAATCGCTGCTAAATTCCATACTCTGATCTTATTTTTGCTGCAAAATATGAACATTATGGACACAATTATGGAAATCTGTGACTTATTAAAATTTAAAGCCGTTGCTCCTAAGGCAGAAAGAAAGCAACATATTTTAAATTCAACTTTTACTGCCTCATTGTTCTATAAGAATATTCTAAAGCTGCCTACCTTAGAAAATGTATGGAAGTGTCAGGCTGCATGGCAGCAGGACTGCACTTTACCAGATAGCCAGCTACAGTGGCATCTTGTGTGGAAGAATATCTCCAAGGTTACAACGTCAGCCTACTTCAGACTTTATACTTCTTTCATCAAAGAGCCTTTATTACTCTGCTCTCTCTATTTAAATGTGGAATAGCACAAAATTACAATTGTTGTCCTCACACTCAGGGCTCCTTTAAACATATGGGGCCTCATTATGACTGAGGCGGTAGCAATGGGGATCTACCGGGGCATACCAGCCCCGGTGGACCCGGTAATGCCGGGTGCCGGTAATAATTACTCTGCATTCCCATTTGAGACCCATAGGGCTCAATGGGAATGTGGAGGCCGGATGCACCGGCACCATTCCTGAATGGTGCCGGTGCATCCGACATGGTCTGCTTGCGGATGCCGGTACGCCTGCCAGGTCAGACCTGGTGGGCGAAAAGGCTCCCCTGAGCCGACCTTGTAGTTTGCCAGTCCGATAACAACGATACCGGCAAGCTTACTGTGAATGTGAAGGGACCTTAACGTCCAACAATGACTGCGAGCCAGTACCCGCGAGCGGACGTGGGTTGACTACATGTGACTGCCAGCCGGCAACCGAGCGGGGTCACAAGTGGTTTGTGCGGCACCGCCAAACAGGCAATCCCAACCTCGAGTCAGGAAGGAACGGCGTCCACGACTCGGAAGTAACCCGCATGTCAGAACCCGGCGAGGACCAGGGAAGAAGCTTCGTCTCTGGGATCATACAGGCCGTATGTAAACAACTGAAGATACGGCAACTCCGAACATCGGTGTACCATCCGCAAACAGATGGTCTCGTAGAGAGCTATAACAAAACCATTAAGCACATGTTAAAGAAGATCACCGAACCCTCAGGAGCAAACTGGGATAGGGTCCTACCTTTGGTACTCATGGTACTACGCAACACTCCTCAGTCCGCCACTGGGTTTTCTCTGTTCGAACTGTCATTTGGACACAAACCGAGAACGGTGCTAGACATAGCAAAAAGTGAGTGGGAAGAACAGGAAGAAGAGACACCACTTACCGATTATGTCTTAGAATTACGAGAAAACCTATCCAAATTAAGGGACATGGCACAATCTAATTTGGGTAGAGCACAGCAGGCCCAGGAGAAATACTATAACCGCAATTCCAGAGTACGGTCTTTCAAAAAGGGGGACAAGGTATTGGTGTTGTTGCCTACCGCCTACAACAAAATGTTAGCCCAATGGAGAGGACCCTATAAGGTATTAGATGTCTTGGGCCCAGTTAACTACTTAATCGAACAGCCAGATAGAAAGGATAAATCAAAGAACTACCACATAAACCTGTTAAAAGAATGGAAAGAAACCCTGGACAGTCCTATGGACACCAAAACCATGAATATGTCACAGGCCTGTAATGGGTCTACCCAACCGGCTCTTCAGTCAGTACAATGGGGGCCTGAGTCATCCCAAGAGGAAAGGAAAGAACTACTGGAGGTACTTACGCCGTTAAGAGATGTATTTTCATATGAACCTGGGAAAACCCATCTGATAGAACATCGGATAGAGACCCATCCAAACCAATACGTGAGGGTACGGCCTTATAGATTACCCGAAAGCAAAATAGAAGCGGTTCAAAGATAAGTGGACGATATGTTGAAGATGGGAATCATTGAACGATCCACTAGTCATTGGTCGTCCCCGATCGTTCTCGTTCCAAAACCGGATGGGTCCACTCGGTTTTGTATGGACTACAGAAAACTGAATGGCATATCAACGTACCAGGCCTATCCTATGCCCCGTGTAGACGAGTTATTAGAAAATCTAGGGGCTGCACATTATCTGACTACAATAGACCTTACCAAGGGTTTCTGGCAGATCCCTTTAAGAAAGGAAGACAAAATCAAGACCGCCTTCTAGGCACCATCAGGGTTTCACCAGTTCACAGTCTTACCATTTGGACTGCACGGAGCGCCAGCTATGTTCCAATCGCTTTTGAATCAGATATTAGCACCACATGTTGCTTACTGTTCAGCGTACTTGGATGATATTATCGTATATAGTACTTGTTGGAACGATCATCTCATACACCTACAGAAAGTAATAAAAGACCTTGATGTGGCAGGCTTGAAAATCAATCCAAAGAAAACAACTATAGGGGCCCGACATAAGAGATATTTAGGATACTTAGTAAGAGGCGGTAAAATCCGACCACATCTAGATAAAGTCGATGCCATTCTGAAACTTCCTGTACCAAACAACCGCAAACAGATGCGTGCATTTCTAGGGTTCGTAGGTTACTAAAGGAGATTTATTCCCATGTTTTCCTCAATAGCCTCGCCCTTGACAGAAGCCTTGAAAACATCCTATAAAAAGAACGTTCACTCCGATCCCAAGGCTCTCCAAGCTTTTAAGGAGTTGAAACAAGCCATTTCTGTGCTACCGGTTCTCAGATGTCCCGACTTTAAAAAGGATTTCTTTTTACAAACTGATGCATCTGGGTCCGGACTTGGGGCAGTACTTTCCCAAGGCACTGAAGAGGATTCATACCCTATTGCCTTCATAAGCAGAAAACTCCTAAAACATGAGGAGACATACTCCACAATTGAGAAGGAGTGTCTTGCCATCAAGTGGGCCATGGAGACCTTGAGATATTATCTACTGGGGCGTACATTTACTGTCTTTACGGACCACGCACCCTTACAATGGCTGGCAGTTCAAAAGGACTCAAATCAACGTGTTTTACGATGGTTCCTAACACTACAAGCGTTCTGTTTTAAGACCGTTCATTAACCTGCTGCATTCCAGCTCATACCAGACTACTTATCCAGAAGTGTTGATCGTCCCGAACGGCTCGATTCTTCGGGGAGGGTTTGTGAACATGAAGGAACCTTAACGTCCAACAATGACTGCGAGCCAGTACCCACGAGCGGACGCGGGTTGACTACATGTGACTGGGAGCCGGCAACTGAGCGGGGTCGCGAGTGGTTTGTGTGGCACCGCCAAACAGGCAAACCCAACCTCAAGTCAGGAAGGAACGGTGTCCACGACTCGGAAGTAACCCGCATGTCAGAACCCGGCGAGCCGGGTTACGAGCGGGAAGAGAACAATACCTGCGGTGCGGAAAGCGGCCGCGGAGCCCGCTTGGACAACGGGTCAGGTGTAAACAACGAGTAACCCAAAACAAACAGTACAGCCTCACGGACTTGGGGGTGGACAGACAGCATAGACCCCAACCAGGAGACCACATTAATACCCCCTCCCCGGGCATGTTACCTAGCACACTCACCTGAGATCCTCCACAGTAGCAGTCGGGTCCAGCCAGAGGGAACGTGGGAGAGAGCGGAGTGGAAACCCTCAGTCAGAGAGAAAGGGGGCGGGGCTTCAGGGGATATTTGTAGAGTTAGCAACAAGGTTGCTTCTGATTGGTTGATTGGTGGTTTTTCCCTATATAAGAGTGAAACTGAAAAAGGATTGTGCGTGTTTCTCCCACGCTATTTCAGAACAGCCGACCTGCGGGAGAGACGCTCTGGGTCTATGAAGACTAAAAGGACAAATTCCACATCTCATCCTTACCAAAGAAGACTGAATTAAGCTTCTTGCTAATTCTTTATTTTTTTTTGCCTGAATAAAGGACTTTTTGTTTCTTCATCCCTGCCTTCCTGCCTCATCATTACACTTACCATTACCATTGTTACCGGACCGGCAACGTTATAATGAGGCCCATGGTCTTTGAATGTGAAAATGTCAAATTATTTTGGAAAAGCATTTTGGAATGCCTTTAAGCTCATTTTCAATTTACAATAAGATTATTGTTTTAGATTCCTTTTCTTGGGCAGTGCAATGATACAACATGTAACAGATAAGAATGGATGTTATTTGTTTGACCTTCTTATTGCAGCAGCAATTCAAGCCATAACATCTAACTGGAAGAATTTAAATCTCCTGTTTTATAAAATATGGTGAAACTCCATTTGCAACATCCATAGGCTGGTAAGATGCAATGCGACCTCTCCCTCCTTTCTACTAAAACATGAGTTGAAATGGCAGCTATTTCTAAGATGTTTAGATACTGTAGCCTCCAACTGATGAATAGATTAAAGAATTGCTCAACATTTTGTATGCAATTATCCCCCCTCCCTTCCTTTTGTACATGTCCGTCTTTTCTTTTGACGTTAATGTTTTATTGTTTGTCACGTTGAAATGCTCATCTAAAACTTTAAGTTTTATAGGCAAAGGTCCTCATTCCGAGTGCAGCAGTAAGGGTTTAACAGCGCTGTTAAGGATGCTTACTGCCGCATTCCGAGGTCCTTTAGCGGGTCCCGCTAAGGGCGGGTGGTATAACCAGCCGCCTTAGCGAGAGCTGCTAAAGGACCAGGGAGCTAATAACGGGCCCGTTATTAGCTCCCTTCTCATTCCCATTGAGCCCTATGGGGGCTCGAAAGAGATTTGGATGGCTTCCCTGAATGGGTAAATACCAGGTCCTCCAAGGTTGGAATGGCCCGGTAATTCCCCATTCAGGGAACCCAGACCCGGTATGCGGTAAGGGGGTAGCCACGGCGCTAATAGCACCATGGCTACCTCCAACCTCGTAATGACCCCCATGGTGTTGGGGGCTGTGAAGTAACATGCCTCCTTAGTATGACAGGATACATCCCCTCAGGAAAGGACTGGGCCTTTTGGTGGTAATGAAGATGCTGTGATTTTTCATGTGCTGCCGAATTATGAGTTTGAAGGTAAAGTGGAGGATTTATCTCCAGCAACAAACTAGAGAAATCCACCAGTTTACCACCAATAATTGGTGGATAGTTGCCAATATGTTTGTTCTGAAAAGAATGTGCCCTGCAAGGCCACGATACAGAACTGGGCACCTTGGTATATGGGTAATCACAAACAGGCCGAAGCAGACTTGTGACCCTCACCCAGCTAACTATGAGTTATAGTCCCTAGTCCCGAGACCTTTGAATTCCAAGATACCAGTTGACCCCAGACCACCGAGCATAAACCAATCAACCATAAAGATCTGAGAGTATGGTCATCCCATGGGGGTCATTCCGAGGTTGGAGGTAAGGAATTACCCACACCTGTAAGGGTGCTGATGCCGGTAATCCCTTACCTCCGTATTCCGAGGTCCCTTTGCGGGTCCTTCCTTACCTCCTGCTTTTAGCCGTAATTACCTCCTTCCCCATTCCCATTTAGCCCTATGGGGCAGAAATGGGAATGGGGAAGGGCAAAAGGTGAATGGGGAATTACCGGTCCCTCCAACCCTGGAATGGACCGGTAATTACTCCATTCACCATGCCGGATTTGGGACGGTTTCGGAGGCAACCATGGAGCTAATTACTCCATGGTTAGCTCCAAACCTGGAATGAGGCCCATGGTTTGTAGTGCAAGGTACAGGGAGAGATACATTATAGTTCAAAAGCGAGAGTGGAAGCCTTGGGAGCTGATGACACGATTGGGAGTGAGTGAAGGATGAGTGGGTCAGTTTAACCTAGAGACTCCCCCTTGTGCTAGTCCTCCAGCCTGCCAGGTGCACTATATAATGATGGAGAAGCACTGTTCACAAATGCAGCTAATTGCTTCTTCTGCCTTAGTTGCTTTGAGACGATGAGCCCAGCAGAACCCACATGATGGAAGACGGATGGACTGGGCTGGGACCAAGGGCCTGGCATTCCCTATGGAGCAGGCAGTCCATGTATCAGGTCACACCAACAAGCCATGCAGGTTTTACTGTATATTATGATGTCACCTATGATGCTGTGTCACCTTATAAGATTCTCCCTGTACACTTTTTTGACCAAACGTTCCGTGGCTGCAGAGTTCTTTGTTGATGTACCTATTTTTGTAGAAATAAATTCTTTGCAAGGGGATATTGGGCTGCCTTTTTTATTAGCATTTTATTTTTTTCTGATGTGAGCATTTATCTATCTTTTGTCACAAAGGCAATTATCATAATTGCTGGTAGGTCATGTTCATTGCCACGATTTGTTAATGCTTGATTTATCTGATGAAAGCTTACTCTATCGCCTACCATGCTCCTTGTTTCTAGAGCCTACTCGCTTGCATCTATATCTGTTCATGTGTCAAGTTAACTCTTGGCATATAATTGCTGGTTAATAGTGTGTGCCATCTTTCTGCACATCTAAACTCAAAATGCATGTGTATGAACATGTATTGCTGTTCGTCATTTCTCCTTGAATTCCTCGGAGGCCCACAGCGAGGCCCTGGGACATCCATTCTTTCATCTACATCTAATCATTCACAGCTGATTGCGCAGTCTCGCCTGCTTTTCTCCAACATTTCTTTGAACATCAAGTCATTTGGGAAAAGGTAAGCCACGCGGCTTCTGTTCACCTCGCACTGGCCCAATCATCTGTACCTTATTCTATTGCATCTGGCGTTTTTTACATTGCGTGATTGCACGTTGCCACTTTGTATAGAAGCAAATGCTTTTAAATCTGTGTGTGCCTGTGGTATTTTGCTGGGGGTGATCTCTACACTACTGCACTCAAAGTGCTTACCTTGCTTTGGAAAAAGGGATTCACCCTTTTTGTGGACTTTGACCCTGCTGACTTCTGGCCTTTCCAAGATGGCTGCACCCAAGATGTCGACTCCTCGTGTTGCCTGGGCCTCCATTGGCTTTTCTCCCCTTCTTCAGCCAATTGGAGGCAGCAGGAGGCGGGAGTCGAGCCATTCCTCAAAGGCCCCACAGCGAGGTCCTGGGACTTCCATTCTTTCATCCACATCCAATCATCCACAGCTGAACGCGCGCTCGCGCATGCTATTCTCCAATGTTTCTTTGAACATCAAGTCATTTGGGAAAAGGTAAGCCACGCTGCTTCTGTTCACCTCACACTGGCCCTATCATCTGTACCTTATTCTATTACATTTGGCATTTTTTACATTGCGTGATTGCACGCTGCCACTTTGTATAGAAGCACATGCGTTTAAATCCATGGTTGCCTGTGGTAGTTTGCTGGGGGTGATCTCTACACTGCTGCACTCAGTGTTTTCCTTGCTTTGGAAAAAGGGATTCCCCTTTTTTGTGGACATTGGCCCTGGTGACTTCTGGCCTTTCCAAGATGGCTGCACCCAAGATGTTGACTCCTCGTGTTGCCTGCGCCTGACTCCCCTCAATTGGCTTTTCTCCACTTCTTCAGCCAATTGGAGGCACCGGGAGGCGGGAGCTGGCCCTTTCGTCGAAGGCCCACATCAAGGCCCTGTCTGCTCCATGTCTGCTGCCTGGGCGGGCTTGGGGGTCTTCCTGCACCCCTCACTAGTGCATTTGAGGCTGGCTCTCTTAAACCCTTTGATAAAGCCAGATCTATTGTGACTCTTTCCCTTCACTGGACCATTGGTTAGTCACCCCCTACCTATACATTCTCTACCACCCCAGTCTGTCCTTCCCTCAGTCCTTCTCACCTGAACTCCCACCACATTACCTCCAGCTGTGCCCATTGGCTGTACTGGGTTTCACCTTGTTTGCTACATTTCTAATCTAACTATGCCCATTGGCTGTACTGTGTTTCACCTTGTTTGCTATATTTCGAATCTAGCTGTGCCCACTGTTTGTACTGTGTTTCACCTTAATATTTCAAATCTAGCTGTGCCCATTGGCTGTACTGTGTTTCACCTTGTTTGCTATATTTCGAATCTAGCTGTGCCCACTGGTTGGACTGTGTTTCATCTTGTTTGCTATATTTCAAATCTAGCTGTGCCCACTGGTTGTACTGTGTTTCACTTTGTTTGTGCAATTTTGATTCTAGCAGTGCCCACTGGTTGTACTGTGTTTCACCTTGTTTGATCATTTTCTTTTAGGCTGTGCCCAGTGACTACATTGTGCTACACTGTCCCGCTGTCCCTGTCTTGTTCTGCCTTGTGCTTGCACCCCCTCAAATTCTCCCCTAGTGCTTCCCACCCGCCTTCCGCTTTTCTCTCACTCCCTTCCCAACCACCCTCTCTCTCCTCTTCCCCTTCCTCCACATCACCCATGGCGCTCTCTGTTACTCCTATCTTTTCGAATTGTTTCTCCATTGGCTATCCTACCCTTCTCACTAAGTCTGGGAGGAAGAAGTTCAAAAAGGATATCTTGGTCTATAATCCTGGTCTCCCAATAGCTGACACCTTCACCAGTGGGTCCTGGAGACAGACCCATACCGACATACTCTTTATTGTTCACTCACCAGGCCTATGGACACCTCTTCTCTCTCCTTTTTCTTCTTCCCATTAATGGTGGCACACAGTGGGAGACTCTCCTGGCCCGCTTCCACTCCTCTAAAGTCATCATTAATGTCTACCTGAAAGGCACCGACTTGGTCCAAGGCCCCCAGGCCAACCTTCTCCTCTTTGATAGAACCTTCCTGCGCCTCATCAACTTCCTTCCTTCTCCTGCTGTGCCTTCTTTCTCTTCTCATCTACCTTGCATCTCACCTCTGCCTCCCCCTTCGATACCTTGCCCTCTCATCCTTCCTATTCTGCCCCCACTTGTGTTCCTTCTACACCTCTGCAGGGCATACCCTTAATTTGTACTCCTCCCCAGAAGTCTTTCAAGGCTGGCAACATTCTCCATATTATGACTCTCAACTCTCGCTCGGCTGTCAAGCACTCATCTGACATCTGCCATCTCCTGGAAGAACTTGACCATGATATCCTTTGTCTCACAGAGACATGGTTCACAGCCAGCTATGTCACAAGCTTTGACACTCTCTTCCCTGATGGCTACAAGATCCTCTCTGCACCCAGATCCAATCATCCCGGTGGGGGTGTAGACGTGATCTTCCCGGAGTGGGTTCCTGCCTCTGTGATTCCTATGCAGGCCTACTCCTCCTTCGAATGCCTTGTCTGCAGGCTTTCTCTCTCTCCTGGCCACTCTCTCACCATTGCTACTATCTATTGGCCACTTGGTCAGACTTCCTCCTTGTTCCCCGAGTGGGTTGAGCTAGCCTCCTCCCTCCTGGTCTCAATCACTCAATTGCTCCTCCTTTGAGACATCAACATCCATCTGGATGCTTTCTGGCCCTCATCCAAACTCTTTCATGACCTCTGTGACTCTCTCCTCTCTCTTTCTATTCTTCCCTCTGGCCCGACTCACTCTGCAGGGCACACTCTAGATCTTCTCATCTCCTCAGCCCTCCCCATCTCTAACTCTCTCACCACTCCTCTCTCCTGGAGCGATCAATTTCTCCTGGCCTCTCATCTCTCCATCTCTACTCCCCAGGCCAAACCAGCTCCTGCACTGCCTCCTACCTTTTCATATATCCTACCCATGAAGCGTGTGTCAGTTGAGGCTTTCGCTGCCACTCCCCCCCCCCTCCTCCTGCTCTGGCTGACTCAGATCCTGACACAGCCCTTTCAAAGAACCACTCTGCTATCTCTGATACTCTTGATGTTATTTACCCTGTCATGAGGATCCGCTTGAAGCCCAACGCCAAGTGCGACTCTTAGTACTACTCCGACCTCGTCACCCTTTAAAGGAAGTGTAGGGTGGTTGATAGGAAATGGCGGCCATCTTGTGCATCCTCTGACAAAATGACCTTCCGCTTGCTCCAAAGGCAATATTGCCTCTCTGTCTGCACTAGTAAGAAAGCCCACATTCAAGCCCATGTCTGTTTGGCATCTAACAACTCGGCTAAACTCTTTAAAATCTGCAAGGAGCTGGCCAATCCTGTTCAGTCTCTTCTTCTCCTGTCGCCTCCCAGGCCCTCTGCAAGGCCCTCGATTCTCGTTTCATATTAAAAAACCAGGACATCCTGTCCACCCTTCTGTCCTCTCCTCCTCTTCCCGCTTCTCTCTCTGCTACCTCCGGCCGCTCTGGGGCCGCTGCATCTCCCTCTTTTACTTCCATCCCATCCAATCTATGAACGTCTAATCAAAACAGGTTTGTCCTTGTCCGTCCAAAACCATTAAGAACCATATTGACACCCTTGCTCCTGCCCTGGCCGACTTCTGCAATCAGTTGTTCGCCACTGGAGCCTTCCCCTCTCCCCTGAAGTACTCTCTTGTGCACCCTCTTCTCAAGAAACCCTCAGCCGACTGCTCCTGTCCGGCTAACTATGGCCCGATCTCTATGATATGATATGGCATTTGTAACGCGCCAATACACAAGTGTTTCAAGGTGCAACGAGGCAAGGAATGGGGGATAACAGAGGGAGGACAGATACAACGATCTTACTAGGCCAAGTGACATTGAGATCGGGCAAGTGCAGGGGAGGGCGGGAGATAAAAATTGCCAGGGGAAAGTTGAGGGGGTAGTGCTGCTAATGGGATCAAAACAACAAAAAGACGTGCGGCCAGCAGGTGGCAGGTGCAAGGGTAAGTGCAGACATCAGGTGTCCAAAAGTGCTGGTAGGGGGACTATAGGGTTACAGATACAGACTCAAGTGCAAGGGTTGCCGGGAGGCAGTGCAGGTGTGTAACTGGGCGGGTAGGGACATGGGCCCAAAATCAGAGAGTAGCCAGGTGACCAGTGCAGTATCAGACAGGAAATCAGCAGGAGAGAGGAATAAAGAAGTCAGAAGCAAAGAGGAAGGTCTTGAGATGGTTCCTGGGCATACTCCTCGAAAAGCTGGCCATCTCCCAGCTTAACCTTCACACTGATTCTGTTGGCTGTCTCCATGATCAACAGTCTGGCTTTAGAGCAGCCAGAAGCATGGAAACTGCTCTCCTGAACATCCACAAAGACCTCCTCTCCAACCTTGAATCTAATATCCCCTCTGTCCTTATCCTACTCGATCTCTCTTCTGCCTTTGACATAGTCAAACATGCCATCCTGCTCAACCGCCTCCGTGATAAGCTGGGTATCACTGATCAGGCCCTTGCCTGCTTGACCCCTTTCGTTTCTGACGGACCCTCCCAGGGCCAACTTGGGTCCTTCCTTTCCTCTATCTCACTCTCTTCCTTTGGGGTTCCGCAGGTGTCTAACCTCTCGCCCTGGCTTTTTAACCAATACTTGGCACCCCTCGACCTACCGCATTGCTGCTCTCTGCTCCAACTTTCAGTGCTATGCGGATGACAGCTCTTTTTCAGGCTCCCCTCTGCCACCTCTTCTCCCTCTCTCCTCTCTGACTGTCTGCAGTCCAGGAGTGATGTGCCACCAAACGACCTTTACCTTAATGCCAGTAAGACAGAGACCCTCCTCATCGGCACTCCTGCACCTTCCTTTCCTGTCACTCTCTGGCCAGCCTCCCTTGGCCTGCTTCCTGCTTCCACCTGTGAGGCTAAGAACCTCAGGGTCATCTTCGACTCCACACTTTCCTTTTCTCCTCACATCTCTGACGTCTCTAAGAAGTCAAACTACCAACTCCACCTCCTCAGAGGTATTCTTCCATTCCTCTCCTTCCATCGGAAGCATACTTTCTCTAGAGCTCTAGTTCTCTCTAGGCTGGACTACTGTAACAGCTTTTTTTCTAAATCTGACTACTACTACTCTCAGCCATCTGCAACGCTGAGCGCTTTGAAACACTTGCCTGTGCATAGGCGCTATAGAAATAAACATTACCATACCAACTCATCCAGAACAGGAGTGCAAGACTTTTTCTTGGCCTCAAGTCCAGGGATTGTATCTCTCCAGCCCTGAAAACTCTTCATTGTCTCCCGGTGGCTGCAAGGATTACATTTAAAACCCTCTGCATTCTCCACGAGGCCTTCGGGGGCCTAGGTCTGCAATACCTTCAACTCTCCCTCCGGAAATACGTTCCTTCTTGAGCTCTTCACTGGGGCCTCGCTCTGGAACAGCCTCCCTGCCTCTCTGAAACTGAGCAGAACCATCTTTGGTTCCAGAAGCACCTCGAGACCTTCCTCTTTTGCTTCTACCTTCTCTCTTTCTCTTCTCTGCTGACCTCTGTCTGTTACTGACCTGGGCACCTGGCTACCCTCTGAATACGGGCCCAGATCCTTGCCCAGCCAGCTGCATAGCCGCTCTGTCTCCTGGCTACCCTTGCGTCTGTATCTGCAACCCTACAGTCCCCTTAGCTGCACTTTTACACCCGTTGTCTGTGCTTAATTCTTGCACTTGCCACTAGCTGGCCGCACTGCCTTTGTTTCTTGATTCCATGTTCATCACTTTCCCCTCCTCCCCTGCCTCTTGCACTTTCCCCCTTCCACCTCAATGTCACTGGCCTAGTAAGATCGTTGTTTTGTCCTCCCTTGCCCCCCCCTTGCCTTGTGTATGGGGGCGCTATAAATAAAATATCATATCATAGCATATCATATCTCTCAGTGAAGGGATATGGTGGGATGACAGGATGATTTGCTTGTGGGGTGTAAGACTTTCATCCCAACAATTTCCAAGAGCCAAGGGAGAATCTTTTTGAGGGTCACAAACAGGAGTCAGTAGCCATTGGTTGTGAAGGAAATGTCTATTTTTCAAAACCAGGGAGTTTATTCGCAGACGGTCCAGAATGCAGTCAGACACCAAAGGTCAGGAAAACAATATACAAGGTTTGGGGTGCTGCAATAACCTTGAGAAGAGGGCAGCAAAAGGCAGCTAATGCTTTAACTTTCACAAGGGACAGTGAGCGAATTTTCGGACACGGTCTGACATACGCCCTCCGGGTGATTTCCTATTCCAGTAATATTGGTCTGTACTTACTTGCAGCAGATCCCAAGAATGAGATGTCCTTGGGGTTCGAGGCAGCAATCACGGGCATGGGTTGTGACAATTATTTATAATTTATGATGTGATAAGTAGAAAGTTCTATGTTAAATAATGTTACTGATTTGGACATGCCCATTTAGTTGATTTGAATAAGAAAGACAGACTTCGGTCGTTCAGAAGGCAGACTACTCAATTTGTGTAGGTTATTTATCTCTATGTTTGAGAACTAGAAAATTGTATTGTCTCTACGTATTTAATTACATGCCTGTATAGAATATCAAGAGACATGTCTTTACACTCCGGGAGGATGGCTCGGATGCAACACAATTCCCGGCAAAAAGTGCAGCATAATTCCTCCATAAAAACAAAATAAAATTATGGTCCTGAGATGAACTGCACTATTGTTCCATGAGACCCATTATAGATTATGAGTGAGTAATTCATTGTCTTTCTTATTCAAATCAACTAAATAGGCGTGTCTATCATTTGAGAAGAGTCTTTCGTCTATGTTAATGAGTGTGACTGTCTTTGGCGTGGCAATTCCAGGAGACGTGTTTAGTTTAAATTCTATAGGAGCCCAGTCGCTATCGAATGCTATGTTGATAACATCAAATTTGTCAAGAAATTATCTCTGTTGCCCTCTTTCAATGTGGCATTGACTGCAATGATTGCTATTTAGCCTGTATCACGCTGATCTAAACAGCACTTTGGAGTGTGAAATGATGACAAGAAAATAATTTGTTTTTTTGTAATTGAGACTTAAAAGGCAGAGGCTTGAGCATAATATTGGTGTGTAGAATGGGCATACTTGGAGCCGTGAGTGGCACAGAACAGTAAAACAGAGTGGCAGCTAGTTGGGAAAAGAGGTTAGAAATAAGTTGATCAATATTTGAGAGGCAATAATTCTCAATCTGCTGCTTATCAATCCATTGCCTTTAGGTGTGTAGGTGTGTAGGTGTCCACGTGATCATGCTGCTGCAGGGGCTCGCGTGCACTGCGTTAGGTAAAAGATGTGCATTTGTTATCAAAGCTGAAATTGTTCACCTTGTGCCTCTGGCACCGAAATATATAATATAGTGTATTTTTTGGAGAGACGTAAATATTTGCCACAAGTATGCAAGAGCGACCGAGTGTGGCAAGGGAGCCCGAACCGACTAAAGAGGATTCAGGATGTTTTTCCGCTGGCGAAAATCTTTTGAACAATGGATTAAAATTGTGCACTATACAGCACACATTCAGTTTGCAATTGGTTTTGTTGGGTAACTCATGAAAAAATCCAATAGATGCAAGTCACCAACAGTTCACAGGAACATTGGCCATTGCATTTTCATGCCTTTCCCCACAAACAAAATATGCCGGTATAAAAAAAGAAAATTACGCTCGATGTGCCCATTCATTTCCAAACTGGCTGCACCAATATATGCCAGTAATGCCATATAAGAACATACTAATGATTGTTTTGGGCATAATGCCAGTAATGACACTTTAAAAAAGCATGTCCAAGCTGGCTCTGTCAATGTATTCCAGTACAGACACATAAGAACATACTTCTGTTGACATTGCCATAAAAACGCCAAACCACAACAACAAAACTTGTCCAAACTGGATCCAATATAGGCCAGTCTGGCCAGACATGTCTGTCTTTTTCCCCAATTCTTTTTTGCTGTTTAATGAACCATTGTAACCTATTATTATAACATACATTTCCGAGGGACAACCCCTGGAACCATCTTTAGTTGGTTTGGGCTCTCTCGTTACACTTTGTCTCTCTTGCACAATTGTGGCAAATATTTACACACCTTCAATAAAAAAATTCACCAGATGTCAGTAGTCGCGAGTACATTTGGGAGCCAAAGGCCATGCATTGTGTTATAATGAGAGTCACGGGTGTGATGGCATGGGGTGTTGGAATGTGTGGATGTCAGTGTGGAATGTTCTGCACAGTGTAGCTATGAGTGTTCTATGGATGGCAGTTGATGTTATATTGCTGGCTGGATGGGATGTGCCAGTGTTTCTCCTGACCTATCTTTTACACCAGAATAAACTTATCATAACTTACCTGCTGGCTCAGGTTTGGTGTATTGCAGAAGAACCCCATTACCTCACTGGCGACGAGGACAGTTTACCGCTGCAGAGGGGCCGGCAAGGTGTGTTAGGACACTGCCCTTCATCTCTCACATCCCATCTTAGTGCTGCCAGTTTACCCTGGACCCAAGAGGCGGCCCAGGGCACTTCAGCAAGCCGGCTGGTGGTGGAGTAGTGTGGTTCCGGGCTGTAGTACTGAAGCTGGGTGCCACAAGGTGTAGAGGCCGCTGGGCATTGCTTTTTATGGCAATGTCAACAGAAGTATGTTCTTGTGTGTCTGTTATGTTTCTGGCCCGGGCAGGAACCACAGAACCGTGTGCGGAAGGTGGAAAAGCCCAGTGAGCAGCACAGGTGTCGGCAACTGAGTGCGGAAGGTGGAGAAGCCCGATGAGCAGCACAGGTGTGGGTGGCCAAGAAGCAATGGTCCATATGAAGAGGGTGCTGCGGGTTTGCCAGCGCTGAATATGACGAGGTGTGTCAAGGACTCCTCTGAGTGGACTGTGTTCTTTGGCGGCGTTGGAGATAGGGGGTGTTTCACGATCCCAGTGTACTGGGAGGTACTGGGAGGAGTGTATCCCTCAGATATCAGCACGCCGAGTGGTGCTAGAATTACCGTTCTGCTGCTCAGCTGGTGTGAGTGAGGCCGTGCCAGGAAGAAGCAGAACTGGTATTTGCAGAGTTCAGTGGAGCAAACTTAAGTTTGGTTGTGTTCGCGTAGCACTGTAGGGGGAGTTCACCCACACCAGAAAAAATGGAACTTGGCTGGTGATGGAGAGTGGCTGGCGCAGCTGCAGTGGGGCCAGATGGGTGAGCTGGGCACAGGAGTTAAATGAGGTTCCTTCAAGGAGCCGGCAACAGCAATGATGTTGTCACCGGCGGCTCCGGAGGAGGCGTTCCAGCAGAGTCATGGTGGAACGCAGTACATATTCCAAAGAAAATGCGGAAATGGAGAGGCAAGATTGGCCCAATGCTGGGGTTGCGGAGAATGCAGCTGGAAAGAAGAGGACGTCTGCTGAGTCTGTGCAAGGTGGAGGTGCAGACTTTTATTTGGGTCACGGAAAAAGGATGTGCCAGGATATATGTGCCATCTGTACTGCGGATAGTAGTTTTTATGAAGCATTTTGCAACAGCTGTGGCATTTTGGTGAAGAGCCTAAAGGAACTGGACCCTGATATCTAGAGTTTTTACTTGAGGATGAAGTCTCTCATGTTGGAAGAAGACTAACGGGGTAGATGTCGAGTGAGGCCAGTGTTTATAATGCCGTTTGTTTAAGTGTTGTGGCCTCTGGGTTAGTTCTTTGTGTGGTTGGTTTTTGGGTTGATGTGTCTCTAGGGCCTGTTGCGGCATGAGTGTTCATGTTGTGAGCCTGAGCTTTACTTTACTGAACTGTTCTTAATAATGTATTGTACATGTTTCCTTTCCAGGTGGGGTTTTGGACTGGTGGGTATGGGGTCATACTGTCTTCACAAGTATTTGATGTGTTTTCACAGGTGGGAATCAAACTGTTGGGTGCGCGGTTTGGCATTCACATGTATTTTAACGCACTTTTTTCCTCAGGTGGGGAACGGACTTGTAGGTGTGGGGCATGGTGCTCAAGTTGCACAAGACTAACATGGTTGGACCTTGTTGGGGCATATTTGAACATGGTGGTGGGGGGTTGTTCAAATGGTTGCACGATGTTAAAACTGCAAGTAATTTTTGTGCAACGGAAGCTTTAGTCAAATGTTTTCTGTTCAGTGGTGCAGAAAAATGTGGTTTATGTTGTTACGTGTGTCATTGTGGTTAAATGCTGGGTTCGAGCAGCTGTGTGTTACAGCCGTGGTAATTGGTGCATGTTGGTGGTTTGGTTTGAATGTTCTACATTGTCGGTTTCAGTGGTTTACTGAATGCTGGGCAGCTTCAGTATTTTGACGGGGCTGTGTTACAGTCAGGGTGGCGAAGGTGTGGTGTACTATCAGTGGTATCTTGGTTGTAACTTGTTTGTTACAGGTGGGGTCTACAGATGTCCAGGTGGGTCTGTAGAGTTGTAGTTGATACAATGTGTGGTTGTAATCGGGGCCTACAGATGGGCGGGTGGGTCTGGTGGCGTGGCTGTAGATACAGTCAAGGTGGTGTGGTGGGATCTCAACCATACTTTGGTTTAGTCCGCCGCAGGATACCCACTTGGTCCTGTGCTGTGGGTGTGGTGATGTTTGGTTACAGCCGGGGTGACCTTTGATTCAGGCGGGGTGCATTGGTGCGTGGTGTTGTAGCTGTTTTACAGTGGTGGCAGTGACTTGGGGTCACATGGCATGAGTGTTGATGTTTCTTCTCAATATTTGGTAGTTGGTATTAATGCCAGGTGGGTTCTGTGCTTGCAGTGACTGTGGGCTACTGGCGTGGGGCCAGGGTTTTGTTTGGTGTCATGGACACCATATTTGGTTTTGTTCAACTGGAGGTTTGCGGCAGTACTGGTTATTTTTTCCTTTTGTTATGATCTAGGAAGATGTTTGGTAGCAACAGTGGGTGCTGGAAGTGAGAGATTGCAAGGTGGTTTTCTCTGTTTATGGATGAGATTTGATGGATGGACCGATTAGTGGTTGTGCTTGTGGTTGCTCACAGTTGAGCTGGTTGTGCTCGGGCATGGCAGGTCTGAGGATCTGCGGGGCAGCTCATGGCAGGAGGAGTTTGTGCACTTATGGAGATGTTGATTAGTTTGTTACCCATTTGGGTGTGTGGTATGTTTGGGTGTGGCCGGCCTGAGGTCTTGAGGAGCAGCTCGGGACAGGTGGTTGTGCTATGTTTTTTTTGTTTTTAGTTCTCAAAGGTATGTTGGTTCAGGTTTATGTTGAGGGGAAGGTTTAGGCCCTTTGTTCCACGTTGGTGGGTGTTACGTCGTTATAGGGTTTTGTTTGGAACGTAGTTGTGATGTGGTACAGGGTGGTAGGGCGGGTGTTGTGTTTTGGTTTAGAGTTTGTGTAGGGACCTCTGGTACGTGTGTGGTGGTGGCTTGGTGTTTTGTGAGGTTTCTGCGTGGTGTTGCTTTCGGTGGGTACAACAGGTTCTGTTTCACTGGTGTCCCTGTGAGCATTGGCCTGTTTGTGTGTTGTACGGGTATCCATTTGGATGGTGGGGCTGTTTCTTGTTTTTCTGCGTGCTGGCCACACGTTTGATCTGTGAGGACCTTATTCGTTGTTATAACACGTGTGATGTCATGGGCTGGTGGAATGTGTGGTTGTCATTGTGGAATGTTCTGCGCAGTGTAGCTATGAGTGTTCTATGGCTGGCAGTTGATGTTATATTGCTGGCTGGATGGGATGTGGCAGTGTTTCTACTGACCTATCTTAGACACCCGAGTGAACTTACCATAACTTACCTGCTGGCTCAGGCGTGATGTCTTACAGAAGAACCCCATTACCTCGCATTGCTACGCTTGTTTATACACAGCATGATCATAATGGACATTGTGCATGAATGGTGGTCCAGGCCAGCCCGAAATGTGGTGCGTACCATGCTTTGTTGAGGAGCCTGTGGGTGTGGGAGGGCATCCCTAAGCATGGCTCGCTGTGGGGCTCCAAAATGTTGTGTTACACCAATGATGAAATTGCCAATAACATGATCGTCTTCTGTGCATTGTGTGAGAAATAATTCACTATGGTTGATTTTAATGTCAGGGAGAGGATTCCCAGAGTTTGCTAAATTCTCTAAAGATGATAATGCATAGTTTTATTTAAAAAAGTAAATGTCTTTGTCTGTGGCAGTCACGTTTCTGCATCTTTCTGGAGTTTTTCCCCAGTTGTGTTTCATTATCCAGAAGTTATTTATTGTTATCTATTCTTTGCTGGATCAGTGTCTGCACCATTTACATACATTTACGCCCACCTGGTGCCTTCCTGGATGCTGCTCGTTTTCCCTACTTAAGGAGCCCTCCAGCCACTTTTCCTTTGCAGATGGGGAGCAGGTACAAGTGGCTCTAGGTCACATGGCCTAAGCACCACCCACCTTCTTAGCCCTGCCTCTTCCTTCCTGCTCTTACCTCTTAGATCAAGGGCATCTCTCGCCCAGGCGTCCGAAGCAAAGGGCAGACAAAGAAAAGGGCAATTCCTGTTTGAACCTGTTTGGACCAGGAGGACCCCGGGCCCAACCTCATGCTCAGATACCAGGTAAGCATGCACCAACATGTATTTACTCCCTCTGACCCCACAGGCCATCCCCACCTTCTCTGAGCCCCCTTGATGTTCCCTTGTGCCCCCTTCTCACACACAGGTGTTGCCTGTTTTGCTTGATTCTTCTACCCTGCTCCCCCTCCCCCTGCTCCAGCCTACTTCTGCAGGAGTCTGTCCTTATACATTCTGGTTTCACCATCACCGTCTTGTGGCCAATGCTGGATTTTTCTTTTATGGACTTCATTGATTCACGGTGCGTAACCCTTTCTCAACTCTCACGCTAGACTTCCCCTGCATCTTGTACTCATGGTGGCCCTGAATCATGCTGTTCCCATCTTCATCTTGAATCCTGGCTTGTATTTGCTGTTCTCTCATAACATTATGTGTTACTACTGACTTCTGCAATTGTATTCGCTCTCCCCTATTGCTTCTGCACTCTTTCTGACTGCTTACTCTCTGTTCTGTAAGCAGATTCAATTCAACACTACAGCTAAGTCAATGCCTAGTCTGGAATGCTGATGGAAACCCTTATTGATATATTTTTATGTCCAGTTCGTTTACTCTGGATGACAACACTTATATAACACCCCTCTCTTAGAATCTCCCTGACCCCACTGAGCCAAGAAGGAGGTTGGTTTTGCAAATGAAAAGGTTTATTTGAAAATTAAACAATATATATATATATATCACACTTTTATAATAAATTAATATTTGATAGCACACTTGTGAAGATGATAGTGATCAACAATGGATAATGTTACATTGGTACACTCTTTTTGATGGCTTAGAAGTGATAAAGAGAGGATAAGGTAGCTGAGAATGTTTTTATGGCTTCAAGGACAATGCAATGATGAATGAAAATGCGGTACAGAAAATAAACTTGATATGACTTCAATGAAAGACAATGTAATCACTTTTCTTTGACAATTCACCCCCCCCCCCTTTATGCAAGGTAAAGAGTTGGGAGGAAAGCACACAGTTCTCAGGAATGCAATCAAATATAATTCAGTTCCTCCCTAGCAAGCTGAGAGGAAAACAGGTAGAAGTTTTAAACACAGGCCCAAAATGGTTTGAATGTGATGACAATGAAGTGAGAAATGTGAGAAGTGAGAAATGTGCTAAAATTGCTTTTAATTCCCTATAGGAGGTTCAGGGTAGGTGATAGCTACTTTGTATTAGTTCAGGATCACTTTAGCAATGCTCTATGAATGATTGTCAGGTTGCAAACGAATTTCAGCAAAGGAAAGCAAGGACAAATATTTTTACACGTGGCTGAAATTAAGCAAAATGTCAAATCGCGGCAAATTTAGACGCGTGCGTCGAGCGCAATTACGGAGAGAGAATGAGGAGTAGCAAGTCGGTGTCTCTGGATGTGAAGTCTGAAATCAGGATGTGGAGTTGTCTGTCAAAATGCTCCACAGAAAGTGAAAAAGAAAAGGCCTATCTGGCTTCCAGTGGCTCTTTTTATGTGTTTAGAAAGTGGGTGGGTCGGCTAATTCTGCATGCCCAACCCACTAAGGGTTCTGATAGGTTGAAGAGTTTTCTGTGCTCTCACTGGAGAACAGAGTTGTGTGTCAGAGTAAGTCATGTGGTGTCATATTTATGGCATACAGAAAGAACACTCCCCTTTGCTCTTACCTTACAAAATCATTTTCATAACTAAACACCTTTCCCAGATACCCAAGAGGTTGACATTACATACACACATCATATATCACATAAGGTAGTCTCTGGTCCAACTCTGATGTTTCTAAGTGCTTGGATTAAGAAATGGCAACTTATTTTCATTTTTAGTGGGTTTTGCAACATTGGTTTTCCATCAAAAATTACACAAATGTACACCCCCCTTCTACACATATTCCAGCATAAACCCAGTGTGGGTACTGAGTTGAATCAAGTCTTGAATTGTGGGTACATTTCTTAGATTAAGGTTCTCCAAATTGCACATTTTTGTGAGCTTAATACAATATTTTAGAAGCATTTAACTTAAACATATATTTGCTGCAATATGTTTCCACAAAAGTGTCTGAGTCCACACCCAGAAACGTGGGAGTACCACATGTCTCTCCTCTCCCAGGCAGGGCTCTGCTTACAGTCCACACTGAAAATCAACATGCCCCATTCAATTGCAAGAGTCTACTGTGTCGGCTGAGGTCAGCAGGCCAGGGGGCCACTCTGCATTTGGTTAGCATGAACCTGTGATTTCCTGGGCTGTTGTGTGGGTCTCTGAGGTGAGAAGGTTTCCCAGCCTCTTGGCCTGTTAATGCAATCAGATTGTCTCTGGGAACAGCAGGTGGTTAAGGGTTTTAATTAACCAGCGGGCCTTTGAAGTTTCCAGCTGTCTCAGGAGGCTGATTAGCTTCTGAAGAAGCAGTTCTCCTGTCAGAGTTTAGACCGCTAGCGCCGGTCTGTGGACAAAGCTGGTACTGCACCCATTTTTGGGATCTGTCTTGAATTAATGCATTTCAATAGAATGGTCTTTTGCTTGATAATATAGGATCCTTGCTTAACATTGTTTTGATGGCATCCTTACAGTAGAGTGGTGATGTGGAACCCCCCACAAGAAGGTTGTATCTTTAGAGTGGTCTTGTGCCCATGATTTTAGCAACTTTTTGACATCAATAAAAACAGATTTTGAACAGAACCATCTTTCTTTGCACTGGTGGGTGGCAGATTAGGTGACCATTTTGATGTGCGCAAACTGCGCGGTTCTCCTGGATTCAGGCGTGAATCTGGGCGGCGACAGCTCATCCCCACATCTACCCAGTCTATTGATTTAGTTTGTTCTGGGATAGAATAATGGGCGGCGACAGCTCATCCCCACATCTACCCAGTCTATTGATTCAACATTGGTCAAAACCCTTGACACGCCCCCCGACCGACTGCACTTTGATTTGGAGTCGAGGGGGAGTCGGGTGCAAAGGATGTTTTTGATCCACGCGCTGGTATGTCCGCATCATCTTCTTCCAATTCCGTAGATGGCACAGTTCAGCATCTTTTCCTCCATCTGGTTGGATCGATCAGTTCTCCTCGCCGGTCCTGATGGGAATATTGGGCGGTACCCCGGGCCCCTTGGATCTCTGCTTCCGGTCTCCGGTCGTCCTCCTTGTCAGTCTCCATGGTTTCATCTCTCCTAGGATGAGAAAGCAAAAACGGCAATACCTATTCATAGACATTTCTCCGCCACTATTGATCTAGTGGGGCTGCATGTACATTTTATAAATCAAGAGACATAGCATTCTTATTTTGAAAAACAAGATATAATTCAAAGACAGTTGCATACAAGAATCATAATATTTTAGAGACTATATGTGGGATATTTTAGGGTGGAACTGAATTAATCTGGAGCAGTCCCCTCTGGTATTGCAGAAGACTCCTCCAGTTGCTGCAGAGTGTGCCTGGGATGGCAACACTTTAGCTGATTTATATGTACCCACTTGTCTTCCCCTTCCGCCAGACTACCTTTGGGGATGCGGATCTTATACGCTACTGGGGAGACCTTGTCTATAAGAAGTATATTCCTTCCTGGTGGTCTTCAGGTCGTAGTGGGTTTTCATGCTATCAGCTGATCTTTCTAGATTCCGCTGAGCATAGGCAAAAGCATGCTGAAGGTGTTTCCTTAAATTCTCCACATACTCATGAGTTGTGGAGGCATTTATCAGTGTCTGCTCTTGGGTCCTGTAGAGCAAATGCTGGGGAAGCACCATCTTGCGTCCGGTCATCAACTCAAATGGTGACATTTTGGTTGCAGATGAAGGGGTAGATCTGATGGCCATTAGGACCAGAGGTAATCGGATATCCCAACTTGGCCCACAATCTGCCACAAACTTTTTTAAGATGCTCACAATGGTTTGGTTGTATCTCTCTACTGCTCCAGAAGAAGCTGGCCTGTAAGCAATATGTAGCTTCCTTTTGACCCCCAGTATCTCCCACATCTTTGTCATTACTTCACTGGTGAAGTGGCAACCCCTGTCTGACTCAATCCTTTGAGGTAGACCAAAACGGGAAAAGATGTGGTTAATCATCAGGGCAGCTGCTGTTTCTGCCTTGCAGTTTGGGGCTGGAAGACATTCCACCCACTTGGTAAACAAGCATGTGACGCTCAATGTACTTGTTTCCTCTAGACGAGCGAATTACAGGGCCTACGAAGTCGATTTGTAAATCTGACCATGACCGTGTCATCCCCCTCTTTTGGAGAGGTGCACGGTGTGTGAGGGATGATGGCTGAAATTGTGCACACACCAGACACCCCTTCAAGTATTGGTTGAGGTCCTGGCCCATATGTGGCCAGTATGCAATCTCTCTTAAGATTTCAAGTGTTGTATGAAACCCCCTATGACCGGCGGTGACCGAATCATGGGCGTGACTTAACATCAGGCTTCGGAATGAGGTAGGAACCACCCACTGATCATGGCCAGCTTGGGATTTCCTTACCAACAAACCGTCTTGGATTCAGAACCTTTTTGGAGATTTCATCAACACTCTTAGGTCCTCTTTCCCAATGTAATCGGTATCCATCAGGGGAAAGTTCTCAGGGTCCTCAATGTGTTGGTAAAACTTACCAATTATTGGGTCCCCCTTCTGAGCTGTAATCAAATCAGCATCAGGGGTCTCCTTGCTCCATTGTGCAGTTGAAAGATCATTGTAAGCATTTGTCTGGGACTTAGTGATAGCGGTGACCTGGATTTCCCCCAACAGGGACTCTATTTCTATTAGATCCCCTTGGATGGCCCCGGTCTTGGACAGCTGATCAGCTAAGTCATTTCCAGTTTTGTCTGGTCCCTCTACTTTGGAATGACCCTTGATCTTTTTCCAGTAGATGGTCATCCCATTCGATGTGACCAGATCATCAATATTTTGGATTAACTTCCCATGTTTCAGGGGTTTGTTATTAGCACATAACATGCCTCTGGTTTTCCAATTAACCAGGTGCTCCACTAACCCGTTCCGTACATAATCCGAATCTGTGATTATGACCAGTTTGTGGAGTTGATGTTGGACAGCAGTGAGGATGCGGCTCTTAGAGTAACATAACGAACTTCAACGAGAGTTCACTGCGTTAGTGAGAGAGACCGTACATTGGAATATTTGTGCTTTTATACTCTTTATCCAGCTCTGGCCAACCCCCTCGCGGGTTAACCATTCTTAAGACCAGGCCTAGGGTTCCTTGCCAGGTCAATCCCATAATGTATGCATTTTGATCAGTTCCGCTGAAACAGTTGTTCATTTACACATAGGTCAGGGATAGGACAAGGTCTCAGTTCGCGACCCCAACAAGTGGCCTGCAGGCATATTACTTATTCATGTGTGCGGAGGTCACAACGGCTAGAATCTCACTCAGAATGTCATTCGGCCTCCATTTTGATGTTCAGGGTGACTTCCACATTACAAGAGAACCTAAAATGGTGGCTAAATCCAAGATGGCGATTTACACAGTTTTCGTTAAGGTCAAGACCTTTCCGCGGAATCTATTACGATATTTTAGGCAACTTGGCGTAGGCCAACACACATTCAAATACTGCGATAGGAGGCATAATATTATTTCAATTCCAAAATACCCTCCTTTTGGCCAATGCCAAGTGCTAACATTATTTCTAATACTTTTGAAAATAACTCCATGTGTTATCATCCATAGATCCCGAATCATTGTCTGTAATATCTATAGCCATTAGGTCGTTCATCAAAACCTCTTGTAACACGAATTCTTTAGATGCTGTATCTGGGGCATATATTCTATGCCCTATTGTGCTCACTGCTTGGGCACAACATCCCCCTAGAATTCCACATATACTCGGAAGACATTGAAAACAGCAACAAAGGAATAGCAGGATCCCCAAAATAATAAGAATAACAGAAAGCACCTTCCAACCCCAAGATCGTAAAGAATCCCAGAACCAAGTGCTAAGATTCCAATCTCCTACAGGGATATGTACTTCAGAACTAAGAGTATGCAAGTTCTGTATTGCTTTAAAAATTGTCGGCGAGGAATCTGGTACGAAAACACAGCAAGCGGACCCCACTAATTTGCATACTCCACCTCGTTCTGCCAAAATGACATCTAATGCCATCCGATTTTGGAGTGCTACCAATCTTATTGCTTTTTGCTCTAAGGTCATATTGTAGAGTATGTCTGTGGTCTGGTTGATCGTTCTCTCCAGTACCCTTGCTAATCCCCTAATGTTCTCTGAGTTTGTTATTTGTCCCCAAAAGGGTACAACTGATTTCACTATATCTCCCAATACTTGCCCAGGGGTATAACCGTTCTTGTCCCGTCTTGGGCGAGCCTTAGAAACCTCCAATGTACTAGCTACAAATACCCCGGGTAATAATATTCCTAAATAACAGGTTCCCTGCCAATCCTTGGGCAACCAGGGAAATGCTAAACTACCACAAACAAAATAAACAGGCCCCCCTACATACAGAGGCCTGTTTTCTCCAGTCAAATTTACAATGTTCTTACAAACTTCAAAATCTCCCATTGGCCTAGTGCCATTTCTTTGTACAAAAAAGGGAACCGAATCAGGGCTGTGATTTATAGAATAAGAAGGAGGTACGGCGTCCTTATTGCCTATCGGAGCCATTTTAAAGGAAATTAGAGTTTGAAAAGGAAGATATAGTTTATCTGACGGCCTAATAGAAGCGACATTAGGTCTACTTCTATTTGCAAAAAGCGAGCATCCCAGGGGAGTCAATTCACGTTTCTCAAAATCATTCAGATTAGTTCCATCAAAGTTACCTGAGATGCTATCATTCCATCAGCCAAAGAATAGTGCTCTAAGAGAGGCATAGTAAGCAGTCGTTAAAGGTAAGGGATGTATATACCATCCCAGTCCCTTGTTCCCATGTTGCGGTAAATGAGTACAAATCCAACAATTACTCTTATTAAAAATGGCATCAGTTGCATTCATCACTATCATTAGAGTGTTATTATGATACTTTTGTCTATGTTGGGAATCTCTAGGGGACAGAGTGTGAAGGTGTACAGAGGGAGTCAAAACAGTTGGTACAATCTCGGTCGGTAGTAAAGGTTTCAGAGGATAGATTTCCTCAAAATACCAAAGTCCTACAGCAGCAGTTGCAAAAATAACAATTATCATTATCAAAACACAGCAGTACGTTTTCGGGGCCCAGGCACATTGTTCATTGTCCAAGTTGGTCACCTCCTTATTCACAAGTCCAGTGCGGGGAGCAGCAGCGGAGGTGGCAGGCATTGTAGTTCCTCAATCAACAACCCCAATGTTCGTTGCTGGCGACGCTACGGTCGCGCGATTTCTTAGTCCTTCCCAACCCTAGCCAGCAGAATCCCTTTTGTTCAACAGAACTTTCTCATAAAAAGGAAAACTTCCAATCACTTCCTTTTTCCAGATTCACGGAAAAACCTGTGCCGTAGTTCTACTTCCTTCGTCGAAGGTTGTACCTGGTGGTACCAGGAATTGTCTGATCCGGAAATAAAGTGTTGTCACTTCCTGAGGGAAGCGACGTGTCGAAGGCGACGGAAGTCGCAGAGCTCGAAACAGTGTTTTCCGGAAGTGATTTTTCAAGAGAGTGCAGAGACGAAATGGACTGTTCCCCAAGCTCCTCGGGCTCAGAGAAATTCTCTGACGCACTCACAGCGCTGTTTGCTACTCCAAGATCAGAGACTGTAGCATCAGCGAGGGGTTCTGCTTCTTCTGTAACGTGTGGCGTCGGGTGAGGAAGTTTCTTGACATGCGTCGCGTGGATCCAGTTCTTCTTTCCAGCCACCCGCACTGCTGTCCTGGTGACCAGTAACACCTGGTAGGGTCCCCGCCAGCGAGGCACGAGACAGGAAGACCTCTCGTAGGCCTTCACTAGGACCCAACTTCCAGGCTGTATATCATGTCCTGGGCTCGTGAACCATACAGGTAAAGCCGAGTGCACCTGGTGATAAATGAAATACAGGTTTTTAGTTAACTGGTTACAGTAGTCTACAAGCAATACATTTTCCACCTCTCTCCGGGCTTTAGGTTTTGGGAGACCCCAAATGTTAGCAGGTCTCCCTATCACTACCTCAAATGGAGAAAGCCCAGTCTTAGACTGAGGTGTGGTACGCATAGCTAATAATACAATAGGTAAGGCATCTGGCCATTTCAGTTTGGTATCAGCACATGTTTTTGCAAGCTTATTCTTTAAAATACCATTGTGTCTTTCCACCAACCCAGCACTTTGAGGATGTCTAGCTGAGTGAAATCGTTTTTCAATACACAAAGCTGTGCATATCTGCAAAATTACTGCTGCAATAAAGTGGGGACCATTATCCGACCAAATTACCCTCGGGAGCCCAAATCGAGGAAAGAATTCTTTTACATAATCTTTGCAGTGGTCATGGCGGTAGCATCTTTAACGGGGAAAGCCTCAACCCATTTACTGAAGGCACAAATAATTACAGGAACATATTTCAGATTATTACATCGTTCCATTTCAATAAAATCAAAGTGAATGACCTCGAAGGGAACAGAAGGGGGCCCGAAGCTTCCCCTTGGAGTTACTGTCCCCTTACCCACATTGTGCTGTAAGCAGATCATACAGTTCTGGACATGCCTCTTCGCAGTTTCCAGAATCTTGTCATTCACCCAAACTTGCTCTAAAATTTTCGTGATCTGCTGGGCACACACATGTGTAGGACCGTGTGCCATCGTAACCATTGCCAATACATATGAATCAGGGAGCAACCATTTTCCTTCGGATGTATCCACCCAACACCCTTCATCATCCAATTTCCCCACACCTTCAGCCCACCTTTTAGATTCTTCTATTGTGGCATCATTTTGAATATCTCGCACAGACCCAATACCTTCATCCATTATGTAAGCATCTCTCATTTCCCTCAAAGCATACATGCCCGTGCTAAAGTCTGTGGCCGTTTGCCTGGCTATCAGGTCCGCAAAAGTGTTCCCTTTGCCCACATCATCTATGACCTTACGATGTGCTGCACATTTCATGATCGCTATCTGTTTAGGGAGTGAGAGTGCCGAGAGTAATTGCACTATCAAGGGGCCATGCTGGATCTTGGTCCCATGTGAGGTCAGGAACCCTCTTTCCGACCAGAGCCTTCCAAAGTTGTGAGCCACCCCAAATGCGTACTGGCTATCAGTATATATATTTACTATATGCCCTTGGGAGGGTTCACAAGCTCGGGTCAACGCTATAATCTCTGCGGCCTGCGCGGAGTTATGCGAAATTCTCTTAGTTTCAACAACTTTGCTCAATGTAGTGACTGCATAAGCAGCTGTCGATGTACCATCCGAGAGTTTGAAGCAGGAGCCGTCGCAGAACAGCTCCCCTTCTGCATTATCCAAAGGAGTATATATGAGATCTACCCTGCCCTTCGTTTCTTGTTCAGTGGTATACAGGCAGTCATGTAATTCTTAGTCACCGCAAACAGTGTTTTGCAGGAAAGGTAAGAGTTCAGCCGGATTAAGAACACAACACCTCTTAATTTGGAGGTGAGGGGCAAACAGAATTAGTTCATACCTTGTTAACCGCGCAGAGGTGAGGTGTTGCGTTTGGGTTTTGTTCAATAGAATATCAACAGAGTGAGGTACCATCAAAATCAAATCGTGGCCTAGGACCATTCCCTCACTCTGTTTTACAGGCGCGGCAGCAGCAGCGACAGCGCGCAAACATCTTGGCAAAGCGCATGCGACAGGATCAAGGGCGGAGGAGTAGTAGCCGCACGGCCTATTCTTCCCTCCGTGTTCCTGTGTTAACACAGCCAAAGCACATCCATCACATTCATGCACAAACAACACAAAGGCCTTGTCATAATTTGGAGTACCCAGAACCGGTGCAGAGCATAACGCGGTTTTGAGAAGCTCAAATGATCGTTGATGTTCCGATTCCCATGGCAGTGGCAGAGAAATGCCCTTCTTCGTCAAAGCCAACATCGGTTTTATCACTAGCGAAAAGTTCGGGATACACAACCTACAGTAAGAAGCCATACCTATTAAGGCTCTGACTTCCTTATGTGTATTTGGAACAGACATGCCAGAAATGTGTTTTATTCTTTCAGGTGTCAATCTTCTCCCCTCCTTTGACAGGAGGTAGCCTAAATAGGCGACCTCCTGACAACAATATTGACATTTTTTAAGCGAAGCTTTGTGACCATTTTTAGCTAAATGAACAAGCAACAGTACAGTGCCTGCTTTACAAGCACTCTCAGAGTCTGCAGCCAAAGGCAAATCATCAACATATTGAAGCAGCATGCAAGTAGGTGGCAATTCAAGGGTGTCGAGCTGCTCTTTCAAAGCTCTACTATAAATACTAGGACTTTCAGTATACCCTTGAGGTGCCCTAGTAAATGTAAATGAGCGTCCCCCCAAGGTGAACGCAAACAGATATCTACTTTCCTCATGTATAGGAACGCTAAAGAAAGCGTTTTTTAAATCCACAACGCTAAAGTGCGCAGCCGTAGCAGGGATCATTGTCAATATCGTCGTCACATCGGGCACAATTGGAAATTGTGGGGCGACCACTCTGTTAATAGCACGAAGATCAATTATGAACCGGTATGGAATTGCATTGTCGCCTTTCTTATATACAGGCAAGATCGGACTATTACACAAACTACCTGTAATCTCTTCGATCACCCCACGATGCACAAAATCGGAGACAATGCATTTCAAAGCACGTTTGCCCTCAACTGATATTTTATACTGCGGAATGCGTGGTAGTTTCACTCCATGTTTCAGGACTATTTTAACGGGCTCAATCTGCAATACCCCGACATCATTGTCGTCTACTGCCCATAAACATTCCGGGACAATGCTAAGCTCAGGAGGTAAAGGTCGAATCAAGAACTGAGAATTAGGAAGTTGCTGTGGTGAAACCGTCAGCCGTACTCCATCGGAAGAACAATGAATTACTGCGTTCAATTTCTTTAACAAATTCAACCCCAGCAAATTCTCTCCACAGTTGGAAGTGAGAAGAAAAGGGAAATGGTCCGTAAAGGGACCCAAAGAAACAGACACCGGTGCAGAAACCGGACAGACAGTTGGTATACCAGAAAACCCTACGGAAACATTTGTTTGCCCTGATAGTGGAATGTTTGGAACCCGAGAATGATCAATGGAGCACTTGTGCGCCCCAGTGTCTATCAAAAACTGGTCTTTCCTATTCCCTACTAATAATTCAACGTAGGGGCCTTTTTGATTAACGGGAATAGGTGAAGTTTCCAAACCCTGCTTCGGGCAATCCTAATGAAATAGAATATCGTTGGAAGGAAGCTCTTCATAAAGGTAGGCAGCAGAAGGGTGTTCAAATATGTTCCTCGAGTCCACACTCGAGGTCTGATTTTCCCGTGAAAAAGGTTGCTGAGGATCTTGTAAAAACTGACCTCTATCAGGGCCCCCTGCTCCAGGGCAGCCCCTAGGTCGTCTACCCATACCCCCAAAAGCACTGTTTGACCTTTGGCGAAGGACAGGGCACTGTGCTCGCCAATGACCTTCCTGGCAGCAATAAGCACATTGATTAATATTCACAGGACCCAAAGGAGCAATTGTCTTTTGGGACATACTGACCTCTAGTCTGTGTCGTGCCTCCTCTGGTTTTTCTAACAATTTGCTGTAATAACACTTTGCTTTTCAAATCTCCTTTCCTCTTTTCAATTTTTTCCTTCTCATTATTAACACGGTTCTCATAATACTGAGCCATGTGCAAAACCTCAGATTGAGATTTTGCCTGCCAAGCGCTCTCAGAGGACATAATCTGTAACTGGATGTCAGGCAACAATCACCGGTCAAATTTGTCCACGAACAACCTTTTCCCAGACTCTGTACCTAAATCCTGTCCATTGAAGTCAGAAAATACCTGCTCGAATCTATTAAAAATTTGGTGGTGCCTTCAGTCTTTCCTTGGACACAGGCTGTAAGCTTGTCCAGAATAATTTTTTCTCTGGAATTATAGTTTTTAATTTTGCGACACTTCTATCAGGCAAAGTAAGTATTACCTGTGGGGGTTTCTCACCAGCTGGTATTTCCCCATCAATCATAATCATATTAGCCCACGTATCTCCCAACCCTGGCACATCGTCTACTGTCCGAACCTGTTTCCATACATCTACGGGTAGGAGTACAGGAAATAGCAAGTCAATATCACTCAAGGTGAACACAGAGGACTGCAAGACGGACTCTATTTCTTTGTAAAACCCCGTCAGGTTTTTCCTGATATCGGGAACTGATTGTCTAATAGTGTTCACTTCCTGTTGTGAAAACGGGACGTGAACGAATTGCGATACATAATGTGCAGGGATATCCACAGCGGGGACACCAGTCCCAGTGTTGGCGGGGATCTCAACTTTTGGGACAAAGGTCGGAGGAACCTCTCTCATAGGCAACTGAGATATAGGTACCTCCGGCCGCTTACTAAGCAATAGAGCCAGGTCGAGCGCTAAGGCAGCTGTAGAAGTATCGGGTGAAAAAGCCCTTTTACAAATCCCCAATAATTCTATGGGGCAACTAACCTTCTTTCTTACACATTCTTCTTGCAGGTACTGTACCATCACCTGAATTACTTTTCTTTGCATTTCTACTGTATACTGACTATACGTGTCATATACTTCATCTGGCGGAATCGATGAATCCGAGATCCATCGAACCGCATATTTAGTACAAATTCGTATTTCCTGAGGTGCCACGGAAGGAACCGCTTCTGTACATATATTCTATCGTCTTCGTCATCCTCATCTCGTGACTTTTCAAAGTCTTTCCTAAACTCAAACAATTTTTCAACATGCCCATATAATTTCTGTTCCGTATCCCTCGAAAGTGCCAAAGCATTCAGATCTCTCACCCCTTGTGGAAGATCCGAATTTAGTAATCTACCCCACATCACACATAAATGAGTCGCCAAACCTTCGATAAAAACATTTTTCTCGGGAAAACTGTTCAAATTAGATAATGTGGAAAAGACATTAACTTGATCACCTTTCTCCATACAATGCTTAGCCCATGCAAACAATTCCTGTTTCTTATCTGCAGAAACAGTATTACGAGTGACGATCTTTGATCCTGCACCTGGATCAACTTCAGTCAATACGGGACCACTCGGGAGCGGAGGTGCAGGTAAATTTAATAAAGGTGCAACTATCGGTGCAGAAGGAAGGGGCGGTGCGATAGGTGGAGGAACAACAACTAGAGGACTAGGAACAATAGGTTGTACAGGGGGAACAGGAATAACAGCAGGAACAACAGCAGGAATGGGCAGAGCGCCCAAAATAGGAACATACGGAGGTGGCGCAGAGGCATCAGGCCTGTGTTCGTTTAACAATTTCTCAATAAATTCCTCGGAAACATGGAAATCTTTAGAGGGGTAAATTTTCTGGATTCCAAGTGAAAAAGCTCTATCCATATTTTTAACTGATTCTGAATGTTTTTCTTTATCATATAACAACGCTTTTTCGGCATTAGTTTTATGACGGCGTGCATGTTTGTCCCTACTTTTAAGCTGCTGTAACGCTTCTTTTTTCCAATTTTGTAAAACATCAAAGGCTGCAGGTCTAGCCTTGTTTTTCAACAAGACTGATTCTAGGTATTCAATACGGGGGATCTCAAAACTACCGTTGATTGGCCACTGAAATTCTGAGGCATGTCTATTATTTCAATTCCAACAATCTCTCCAGATATATAACCCAGTTGCAGTGACCTGTTGTGTGATTGCCTGCAACCACGCATCCTGGCCCTGCTCAGTCCATTCACCTCTCACAAATAGCTTATGTAAGAAGTGCTCTCTGGCTATTTTGATGTCTACCAGTGTCGTCATTCTGGAATTTGAGTTCCGTCCTGACTTACAGAAGTTTGTATTTTATTTTGCAAAACAGACAGTTTCCTTAGAGCGTTCCTTTGAGGGGTGCTTTCGCTTTCACAGCGTAACACAGCGTGGTGATCTAACCGGATATGTGTATCCAGTCAGTTGGCACACTATATTAAGCTGCACAAGTAATAAACCTAACCCAGAATATCCCGGACGAGCCCCCACTTTGTAAGCGGATTCAATTCAACACTACAGCTAAGTCAATGCCTAGTCTGGAATGCTGATGGAAACCCTTATTGATATATTTTTATGTCCAGTTCGTTCACTCTGGATGACAACCCTTATATAACACCCCTCTCTTAGAATCCCCCTGACCCCACTGAGCCAAGAAGTAGGTTTGTTTTGCAAATTAAAAGGTTTATTTGAAAATTAAACAATATATATATATATATATATCACTTTTATAATAAATTAATATTTGATAGCACACTTGTGAAGATGATAGTGATCAACAATGGATAATGTTACAGTGGTACACTCTTTTTGATGGCTTAGAAGTGATGTAGAGAGGATAAGGTAGCTGAGAATGCTTTTATGGCTTCAAGGACAATGAAATGATGAATGAAAATGCGGTACAGAAAATAAACTTGATATGACTTCAACGAAAGACAATGTTATCACTTTTCTTTGACAATTCACCCCCCCCCCCACTTTATGCAGGGTAAAGAGATTTAAGGAAAGCACACAGTTCTCAGGAATGCAATGAAATATAATTCAGTTCCCCCCTAGCAAGCTGAGAGGAAAACAGGTAGAAGTTTTAAACACAGGCCCAAAATGCTTTGAATGTGATGACAATGAAGTGAGAAATGTGCTAAAATTGCTTTTAATTCCCTTTAGGAGGTTCAGGGTAGGTGATAGCTACTTTGTATTAGTTCAGGATCACTTTAGCAATGCTCTATGAATGATTGTCAGGTTGCAAACGAATTTCAGCAAAGGAAAGCAAGGACAAATATTTTTACACGTGGCTGAAATTATGCAAAATGGCAAATCGCGGCAAATTTAGTCACGTGCGTCGAGCGCAATTACGGAGGGCGTATGAGGAGTAGCACATCTCGCTTCTATCACAAACGATTCCGGAGATACGGCCGTTTTAGTAAAGGTAGTTTTTCGGATTTGAAATTTGAAAGCTCAGAATGACAGATGACAGTTTTCAGTTTTAAAGATGACAGAATGACATGATTCTAGGAGGCAGTTCTAAATAGGTTAAAATAGTTTGGATTAGAATATTTTAAACTAAGAGATTGGGTTTTGCACAGTTCTGGCGGTACTGGCGGTACTCACACTATATTTTGGACAGGAATGCAACCGCCACGGATCGGGTCAGGATTGGACTGCGGTTCCCTCGCCACAGACGGTCTCTGCCTAGTTCTGCTCACTGGATAATTCTACCTTCTTGGTCAGCTCTGCTAGCGGCACTGCACAGCGGTTTGGATCTCTGGTTCTGACAAAAGTTCTCGGCACTGCACGGCGGTCTGGTCTCTGGTTCTGACAAAAGTTCTTGGCAAAAATTCAAACAGCTCGCCCGGCTGTTGAATAATTTGCAAATGATTTGGAGGCCTGCTGAAAAGGATTCAGCTTGTGGATTCAGGGCTCTCTGCTACAAATTCTGGAGTTAATTTCTGGTGTCTGGGGATTGATGGATTTGAAGTCTGGATCTCTGGATGTGAAGTCTGAAATCAGGATGTGTAGTTGTCTGTCAAAATGCTCCGCAGAAAGTGAAAAAGAAAAGGCATATCTGGGTTCCAGTGGCTCTTTTTATGTGTTTAGAAAGTGGGTGGGTTGGCTAATTCTGCATGCCCAAACCACTAAGGGTTCTGATAGGTTGAAGAGTTTTCTGTGCTCTCACTGGAGAACAGAGTTGTGTGTCAGAGTGAGTCATGAGGTGTCATCTTTATGGCATACAGAAAGAACACTCCCCTTTGCTCTTACCTTAGAAAATCATTTTCATAACTAAACACCTTTCCCAGATACACAAGTGGTTGACATTAAATACACACATCATATGTCACATAAGGTAGTCTCTGTTCTAACTCTGATGTTTCTAAGCGCTTGGATTAAGAAATGGCAACTTATTTTCGTTTTTAGTGGGTTTTGCAACATTGGTTTTTTTAAAAATTACGCAAACGTACACCCCCCTTCTACACATATTCAAGTACTTTACTAGGTCTCTAGCATAAACCCAGTGTCTGTAATATCAATAAATAGCGGGGTTTGGTCCTAGAGTTGAATCAAGTCTTGAATTGTGGGTACATTTCTTAGATTAAGGTTTTCCAAATTGCACATTTTTGTGAGCTTAATACAATATTTTAGAAGCATTTAACTTAAACATATATTTGCTGCAATATGATTCCACAAAAGTGTCTGAGTCCACCCCCAGAAACTTGAGAGTACCATATGTCTCTCCTCTCCCAGGCAGGGCTCTGTTTACAGTCCACACTGAAAATCAACATGCCCCATTCAATTGCAAGAGTCTACTCTGTCGGCTGAGGTCAGCAGGCCAGGGGGCCACTCTGCATTTGGTTAGGATGAACCTGTGATTTCCTGGGCTGTTGTGTGGGTCTCTGAGGTGAGAAGGTTTCCCAGCCTCTTGGCCTGTTAATGCAATCAGATTGTCTCTGGGAACAGCAGGTGGTTAAGAGGGTTAATTAACCAGCGGGCCTTTGAAGTTTCTTGCTGTCTCAGGGGGCTGATTAGCTTCTAAAGTAGCAGTTCTCCTGTCAGAGTTTAGACCGCTAGCGCCGGTTTGTGGACAAAGCTAGTACTGCACCCATTTTTGGGATCTGTCTTGAATTAATGCATTTCAATAGAGTGGTCTTTTGCTTGATAGTATAGGATCCTTGCTTAACATTGTTATGATGGCATCCTTACAGTAGAGTGGTGATGTGGAACCCCCCACAAGAAGGTTGTATCTTTAGAGTGGTCGTGTGCCCATGATTTTAGCAACTTTTTGACATCAATAAAAACGTATTTTGAACAGAACCATCTTTCTTTGCACTGGTGGGTGGCAGATTAGGTGACCATTTTGGTGTGCGCAAACTGCGCGGTTCTCCTGGATTCTGGTGTGAATGTGGGTGGCGATAGCTCATCCCCACATCTACCCAGACTATTGATTTAGTTTGTTCTGGGATAGAATAATGGGCGGCGACAGCTCATCCCCACATCTACCCAGTCTATTGATTCAACATGGGTCAAAACCCTTGACAGTTCTCCCCACCTATCCCTTTTCCTATCTCCTCCCCTCATAGACTTAACTTTCTTCTATGTTCTTACTCTATCACAATGTCCCTGGACCTAGTATGATAGCAACCTTGACTGCCTCCTCCCCCTCTCTTTACTTGTCCCCCCCCAGCACTATCTGAAATGTCATCAGGCCTAGTACGATAGTCACTTGTTTTGTTCCTCCCCTCCCTTTCTGCACCCCTCTCCTCACCTTTTGTTTTTTTCTGGCTCTACCAGAAATGTTATCAGGCCTAGTACGGTAGTCGCCTGTCTGTTTCCATTTCCTTCCCACTCTCCCCCTCATTCCTTATCTATATCTTAGCTCTTGCACTATCTGAAATGTTGTTAGGCCGAGTACGATAGTTAATTTCCTTACTGTTCATGGCCTGTAAGAATGTCATTGTATTTTCCCTTGTTCCCTCCCTTGCCTTGAAGTGCTTTGAGTATATAGGCGGTATTTAAATAAACGATCATGTCATATCATTGTTGTCAGGATAAAGGAGCTTCTTTATTCTGGAATTATTTCTCGATGTGTCCCTTTGTCCTGATCTCTGTATACCCCATTTACAGTCTCTGCTTACAGAAGGTAAGTGTGATTAGGTCTGTGAGAGTGTGAAAGTTGTCTCAGACCAGAATTAAACGTGACAGAGAGGTGCTGGGGATTCCTAGCGAGAGGGGGGGAGGGTGTGTGTGTGTGTTAATGTCATAATTACACACAGTCTCTATGAGGACGTGAGTATAGTTCTAAACACACACCATCTCTATGGGGACCTTATCAGCATTGTAATCACACACCGTCTGTGTGGGGACTTTAGTGTTATCATAATCACTTACCATATCTGTGGGGACCATATTTTGTATTTGTATTTTTTGTATTATATTTAGATCTATATAGCGGCTAATGCCAAAGCACTTAACCGCATCATAATTACACACTGTCTCTGTGGGGACTTGAGTATAGTCCTAATCACACACCATGGCCCTCATTACGATACCGGTGCTAAACCATGGCGCTATTAGCACCATGGTTGGTGCCGTTATCGTAATGTGTCTACCATGGTGAAATGGGGAAATACCACCCATTCCAAGGTTGGCGGGCGGTATTTCCCCATTTCCCCATAGCCCTTCCCCATGCCATAGGGCATAATGGGAATGGCGAAGGCGCTAGGTACGGTACCGCAAATTGCGGTACCATACTTACCACGAAGGTCCCTTTGCCGGTCCCTAATTTAACGGCTGGTGTATTACCTCGTAATTAGGCGCTAATGGGTTAACGGCGCTGCAGCCTTTTACGGCGCTGTTAACCCATTAGCGCCAGGGTCATAATGAGGCCTCATGTCTATGGGGATCTTACCATCATTGTAATTACACACCATCTCTGTGGGGACATGAACATGATTGCAAGTACACAGTGTCTCTGGGGGAATGTTTCATGATTATCACTCACAATCTCTGTGGAAAATGTAACTTTTCCAAAATCAAACATGAGTCCTACAGGAACGTTAATTCCACTATTATTATACACATTCCAAAAGACGGGAGCAACATCATTTCCATTAAACCATTTCTAAAGAGCAGATATGAGTTTGCTGGGAAGATGATGCCTGTGAAAGAATGAGATCTGAATTTTAATTATTTATTTAGTTTTCCCCTCAGTGTGTCAGCCTGGGTCAATCAAGTCATCTCCTGTGTCGCAGTTATCTTTTCTGGAACAATTTTAGTGCTTAGAATAGTGTGTAATGCCAGAAAATAAGTACCTTTTTAAGTTTCACATGCAAATTAAAAATCTTGTGGGAAATGCCAAAGCAGCAAAATCCATCTGGTGTGATAGCTATAATGCAGGCAGGTACTCACATGTAGCAATACCGTTGTATAATGTATATGGAGTATTATAAGGTAAGCATTTTTCCATTTCCTTTTGGTGCAATCATCCCAAATAAGAATAATAAAGTAAGTCCCCACAAGGATGGTAAGACACGTTCAAGCCCGCGCAAAGATGGTACCGAACACGTGAGTAAAATACACATTTTTGCAAATATGAAGTTGGATCCTGTATTATGATTTTTTTCTGGATACAGTTTTGCTATTAGCCCATTTCTAAAACATTGGGAAGGGTTAGTCCCCACAAGGTAGGTATCCACACATCGTCCCCACAAGGTAGGTAAAACGTGTGTGTGTGTGTGTGTGTTTGTGTGTGTGTGTGGGTCCCTGTCTGCTGAGGGCTGTGTGATGTTCTCAAGATGGTGTTAGGTGAGTTCCTAGGGTTTTGCTAAATGCCAGGTGATGTTCCTCTTTGCACACACGTTTGGGAATGAACATCAACAGTTTGGATGAGAAGGAGCAATATGATCGTCGGTGACATTTCTGGTTGCATCTTGGCACTGTTTCTAGGGCAGCCTTGCTGGATTCAAGCCTGCTGAATGTTTTAGGCTGGATTAATGCCCTTGCGGTGTATTCTTGGGCAGTGTTGTGGAAGGCGTCCTGGGCAATGCATAGAGTTCTGAAGTGAATCCTCTGTTTGATCACAAGTCCGTGGACTCTCCTGGTGAGCGGGTGATGTTTGTGCCTTTGAAGTCTAGCTGCTGCTGAACAGACTCTTCATAGCCAGGTAGTGACTTCTGTTGTAGTCTAGCCTTGAGAACACTCGAACAAACAATGCCATGATTCTGTGTATGATGGTAAGTAGATGTGCCAGATCATTTGGAGTTGAAAGAAGCACCCCTTTACAATGGGCCTCATTACGACCTGGGCAGTAAGGGATTACCGGTACCGGTAAGGGCACTGGTGCCGGTAATCCCTTACCACCCTTTTCCGGGGTCCCTTTGCGGGTCCTCCCTTAACGCCTGGTTTTACCAGGCATTAAGGACAGGACCCGCAAAGGGACTTTGGAGGTAATAACGCTACCACAATTTGCAGTACCGTTATTACCGCCTTCCCCATTCCCATTGAGCCCTATGAGGGCAAAAATGGGAAAAGGGAAGGGCCATGGTGAATGGGGAATTACCGCCCCCGCCAACCTCGGAATGGGGCGGTAATTGCTCCATTCACCATGGCGGAATCAGTAAGGTTCCGGCGGCAACCATGGCGCTAATAGCGCCATGGTTACTGCCTGGGTCGTAATAAGGCCCAATAACTTTAATTTGCGTGGGTACATTACATTTTATTTTATTTCACATAGTTTATACAAACTTTTGAAATATAAAACTCAACACAAATACTCTCGATATATACCAAACTAAAACTAGATTTTTGTAAATATTCATAGAAGAAGAAAAACATTGAGCGGTGGAGAGAAAAAAAAATAACACAAAGGACCAACACTGTAGCCATCAGATCTCGTTCACTGCTTAATGAGTTCCCTTTCAAACTTGGATCGTTGTTGGTCGAAATTGCAAAATCATGGCACATTTTTGCAAACTTAAAACTAAATAAAGAAAACCAAATTATATAATTTAGATATTTTAAACTTAAAAGTTGCTCGATATATGCAACATGGTTCTATGTGTTTTTACTGCACAATTTTCCACTGTCTGCTGATTTATTTCCTATTTTTGTGGCAAGATGCAGGGTGAGACACTCATAACTCATTTACACGGACCCCACCTCCCCCCACTGAGTATTGCCTTACCTGAGAAGCCCCCTGAATTGTGCCCCAAAGGAATATGGTCATAAATCAGCAATCAAATATGTTGCATTAAACGACTGTGTACCATGCCTGCTCTCTTAAGCACAGATGTGGAAGTGTTCATCAAGGCAGAGGCAGGAAGGATGGCATGTAGCCGGCAACCCAAGAAAGAAATCCTGTGCAGAGAAAGTAGGCACGAGCGACTCGTTGATTGGATGTATTATGGATGGGATACGCCAGGCTGTATTTAATCAGGGCTCTCATATAAAGACAGCCAAGTGACTCATTTCTTATATTGAATTATGAGCTGTTTACCCTTTCTATTCTGTCGAATACTTGTGCGAGTAGATTAATACACTGCAGAACAAAGTACAAGGACGTGTAGCCTGTTTGAAAAGGATGCATGGTAGAAGATGTATTCTCTATATAAAGTGACACACGTGAAAGCCTTTTGATTGTTCCACTGCATCCTTCCTTTTTTTAAAGTATTCCATCTATTGTCATCAGCACGTAGACATCTCATTGCAGATCATAGCTTATTTAAAGTTGGCACATAATTAATTTATATCCTGTTTCCAGTCCATTGTCTGGGTCAGCATTATGTTAGCGGCTGCTATTATGGTTCTAAGTGATCCGACCGCAGTCGATTTTGCCGCGGCCGGAAAGTTTGCATGAGAAAGGTGCAAACTATCAAAGGTTTGCACCATTCTCATGCAAACACAGTTACATACTATGGGGGCTGCAGGGGTTTCTCCCGCAACCCCCGCTCACAATACTGCAAAGTATAGTGAGCAGGTTGTTGCGGGGACCCCTGCAGCCCACTCCCTCAACCAATGGGACTATGGGTGGATCGGTTTCTCTGTAGGATAACTGAACAGTTCACTGTTGCATGTTTGGTTCACAAGTTTACTCTCTGGACCAGGTGCATTATGAAACATGTAGTCATGTGCGATCGGTCTATGAAGATTGCAGTACATGTTGCTACAAATCCAACCTTAACACTCACTTCCACTATGATCTTGCTGTTACCTGAATAATATTTCAATTGAGTGTAAAGGTTGGATTTGTAGTGCTATAAAGTTAGTGTTTATACGTTGAGTTTCCTGGTTGAATTTGCCGACATTTTTTTTTAACTTAACCGTAACTTGTTATTTAAAAAAGTTGACTTATATTTAATTTCAATGTGGTCCATTTTCAATGCGCATACGAGATGTATCAGAGTTTTATATTTCAAACATGGACACAATTTACAGTTCCTCTACATCTCATATACCTATTAAAACTGATATCAACATCATCTGTGACTTTGATGTGAACTTTCAAACACATAGGGCCTCATTACAAGTGTGGCAGTCCGGAAACAAGGGTGCCGGTAGCTCAGTCACCCTTGTTTCCAGACCGCCACACTACGAGTCTGCCTGCCAGAACCGATGTTCCTGACAGTTCTGACCCTGGCAGGCACAGCGGCCCCAGGATGCAGATTCTTCACAGATTATGGCTATGCAGACAAGGTCATGTGTTGGAGCCAATGTCTCTAGTTCAAGTCTGTCACTAGTGGCTGAACTGTGCACCCTCCCCAAATCTGTTGGGCCTCTGCTTTCTCCGACACATGCTGCCTCTGGTAGTAGTCGCATATCAGAGGTTTTAGCGAGAAGTGCTCGCAGGAGACAATGCTTGCATAATACTAGTACACATTTAAGGGACAAAGTCAATAAAAACATGCTGGATATTGATAATGACAATGATAAATCTAGGCCTAGAGAGAAAGCCGTTGATCAAAAGATCGTGGGTGGTTCACCAGAGGATGTTCAGGCTGATAGTCAAGCCAGAGTGTGCGGTCGAATCTCCCATGCTGTGAACATTGCACTGCAAATTCTGCTGCTGAATATGGAACGTTTTATTGCAGATATTGTTGCTCTGTCTAGCAGTGAAAATAAGGGCTCGAATAAGGGCCTTGATGGGGCTAATTAATTGGCAATTTATCAAAGAAAAGATTATACAGGATCTCAATCAAGGCAACACCTAATCTGATTTTACTGCCTGGGTTGAATCCTTTGATGAGTCTATTGCACATTTCCCTCGGACAAGGTTGATGAAGCCTCTCACGTTGATCCAGTGGACTTTCAGGAGTTTAGCACTATGACTGGCACAGCGTGTCAAATCAGTTTTCCCGAAAACATCACTATTTCATCTCTTCCCCAGGAATCTACTGTATTTCAGCCGGTGGCTATCTGCGTGGATTCTTGTCTCACTGTGGGACTGATAGCTACTGCACCTTTGGAAAGTACTTAGTTTTCCTCCCATAAATCTTCAGGTATAGTGTAAAGGCCCACTCCCCGTCTTATACATGCAATGCAAAGAAATAAGACACACCCCAACGGGGAATGAGACTAAGAGAACAGGCTGCGAGCATTAGTTTTCTTTTATGTAAAATTGGCATCCCGTGAACTCTGCTGCCCGAGAGCGCTCTGGCAAACAATACACGTACAATTGATTATAAGAGCAGAAATCGTCATCAATGATGTCAGACAAGAAGATTACAAAGTTTGTTATAATTGGACACAAGTTTGCGTTGCCTATGGACATATAGGTGCTGCTCCTCTGTGGTCATGGTGCATCAAAAAGGGGCTATAAGACATTCTGACATGTGTTAGTTCTAGGGTGCAATATACTGTGACAGAGGTCTGATGTTAGTTGGGGGCACACTAGGGTGGGCTTCACAGCAGGGTTACACTTCTGATACATCAAGAGAATACCTTGCAGGGACACAGAGTTACACTGGCAGTAATTTTCCAACAGCGAGGGTAAAAGGACACAGGCGGGTTTGTGGAGATGGATGAGCTACAGGGTATGGTTTGAGCCGGTTCACACATAGGACAGTGATCTCAGAGGAAGGGTGAGATGTTACATTTGTCTTTTTGTTGCAATTATCTCCGGCTCAAGTGTGAGAATGGAGCTGCAAAGCTTTCAGACACAGTGAGAAAAGGTGGGGTCCATGAGCGCGGTGTGCGCGGCGCTGCAGAGGGGAGAGAAGCCTTTCGTATTATTACAGAGAGGGCTAGTCCAAAGATGGAGTCGAGGGTGCACAAAATGGATGCCAAGTGTCTCTCGCAACAGCCCCACCTATGCCAATGCCAGCATAAGGCTGACGTTAGCATAAGGGCAATGGAGGCGTCCCCCACCATTGGTCGAGCAAGTGGTCTACGTCATGCTGAATGTATGAGGGGGGTCCAAACGACCCCTCGCTCCCACACAATAGCCAGATCAACATATGACCAGTCACATTGACGTTTGGAAAGGATATTTGTGTTAAGAAGGCCTGTATGCCAGAGATAACTGACCCTATCATGAGATGTTTGCTGATGGATCAAAGAAACATTGTCATTACCAATGTAACCAAACCAGAACGGTGGAATCTAGAGAGGCGCTGAGAAATAAGGCACTTTTTTGGCTACGATCCAAAGTTGGTCATGGCTTTGTTAGAGCCCGAGATCTTCGATTCTTGCAGAGGGTGCAAATTAAAGACTGGTGCACTGGGAATCATACAGATTGTACTGGTATAGGTTGAGGCCAGGCAAATTTGCCTCTGCTTTTTAGTCAAAACAATAATGAGAACAGCTCTTCTTCAGCTGCCAAGTTCAGGCTTGTATTGAATTAATCCTCTTTCTCTGACTACTTGTATTTCTGTTACATATTTGTATCTTTGTGTTGTTATGTTTGTTCTGTTGTCTAGCGCCTCTATGCCCATGGGTTTATGTGTTGGTGCTTATAAATAAATACGTAAAATGAAATAAAATTCCATGGAGGTGGATGAGTTGCCCTGATCCTGCCCATCCCCTCGGCTTTCACTCAAGGGAACATGGCGTGTTGCTTAATATGCCAAGCACTAAACAAGATAAAGAAAGGAAAAAGATGAATACAAGAGTCACACAATAGGAAATTGTTCTTTTAATCACACTAGTAGTAGTGTTTGGCAAATGAAATTTCTGTGATGAAATTCACAGCTTTTTAAAAACACAGGTGGGGTCAAAAGTAAAGGTGTTATGAAATGTTGGAGGATTTTATTTTTTTATTTTTGGGATGACAAAAATGGTTATTTACAAGATGAGTATTTTTGTTCATTTATATTTAGATGAGTATTTTTTCATTTATATTTAGATGAGTATTTTTTCATTTATATTTAGAATGGAGTAGCAGTAAAATGGGAAAATAAGAGATGGGGCCTTAAAGAACATACACATGAACAGAAGGGGGAAGGGGAAAAAGAGGGACAACAGACACCAAAAACAACTCAAAACACCCCCAAAACGCTGTCACCTGCGATATTTTTTAGCATGCCATGTCTGCTCTTCACACTACAGTCAAACACAGACTCCAGAAAAAGAAGAAAGTGGATGAGCATTGTATCGTACCTCAAAACCTCTTTAAACAGTTAAATGTCTCTGACAGTGTTGTCCAACTACGTTTCAGAGTTTAGAGACATATGATTGCACGGTATTACTTCAGCTACACCTTGGAATGTAACAGTGGTTTGACCCATTGGAAATATCAGGTGAAAACCTATGTGGGGGGTTGAAATCACCAATGGTTTAGAGTCGCTGTGATTTCAGTTTTAAGAGTTTCAAGCACTTTTACATAAGATAACCTTTGTGGTTTTGTGACCATGTGTGTGTCCATACATATGTGTGTATTTGTGTGTGCCCACTCCAATCTGATATCAAGAGCAACCTCCTAAACCAGGAAGGAACATTCTCCACGAAGTCTCACATTATCCCACCTACCTGACTCCCATGAAACTAACTAGCTGACTAACTTCACGGTACCTTGTTACATTGTAACATACATGTATAATGTGTCATTATACATGTCTGATTGACCTGCCACAGAGAATGGGACAGGTCACAACCGACATATTACAAAGGGACTGAACATGTTAAGTCCCTTCAGGTTAATGTAATATGTCTGCCATGGCCTGTCCCAGTCTCTGTGGCATGCATTATCCACCATGCACAGGGAAGTTGATCACTACTTCCTAAACCTTTGGATGACATCTGACTGAGGACGTCCAATGTATTTCCTGTTTGCGAGTCTTTCTGGGCGCACCTTCAACAAATTAATACAAATAAAAACAAATACAAAACATATACTTTCTCAGAATTGTAAGCTTCAGCCTCAGACAATCACTTTAAACTTCTGTTTCTGTAAATAAAAGGACATGTGTGGATTACACTTACATGAGTGATGTTCATTGTCTGCTACCGAAATGTAACCTGTGTATATAAGAAGCATGTTGTTAACTTTCCAAAGAGTCACGAATGCATATCACACACAAGGCTGCTACTGTGCTTTTCTGTTCCCTGTGAGAAAATCGCATATGTTTCACACATGGTTTAATTCAAAGCATGCAAATCTTAAGGATTCTGTTACGTCACCCCCTCCCCACCCAGCCAAAGAAGCCAACTGTCTGAATGATGTTCTGCTTCCCAAAAGGCAAGTTTATGTATCACACTGAATCGAATCACTTAGCTTTTCATCTCCCAACAATGGTTTTTCATCTAATTCACACTAAATAAAAACACAATCCAGTTCTTCAGCAAATCTGCAGCAATTCCACACTTAATTCAATTCTATTTAAGAATACCCCTATTCGAATACTATTCTAATTCTATTTTTAGTTTAATCCTTCCCTATGACTACATTTGCTGGGAGGTATCTGTGGATATATTCGATAGAGTAGGAGTATGTAAACTACAGCTCAACAGAAGTTTTCAACTACAATTCACATAGACCCTCATCATCGAATATGCTTGATAGAATTGATGGCAGTTACAGTAAAACACCATCAGGAGAGCCAAAGGTTACCTCTGCACCCCTGCTCACAGTGGTTATCAACCTCAATAGTGTCCACCTTATACGTCCTATAGTTATAACCTGCTCAACATGTTTGCCAGAAAATTGAAGGAAGTTCAACTGTGTTAAACTACATATATTCAAGTGGTTCATAATTTACCAAGACAAGATTGGCACTGAGTAGCTGGTGGCTCTTTGTCTGTTCTATAGTTCCTACCATATATCCACATTTAGCGCCGAGAATATTTTTTTTGCGGATGATACAGTGACATGTGCCTTCACTGCATACCTTGATCGGCCAAACTTATTTGGTTTTGATCGACAGCTCTTCTGATGATAAGTCCTTAAAAGGATACTGTTAGTGGTTGCTAAGAAGACATCAGGGGAATTTCTGATCTCTCTGATAACCATCTGTGATATACAGGAGGTTCAGGTGACCGTGAGGTTTAGGCAGTCTTGCTCTTTCATCAATGCCAATCAAACACGAATCACAGTATTAGATGATGAAATTGTCAGCAAGGTTGACTTTGCCTGTAATCTGGGTGGTCAATGCACATTTTTAATGTGTTCCTTTTGTTTTAAATGCAAGTCAGTACATTTTGCCAACATCTCTAACACATTTGCCTATTAACTGTTCAACAGTTCAACACAAAGATGTAATATGTTTAAATAAAATGCACCTTAATAAGATATATTGGTCTTTATAATATGAAAATGTTGTTTAGAAAATAGAAATGTAAAAATAATAATTCCATAAATAGTAGTCTGATGAGTTTTATTCTGTTTTTTTTTTCAGTGAAACCACTGTGCGCAGCCTGTGTACCCCTGACTTCCCTGAACCCTCTAAACTCTTCTGGAAATACCTCGATCTTTCCACCTTTTTTCTTCTGTACCTGTTGCCCCTCGTAATCATCACCATCGCCTACACCCGCCTTGCCAAAAAGTTGTGGATGCGCAATGCCATTGGAGACATCACAACTGAGCAGTTCATCACCCACCGCAAAAACAAAAAGAAGAGTATCAAAATGCTGGTGTTAGTCGTGGTGGTCTTTGCTGTCTGCTGGTTCCCCTTGAACTGCTATGTGCTGCTGGTGTCCAGCCTGAACATCCAAACCAAGAACGCCCTATATTTCGCAATGCACTGGTTTGCCATGAGCAGCACCTGTTACAATCCCTTCATCTACTGTTGGCTCAACGAGAGCTTTCGCTTGGAGCTTAAGTCCTTGCTGCGCATGTGCAGGAAAGTGCCTCCCTCCCGGGACGACAGTCTCCCGGCAGTGAACCTGCCGTACCGAGAAGCCTGGATAGAGCAAGCAAGCCTCAAGCAAGGGCCGTCATCTCAAAGCATTCGCTCCACCACCAACGTGCAGACGGTGAATACCGATCTGTAGGAAACCGGCTCACACTGGTGACTTTTGAGAAAAATGGCATCTCGCGGCAGACTTCGTTATCACAGTCCCACAACTGCTATTACTTGATGGTAGGGAACATTTGACTGAAGAAGCAGAACTTTATGACAAAGCTTTGTGTTGGCTGTGGTCACAAGACACATGAGATAACACAATGGTCAGGTTTCTTGCAGATGGTTGCCCTTGCTGGGTTTGAGATCATTGTGACTATGATGAAAAGGGGGGCCGCCTTGATAGGGCCTGATGTTTTTTCAGTCTACTATGCTTTGCTGAATTGAAAATGGGATAGGATTTGTGCATATCGTGCATACTTAGAAAAGCGGTTCTAAAAACACAACCCTTGAGAATTCCAGGGTCAGACTCATGGCATTTCCAAGTGGGTATGGTCTGCTTAGATAGCCTTTGACCACGTGCCTCAGAAAACAGCACTGGCGGACATCAGGATTCTGTCTGCCTGAACAGCTGCTGAGTTTACTTACAGCATGTTTTTCCCTAAAAGAGCCATTTTTCTAAAATATGCAAATGAAAAATAAGGGCCTAGAATTACTTTTGAAATACTCACATGTATAAAAACATCTCCATAAAAGTGTTTTTCTGTTTTGCAGCATAAAACTGCCTACTGACTCAAATCTGGGTGATGGAGCAGACCACATCCACAGAAGGTTTGATGGCCTCCTCAAGTTTGGGCAGTCAACAGACTGTAAACACAACAAGCAAAAATCACTGAGAAAAATAAACTGAGGTATGCATTAGAAAGTCATAAATATCTGGCCTATTTAGCTTTTACAGGTGCTGAAGTGGAAAGGGACTCTATTGAACACTGTCCATTGCCACCTCATTGCAAAATGCCTCTATGTTCATTACATTCCAACAAAACCCATTATGTTAAAAATAAATACACGTGCAGCAGTTGTGCACGTGTTTCCGATCTAGGGCTGCATTGAATGCACACAGTGGGCCTCATTACAACTGAGGCGGTCCGGAAATAAGGGTGTTGTTTGCACCGTTCCGACACCCTTTCCGGACCGCCACAGTACAACTCTGCAGGTGGAGGCTATTGTGCCCAGCATGTTCGGCCTGCCGGGCGCAACGGCCCCCGCCCACAGAGTTTTCACAGAAGCACCGGCACCATTAGCAACATTGCCGGTGCTTCCGTCTCCCCATTCCCATGGGGTCCGATGGTGCTCCATGGGAATGGGGAATAACATTTTCCAGCGCCTTACTTCTCGATCCCCCCGGACTTGTAATGTCCCAGTGCCACCGGGAAGTCAGCTGCCGGTAAAGTGTTACGGTCCGACAGCAACCCGCTGATAGCACTGGTGGGTTACTGCCAGACTCGTAATGAGGCCCAAAATATTTAATCCAAAAGTAATCGAAAGGAAAAGGAAAAAAAAAAGGTGAAATATTGCGTTTGGATTGAACAGAAACGCTTAAAAAATTGACACATTTTAAAAATGCTTTCATTAGAGTGCTTTGAGGTACAAGCTGTTACTTGATGTTGTGTTACTGCTAAAATTACTTTGATGGAGTGGTAAATTCTCTAGCGGGGAGGTGGGCCAGAGATTTAGAGGAGTTTCCCTCAATACGTTATTATTAAAATGTTTTAATAGCACTATGTCTTGATTCTGTTGTAATTATTGTTGCTACTGTTTTTCTTCTTTTGTAATATAGCTGTTTAAATTATACTTGATGTAGTTAATTTTGATGTCTTTCTATTGTACACTTTCCAGCACTTTACCTTTATTGTATCCCTTTAATGTTTACTTCTTCCTATTGACTTTCAGTTATGTATTTTTACATGCATGCATTATGAGACAACCTCACTTACATTCTTTTCCTTTCTGTTACATGTTAAAAATGTGATTTCTGATCAATAATCAGACATCCATTGGGAAATCTAATTCCATAAACCTATTTATTTGAAACTGATTACAGATCTCTGTGGCATATGTTATCCCTTCCATTCTACACTTGCAGCAAAATGGTTTGTGCACTTGAATGTTGTGGGGGCAGATTCACTTTTGCACATCTCTCCTAGCACTACATTTGGACAGGTCTGTGATAGCTTAAAGTGTATCCCAATTCACAAGTTACCATGAGCAGGATTTCTCCTGTCATAGGCACGATTCTATGATTCTCATCTCTCCCTCTCTTCTCCCAATGCCAAGCCTACCCCAACACTGCCACCCACCTTCTCGGACATCAGGCCCATGAAGCTTGTGTCAGTTGAGGCTTTGGCTGCCACCTTCTCTCCCCCCTCCACCTCTGGATGACTCACATCCTGACACAGCCCTCTCTCTGCTCTCCTCTTCAATTTCTGATATGCTTGATGCTCTTGCCCCTGTCATGAGGATCCGTTTGAAGCCCAAAGCCAAGTGCAATTCTTGGTATGACTCTGATCTAGATACACTTAAACGTAAGTGTAGGGTGGCTGAGAGGAAATGGAGGGCTTCTATTGGACTCCATGGGAATGGAGACTTAGAAAATTACCGGCGCCTGACTTCCCGGCAGCTGGACTCGGAATACGCCAGTGTTACCGGGAAATCAGGCGCTAGTAATTCATTACGGGTCCGGCGGCATCTTGCCGGTTTTACCGGTGCGGTTGCCACCAGACCCGTAATGAGGCTGAATGTGTTGTCACTGAAGGATCAAAGGTCATGTAATGTCACTTTTGTTACTCTTGTGAATTTGATAAAATGTTGATATGGGATAATGCAACTAATGGTTTATGGCAGAAAATGGTTTTACGTTAGGATAACATGTCTAATAGAGAAGAGACTCTAGGGGATATTTTAACAGACCACCCCTAGAGAACATCATTTCTAATACAAAAAAGTCAATTGGGCCTCATTACAAGTTTGCCGGTACAGTAACAACTGTACTGGTAAGCTTGCCTGTTCTGCTCGCAGTGCCTTTCCGTCCGCCAGGACTGACCTGCCGGGCGGACCGGCACCCGCGAGCAGACCATGCCAGATGCACCGGCACCATTCTGAATGGTGCCGGTGCATCCAGCCTCCCCATTCCCATTCAGCCCTATGGGGCTCGAATGGGAATGGGGAGCATTTTTTACCTGCGGCCGAGCATGGGCAAATACCGGGTCCGTACGGGCCGTAATGATCCGGTAATTGCCCATTCCTGGGTGCCGGTAAAAAAAATGATACCGGCGGCAACTGTGCTTGTTTTACCGGCACGGCTAGCGACGTCATCGTAATGAGGCCAAATGTATCCACTTTTTTGACTACTCTGTTTGTACAAAGAATTTCTAAAAATGCTCTTTTACTAAAAGATAATTTATTGCAAAGTCAAAAATCAACATGAGCGGCAAAGTAGAAGTCTTCATATAACTAGCAATATACACCTCCCATTTCCAGCCTACAACAATTAAGCATGGCAAATATGCGTACTTAACAAAGTGCATATGTTTAGCCTATTTCCAGTATCAAAAAGAAATTCAGCGTCACAAACTAACAAATAATACTGATCACCTAATTATAAAAGATCATGTTCGTTCCTTCTATCTGATATTTAGTTTGGAGAACTTTTACAGGAATGTAAAAGCTAAGGCGGAGGCCCTCAGAGAACAACCAACAAACGTCATAATTGTGAACCAACTTATAGCTTCTAAGTGCAGCCTTCTAAACATACTCTCTGTGCACTCATATGTGCCTCACAGTCTGAACTGTACCAAGTTCCACAATGCATTTTATCTACATTAAAGTGTGTCATGCTGCATGTAATTCAGCAGTAATCTGAAACGTACAAAGCTCTCAAGTGCATTTTCAGTATGTTAAAGTGCATTATGCATTGTGCATCGTGCGGTATGCATCACCCCGTAACATGTCATTTTTTGTTGCAGCAAATCCTCTAGTCTTGATGGGTATTGTCTTGATGTTAGTTTTGCATTCATTATTGGGGTACCAATGGCATTTGGTTTTTCATCATACTTTGGCAGCTAGAAGAGAGGACCTAAAGTAACAGGTATGCCAGACATCTGTGCACACATTGATATTTGAGCAGTGTAAGCACAAGACACAAGCCTCTATACCAGCAACTATATTTAGAAGTATGTAGTCAGTAATTGTTGACAATGTAAAATGCAAGATAAATGTGCTTCTTTTGAAATTATTTGTACATTCCGAGGAGACAAACAAATCTGTAGGGCTTGTTAGGTTAGAATTGATGCAGTCACGCTGTGTGAGACTACACAACACATATCTACTTGGTATTAGGTAACCCACCTTTTAGTATAGGTCTGTTCTACACAAGTTGGTAGTGGGACTGAGCAGCCAGGCCTATCTCAAGAGGGGTAAATATGATCTGTAGAGCTGTATAAATGAAATATGTAAATGCAAGTAGCCAAGTAACACTTAAACTCAAGGTTTCAGTTCTAAATATGTATTTATTTAATTAATATCCACTTTTAAAAAGACGTTCTTTAAAAAGGCAATTCAAGTAACAAGATAAATATACTTTAAAATTACTTTTTAAAGTTAGTGGATCATCTTTGGATATGCATCTTACACAATTCCTACACCCTGAGGTGACTTCAATCACAAGGACAGTAATAGCCATTGTATATCAGACTAGTTATAATTTACAGATTATGATGTTGCAGAAAGGAAAGGTTTAAGAAAGACAAGGTTAAACAGGTTCTCAGTAAATGTGAGGACAACAAAATCGTCCAATGAATTCTAGACAAGCTTTTCCCATCATGGAGCTAAGGCACTTCTTAGATCAGAATATGTCTTGCACAAAGTTAGAGAGTTTGTACAAAATCACTTGTAGGGCCACAAGCTGGACTCAACTCTAAAAGTAACCTAATGTATTTCCCAACTAAGAAAAGCACAGCTAAAAAGGCGATAAACCGCAAGCCCTTAGCCCAAGCCTAAAACAGTACCTCTGGTTTGAAGAAGAGTGGTCCAGCTGGATTCTGTCTTGCTACAGCTAGGCAGACCCTTGTTCCTGAGCCTCATGCATGGGGACAAGAGGAAAGATGTCTTGAGGGCTCCTGCAGTGGTACTTGGGAGCCTGCGTCACTTTACGGTTTCAGCGCTTAGCATACAGCACCATTGCAGATCTCTGGAGGGTCCTTAGGAGGCGCCTGGACATTCTAGCCGGATTCGTTACCACATCGGACATTTCACTCAACTATGGATTACTCGACCCCTGGCATTCGGTTCTTACAGTTAAAAGAAGTACAGCCAGCCAGGGAATATAGTCCAGTGGAGTTCATCTCAGGGTTAGTTGGTGCAACAAACCCAAGGGGAGAAGTCACCCCTTTCCGGAGCTTCTCTGTTGAAATGAAAAAGGATAACTGCTGAACCCATATGCATGCATTATTATTGGCCGAACCCCAAACCCTCTCCCCTAATGATAGGCTCACAACTTGTGTCAAGTGTTGGCAATAAAAGGCTGTAGGATTTTATTGTACAGATATGAGTTATGGCAAATACACAATATCACATATCATATCATATCATACTTTTGGGCACCGGGTCCTGAGGTTACCCCCTCGGACCCATGCCGCCTTCTTGTGTCCCACGACTTGTTGTGGGCGCCGTACAGTGCATTGTACTTATTTTTGTTCTTCTCCCCTTTTGTAGGGTGGGTGGGTTCTGTGGTAAAGAAGCAAGAAGATTTGGAAGACACTGAGTAAACAGTGACCCTCCTGTTTGCTTGGGTCCCCGTTCAGGGTCCACAAACAGATTGTGTTTACTCTGAGCATGCTGCTCATCTTTATAGGACCCAGCGAGGCCCTGGGTCTTTGTTGTGTATGTGGTGGGGGCTGCTGTTGTCACAGCCCCCGGCCGGGTAGCCGACTGTCTGGCCCCCTGATGGGGGCAGATCTTTTGAACATGGGCCCTGCCTGATGGTTGTTTTCCTTATGGTGCTTAGCACCTTGCTGTTTGGATGAAGGGTGAGATGACTGTTCACACCTTACCCTTCTGTGGCTTTGTGCTGCCGAGACTGTGTGTCTCCGTAGCTGGTGGGAGGAGAGGGCAGGTGCAGAGAAGGTTGGGGCTGCCCCTCTCCCAGCTGCCGATGGTAACAGCAGTTACCCTGCCTCACTTGTGAGATGCCCATGCAGCATTGCCCAGTTTCATCACAGCAGCAGGGCTTCACCGGGCAATTCAAAGGTCCAGGAGGATGCAGCAAGCTTCGTTCACGGTTTCTTCATCTGGTGTTTCTCCCAGTAGTCGACTCTGTCTCTGGTCCCAAAACCTTCACCCTTTAAGCAGGTTTCTCCCATTCATGCACAGCCTAGGCTGTCACTCACACATCAGGGTGCCTGACCTGTAAGGACAGACAGCCAGCCAGTCAGGATTGGTTGCATTTAGGCATTCCTTGAGACAAGCGACAGAGGCCTTTCGGGGCCCTGCCTCACATCCTGTCCTTCCAGACACAATGGAACCAGGAGTGGGTTTCAGGGCTGACAAACAAACAAAGGGCTCAAATCTATCTCATCGCACTGAATAAAACCCAAGAAAGACCTCACAAACAGAAAATGTCAAAAAAATACAAGACAAAAAGGTCACCCATGGGTTGTGTAATGTAGCTGAGGGTTCAGCCTGCTGAAGAAAAGCACAATGGTAGGAAAAATTAAACCATTGCCACCAGCCAATTAACGTAGTGAGGGTAATATGAAAATGTTACATGAAAATGTAAGATAAGAGGCTACTAGGTAACCCCCCAGCACTCCACATAAAATGGTGTGTGCTGGACCTACAAAGAGAAAAGGTAAGTAAAGTCAATTCCACTTTACTATTCTTGGGAACGCCAGTTCACCCAAGAAAAGGTATTTAAACCATAGGAGAAATCTAAAGGGTACAAACAGTAGATGCCTATGGAGTTTGTCAGACTCCAAACACAGTCAAAAACAGTCAAAACACAAAATCCAAATGAGGTCAAAACAGAAGAGAGAGTGAGAAAAAGTGCACACTCACTCCAGGGTTAAAATGAAAAGTCATAAAGTCTAGCAAAAGAGCTCAGGGTCTCTTAGGTTGAAGGGAATTAGCACAGAAATGAGAATTCTCACTAACACAGCTCATTACAAGTTTGCTGATATCCTGCCCCCTTCCGTTTCTGCCGCCTGATATCCCGGTATTACTGGGATATTCCAGGTGGAGGAAATGCTGGTAAATTCCCATTCCATGGAGTCCCGTCAGACTCCATGGAGGTAATTGTGGCATTATTCTGCTGGTGGGATCCTGATTTACTGACAGGTCAGGCCTGGAGGTAGATCTGTTGCACCCACCGGCAAACTTGTGTTTCCCTATTCTGATAAAAATGCTGGTGCCGGAATTATCAGCAATTTTACTGGCATTTTGACCACAATGGGGAAACTGTAATGAACCCCTATGTTAGAGCAACAGATTTATTGATTGCAGGTAAAAACAATATTTTTTTGGTCGTTTTTCTAACAGAAAATATGCGTGGAGACCCCTGCAACCCCTTCACTTACTCCCGCCCCACTTTCCATATACCTAACCCCAACCCCCATCCACCCTTTTGTGCTATAAATGCAGTAACAAATGTGCAATAACCCAAGAACCAATAACACTCATGAGCCTGCTCAAGGCTTTGCAATTATGCACTACGCAATCAGCCAAAGAAGGCCCTTGCCTGCGCATTCTACACACCTGGAAATATAAGAGCAGAACAGGGGCCATCTAGCAGTTAATCTGCTAATCACACCTACCATTGTGTGAATATAGCAGAACCACCCACCGATAATCTATCTAGCACAACCAACAACGCTAGCAGTAATAGCACTTACCAACCTGATCATTTCCCTGCAAATATGCACTACGCTCTCAAAGATGCCTCTGGGTTTGGCACGCTATACAAGCAAATAAAATAAACAAAAACGAGGAAATGGCATTGGCTGTTAATCCCACATACCTGGCAATTCCGGTGGAGAATTGTAAAGCAAGGAACGTGTTGGCACTTATTTGTGGCTAATCCCAACTCGTCTGGAAATGTCCTAGTAGAACCACTCTGCCAGGATTCCATCTAGCAATTTGCCTACCGAGGACGCTACTAGCACCTGCACAATAACAACATGAGTTTTTTGGGACAGATCTGCCTGTCCCCACCCATTAGTTTTGGTTAAAATAACTGAGAATCTGACCCGCCAAGAAACAAGGAGTTACTACACCCTGAACAGGCACTGGAAACAGAGCAGGAACAAGGTTCCCCTAGAAAACACACAGACACTCAAACACACCATTGAGCCAACTCTTGACTTTGCACCAACAAACAATAGAACGCAGCTACACCCCTTGATTAATTCAGCCTCGCTGCGTGTATTGTTACACACTTCCACGTTTGCCTCCACAGCCTTTAGAACACAGCTATACCCCACAAAATGTCAGCCTAGCTGCACACATAACGTCATTCTCAAAGACCAGCGCCGCCAGAATGCAGATACCATAGTCCATTGGTCTTGCTGCACATATTCTACTGATTTAACACAACCACTGCATCACACCTAGCTCTAGTATGCAGCTAGACACCACCTATTGCATTCTGCTGCACACATACCGAGCGCAACCAAGCACATTGCACTACACTACCGGCTCTAGTTACCTGGATTGCGGTCACCGAGGGCGGTCAACCCACAGCGCATGGAATCATAACAATGGTAAAAAGCACTATAAAAATGCAAACTAACATAACATTACATTAAAACCAAATGTTTTTTCCATCGCGATCAAGTGAGTACCAGAAAATGAGGGTCTGAGTAAAAACGAACTGGGGAATAAAATGCAAGAAGAGTTGCTATACCCCTCAAATATCTATGCCCACAGTTCCCACCTCACAAGTCTGTTATTCTCTATGTGGACTTACACGATGTAGAAGGCACTGACTCCGGAGGCAAGATAGCCGCATCCTGCACCTTCATGCATTCCTACGTGTTGGGGGAATTCCCCATGCCTTTCCACACATTGGCCATCTACCGTTGTAGAAACAGTGAGTACAAAACAGTGAGTACATTTGCAGTGGCTGGCCTTTATAGGTTTCGGGAAGTGGACATTTAAAATATAAAGAAAAGTGTTCATGTAAGGCATGTGTGTTTCTGTTTTGACAGGGAATGTCTGAAAATACCGCTGGCAGTGTTTGCATAATGTAAGACCTGGCAGCTCATGCAGAGAGCAACCAATGAGCAGTGGGTCTGCTGGTTTTTCAGAGATATCCCTTGATAAGTTAGAGATGTGCCTGTAAATGGTCCCTCCCTAGCACGCAGATATATGATATGATATGGCATTCATAACGCGCCTAGACACAAGTGTTTCAGGGCGTGACGAGGCAAGGGAGGGGGGCAGAGGGAAGACATAGACAACGATCCTACTAGGCCAGGTGACATTGAGATTGTGCAAGAGCAGGGGAGGGTGGAAGGGGAGAAGTGCGAGGGAATGCACAGACAGGTGCATTTTGGCAATTAGAGTTTTCGCAACATGCAGGAGTTTACTCCAACTGTGGGTGTCTCGCTCAAAAGCAATTACAAAATAGTCACTGCACCCCCTTGTTTGTCAGCAGTTCCCCTACCTTTCAGTCTGCCGGCATACCCCTTTTTTTAACTCAGGGATCTAACAATGAACCCTTCAGCAGCAAATATGCAGTGTTCATTGCCATGACACACACACCCTGCACTCATTTTAAGAGATCAATCAACGGGTTAGCTCTCTTCAGATATCGCCTGTGAACATAATTGTATGGTGAAAACACTAAATACGCACACAGTTTAAGTTGGATGTTGTTAAATGAAGGAAAAAAACACATCCTTTTCCGTTTTCACTATTTGATTAGCCAAACCTGCATTGGAGTAAAGCGAGGAGGGACACAACGCTTGTGGATGTAGTTTAGTTATGTACCCACTCGTTGATTGTTCATGGTCATTTTTTATTTATTTATGTATTCACATTTATTTATGTATTCACATTTTTAAAACGCTCACACAGCCCGCGGTCATAGGGGCGCTGTTAGAGGAATTGTTTTGATTTTTAGGTGCGTAATAGTTTTTTTCTCTTTTGTCTTAGTTGCATATTTATAACGCACTTAAATACCCAGTGTTTTTTTTTTTTAAGGGCGTACCTGTGTTGCTTTGTGTCGTGTTGCTTCCAAGTCGAATACGTCCCCGCTGAGCTATCCTCCCAGGGCATGATAATACCTATGGCCATTCCTACGCACTACCTGCCTTTCCCTGCACAAAATTCATCCTTCTGGGATCTCATTAATCTTGCTATCTCAAGTAGTAACATCAAACGTTGAGCTGCCAGTGTTATTTCTAACTAGATTGCAGAGAGTAAATGGATTGATTGCAACTGCAAATGAACTGCTGGTGTAATGTATTAACCAATGTAGGCTCGTTGTACTGATGTCCTGTTAAAAACAAGCATTGTTATAGCCAACTGCTTTCCAGCTGTTGCTATCTTATGGCCAGGTAGTACTTTTGTGACACTGACTGGAAAACGTCTAAGTCATCCCTACATAAAAGCCAACACTATTGGCGTTGACAATGCTTACTTCTTAAGCACCTCAATGGGATCTCACTGAGGGCTTATTGTAATTGTATTCCCTCAAAAGTGCATCAAACAAATATTTGCCAAAATGTCCGCTTGCCTTAAAATGTGAAACGCCCCAAATTTGATTAAGAATTGTAATCAGAGAAAATTGTAAACATTCAGAAAAGACCGGACAGCACGGCGCACCACGTGCTTGCTGCTGTGACCTGAACACTATGTGGAATAAAGCTCTCTGTATTTGTATTTGCAGCATGGAAAAGTAGTGGGGTTTTCGGCTTTTATTGTCTGAAATAGCTCTCTGAACACAAAAATGTCTCCCACCTCTATTGTTCACAAAGATCAAGAGACTGAAGCGCTTGTCCTTATTTTTCTCATGGAGACTCAGGTGTTAATTGTTAAATATAATAGGCAGAACTTTAATGTTATGAAACTGTATAGAAAGAGAAAAATGCCCCCGCAGGTGGGATCGAGTATTTGATTGTATCTGTAAAAGAACAGGAATGACATCAAGGCTGTGGGGTGATCTATTAAGTAAACAGTGATCAGCTTTCATTTTGATGTGTAAAGTGATCTGTAAGCTTCGATGTGGGGGGTGTCATTAATTACTGTTCACAACAAAAGATAAATCAATGTTGCTTCTGACGTTGTAATTTTTCTCTTTTGTAAACACTGCTGATGAAACTGTTCTTTCAACAAGAATACACTTATTTGTATACTATTCTTATTGTACGTATTCTTGATTTATAAGGCACCCGCTGAAAGAGATTCAATAAGTAGAAGGACAGTTATGTGGCAAAATTGAGACATCTTCTAAGCATGCCATATTTACCTCGTCAGTTGCGTTTTCATAGAACCCCACAACGAGTTCATTGGTCTAATCGACCAATGAAAAATAGCAACTAAATATGGCACATGAGAATTGAAGGTTACATGCCTGTCAGAAACAAAACTGAAATTCACGAGCATTGCCGTACATAGCTGAAAGAGGAAAGGGAGGGTTAACCTGGGTCAGATGTAAAAAAGCCTTTTATTTGTAGACTCTGTGATGAAGTGTCCTCCCGGGCACCGGGGTGTTGGTGTTACCATGGGTGACTGTACGTTCACCTCATTAGTGATGCAGGGCATATATGTAGGATGGATACCATGGTCCGTTCTATCCTTCCCCAGGAGAATGGTATCGGCTAGTGCCAGGCTCTCAACAGCATGGATGACCACTTCCATAGTCATTGGGTCATATTTAAAAAGTCTGTGGCTAGAGTGAGATCAAGGATGCGGAACAGCACGCACTACGGGGAGTGTGAATATGACTTAACACTCAATTGACTGAAGATCGGCAAAATCTCTATGCAAGAATTGCGATTCATGAACTCCAAACCCTAACAAAGCATCTTTCTCTGCTCCATGAAGCCAAAAGTGTACACGTGTAGGAGTTAGAACAAAGGTGGGTAATAGTTTCACATATTCACTCAGGCTGCAGCCAGCAATGTGAACATCATGTCGGCCACAGGTTCATTGAAGCCATTCCCATCCCTTACCTAATTACTGTCAAATCTGAAGGGAATTGAAGAAGGGCCAGGTCCATAAAAATGAGGATGGATTTGCCACACCGGGGTGAGTTTTTGGAGAGTGTGAAGGTGTGGAGAAGTAGAGTACCAGCCGTGAGGAAGAAGGTGTAGCAGAGATTGGCTTGGAGATAGCTGTAAGAGAGGAGGGTAAAGGGGGACACAATTCCTATCATGAATTGCCAGTAAATTGCTACCCTATCACCCTCGGACATCCTGGGAAAAATAGTTGCATCATGTCAAATTTTAGAAAGGTCAAATGAACAACAAATTTCGATCTTGAAACAATTGAGATTCCCCAAAAAAGCACAGGTACTCAAATGTATAGGTTTATTTTAAATTGTTGTAAACAATCTGCTAAACATAGTGTAGGTGTGTTTCTTTTTCCAGATCACAAATCCACATTGGTTACAGTGGACCATGACCGTATGATAGAAATATCCCCCAGGGTTTGTTGAAATATTAATGTTACCAGAAGCTGACGTGTGCATGCATGGGAGATTAAAAGGCATGGGCCTTTCAAGTGGCCTAGCCACAGGAAGCAGTTGGAGGCAGGGTTTCATTTGGGCACCTTGCCTATTTAACCTATATTTGAAAGACCTAGAAAACGTTTTTGGGATGACTGAAATTCTTCCATCCAAATGTAGGACTTTACTTGTCCCATAGTTAGCTAACTCGGACAGTGTTACTGTATTTCACAAAATGCTGGATGGACATCTACAAAGTTTAAAGACGATAAGCAGGTTTTCAACAGAAAATTCCTTGGAGTTCAACGTCGATAAGATCAAAGTAATTCAAATGGGAACTTAATACAAATAATCAAAGTAGGTTCTGTTGGACGCAACAGGGTAAACTGTTAGAAGTTGTATAAGAATTCACATATCTGCGCTCTACATTCTTTAACAAGACATCTGAAGAAATATACAGGGGCAGGATAATGAATAAAATACATTCTTTATTGACAAAGATAAGAAGAATGGAGCATAAATATCTTGAATTGACATGGGTCCCGTTAATGTCAGCATATAAATCAAAAATAATTCTAATGTTTAGTTACAGTTATGCAATTGAAATAGTAGTGTACTGGAATGTCTTAAGAAGGTTTTATTCTAAAATATTTATGGGGTAACGTGTGTGTCTTCAAGTACATGTAATACAAAATAATCTGGCCTTAATATCATTGTTGACCCAAGTTATGAAACAGAGGCTGATGTTACATGCAATTATATATGAAGTAAATAATACATATGAAGATGTTTAAAAAACCTTTAGTATTTTTGACATTTTAAATATTACCTCATTAGAAGTTAAACCTGGAGAATCTAGTTGGTTTGATAAGGATTGTGGAGACATTTTGAAAATGGTTGATGAGGAAGAGGGTGCAATAGCAATATTTTGGACTTCACTACACACATATACCAGTATGAAAATACTTCTTTGAGAGAATAAATTGTTATTTTCCTCTGTTATAAAGCGATTCAACATTATTGCCTTAATTTCCCCTAATATAAATATGCAAGACGTTTCATGAGGTTTAGATTGAACGTATTACCAATTAAAGAAGTTGAGGGTCGTAGGGGAAAATGTCCTCGTTATGCAATAATTTGTCTGATATGTAATAAATAAAGAAGGATTGAAACTTTAAGTCATCTTCATATTAAATGTCAAATGTTAAATGAATTAAGAATGTTATGCTTTGGGGCGATTTGTACATAATGTGAATGTTTTAAGGAATTACATTTCCTGGGAAAGACTGATTGTAGGGAAGAAAATATTGATTGTGATTTCTGTAGTGCGTTTTTGGAGCATGCTCACTAATACATATTTGTAGTCATATTCATTATAGAGATTTCATAGTTTTGTGAGATTTTGTAGTGTGGCTGAAAATATGTAAAACACATTGTAAAATGAATAATACAGTGAGAATAAAGGTTTTATTTTGTGCAGTATCAATGAAATGTTGCAATATGAAAGGTTTATTATGTACCATAACACTTTATAGAAATAAAGCAGGAACGCTGGCTAGGAGGAAAGAATGGAGGAGGTGGGAAAAACTGGATAAACAGGAGGAGGGGCCAGAGGGGAGTGATGTCAGGAGATGAGAACAGGATGGTGAGAGAATAGGGGGAGTTGACACATTAACAGTAGGAGTTGGTGAAATAACAGATGCAGGTTGTGAGATAACATGGGGCATGCAAGAAAGGAGCATGTGTTAACAAGGATAGAGGTGGGAGTAATGAAAAAGCAGCCAGTGGAAGCACTTACAGAGCAAATGGTGGGGAGAGAGAGAGAGAGACAGCGACAGAGATACAGGGAGATGCGGGTTCCAAAGGCATGAGATTGTGGCAGAGACATGACAAGAGTTGCCTGACAGGTGAGATAGGTGTCTGTCAGAAAGGCCCTAGAAAACCCTGGGCTGGGAGTTCATATCTGCACTTCAGCCACTGTGCCAAAGGCCAGGAAGCTAGCAAAAACACTGTGATTTAAGTTGTTGACCTCCAAGCCCATCCTTCTGGTCTCACAAGTTTGCAGAATAACATTGAGTAATATCTGAACACAAGTCCACAGAGAAGGTGAAGGAGAGGACCAAGGGAGTTGGACTTGTGAAAAGATTTACCCAGGGTGTGAGGGATCAAAAACCTCTCAAGGTTAAATAGGAGGGATGGCCCACATTTTTGAGACTGCATTTCTTGGCATTTATTATTGTATTTGTTTGATCTCTGAGGAGAAGCCATCCTTATATTTAAGGTGGACACCTTTTAGTTGTGCTACTTATAATAACCCGTTTTGAAACTCCACAATCTGCTCTACATGTCTCATTGATTCCCATTCAGCTTTGTTTCAATATTTGAGAATGTGTAAAGGTTTTTAGTTTATATGTCTTATAAGTGATTCCATACAGCTATGTGACAATGCACACTCTCCTCTGATTCTCCCAGATGGCCATACATCCCTGGACAATGACTAACAGGCTCCCATGTACTTAACAAGATTACATCTCCTCTTCACAATAGAATAAAGTTTTAAAAAACCTTCCCATGGCCACAGCTGACCATTTGATATTATTACAGTTGCCCGCTGCCTTTCCTGACCTTCAACCTTGCTCAACCAGTTTTCCCAGTCACACGGAGTACCTCTTGCCACCCTAGGTTGCTGGGCCTGCACAATACCTAGCTGTTAGTGGACATGTGGCATACAGATTTGTGTATTTACAATGTTCCCTATCTATCCAAACACATGTCCCTAAAGACCCCCATGTATGTCTGTCTGTACATGTATATTCAAGACTACTGCATCCTTTCACAGTGGCTTCTCCATTAAAAATCTCCCATCTCGTGTGTGCATATGAAGCTCCCCACTACCCAACTTTAGGTGCTACGTTACACACTGCACACCTTCATTGTGTTTATATTGCATCAGCAGATTTGACATTATCTTCATGTGTGGGTGTGAATCTAAAATGTAGCATTTATCCCTTTCTTATTAACGACACTAGATACATGCTAATTCACAACATCACGTCAACATCATGTCATCAGCCCAGCCACCAATATGGTGTCCGCAATGTGAATCCCTCTTTCTCATTAGAACCTTTAGTGACCACCCCATAATTTTCTTCAGAACGTCAACTGGATTCCCCCAATGGTTCTTATTATTAACCATTTCCATTTCCCCTGAAAGATATACTTTCAATTTTTGCAATGTATTACTTTTGATATATCGTTGTGCCAGATTGAACACTAAGAAGGGCTGTCGTTTACTTGCTCTAATATCACCAACAAGATGGGTTCAGGTGTGAGAGAAATGGCGGCACATTGAAAGGATTATGATAGGATAATGCACATTCTTAATATCACTTCACATCTCAAGCTATAATAGATCAGCATACGGTAGCTAAATGCAACACCCTGAAAGCTCTCGCTTGGCACTATATAAGTAATACACTAGCCTCATTATAGAATCTTTGCACTGGAGAAAGTGCTATTTTGTATTATATTAGTATTGACATATAAATTGCCCTTATGCAAAACTGTATTCTTTCAATACATTGTTTGTACCTGGACAGTAATTTCTATACTGCTAATAAAATGCATAATGATCAATATGAAAACATTGTACTTGTGCAAACGTTCATAGAAAGAATATGCTTTTTGCACTTAGGTAATGTTTTCTCTGGCGTGAATACTAAATATGACATCTTTTAAATAATAATTTGTCTCCAAGTGCAATGTCACAGCTTGACGAATTAGGTTGTAGCCAGCAGCACTGCTGTGTTTTCTAAGAGGTGCTGCAATGAAAAGTGATATACCTAGACTGAGAAGCTGCTGTCAGGAATCGCCATCTGGCAAGGATGTAGAAGCCATGGCTTTTTTGATTGTTATTGATTAATGCAACGATGCAGGTAATTCCATCTCAGAAAGGGTGGTATACTAATCAGCCCCCCCTTGTCTTAAGCTCTATGTCAAATGTACAGTGACACAAGTGCCCTTCTACATTTACAGCACGTGCTCTCCAGTGGCACAGAGAAGGGTCAAAATCCATATGTGCCCTTTTGATAGCTGCTGTGACTTCCAAATCACTGCAGTGCAAAGGCTGCATTTAAAATATGAACTTCTGTCCCAAAACCGTTAATTATGATAAACTATCATCCTGATGGCAACTTAATCTTAAACATAAGCCATATTTGAGTTTTAGGTGTAGTGATAGGTAGTTCACATGATTATTAAAGCCAAGTCTGAACTGTTTCATACAAATGTCAATATCGTGGTCCCAGGTCCACCATGGCCATGCTCTGTCCATCCTCCTTAGACTGGCTGTCTCTGCTGCAACCTGTAGGACAAAAGCCAGTGGAAATTGCATCTCTCTCGATCCTTTTTGGGGTTGGGCAACAACTCTCTCCAGCAGGACAGCCCTCAGAAGTAGATGTCCTGGGAAATTGGATTCAAAAGGCACGTACAAAACAACAGGACTAGCCACCCACCAAGGGGTTTCATACCAAAGGGCTTTTGAATGTAAAGCTTTGAGAAGGGGCAGGGATAGTATAGCTATTGGGAAACAGGTTGGGAAGCATTCACCATCTTGCTTTTCTCTGTACCGCTCTTTTTTTTCTGTCTCCTACACTTCCTGTAGCACATAGCACTCAGGGTATGATGCATCCAGGCAAATATCACTTGTCAGAAAGACATGGATTGGACCCCCTTAAAGCTGGGCAGCTTTCAACTTACGCCTTCTTTGATTCACTTTTGGACCATTCAGGACTTAAGGAAGAATTAGTTTAGACATCTTTGAGGAGAGTTGATCTTTCCAAAGCCCTCAGTCATTGAGGTGAAAGAGGCAGAAGCAAGCTCTGCATTCTACTCACTCCCAGGATACAGTGAGCTGCTGCTGCAGCAATACCTACCTCCCTGTTATCTGCACTGGTACCCAGAATGCCACTAGAGATGAAGGGCCCTTGCAGGTGTAAGTCATCCTCCACTTGTTGGAGAGCGAGAATAAGAACTTGTGTTGTCCCTGAGCATCTGGATTGGGTTTCACAACATTCTGAGAGGCAGAAGAGCCAGGATCCATCTTTTCTTTGAATTAAACTATTGATCCACATTTGAAATGCTTTCACAACACTCAAACAAAAGGGACCAGCTGGTGCTGCTTTTTGCACTCAGTAACTTCCAACCACTGCTGTTTGTCATCTGAAAGACCAGCTGTCGGCCACAATGCCACAGGCAGTGCCTGTCACCTGTTCAGCTTGAACAACCAGCTTGACTTCCACCTCTTCAAACATCACATTGGACCATCAGGATCACAGCTTCGAACCGCTGGACCTCTACTCAAGCCAATGAAACATTGCATCACTCATAAATCTGAACCAGAGGTTTGCCAGCGTGTGAAACTGACTTGATGAACTAACCGCCCCTGGTGAGACATCCGCCTTTTATCACTTGAACGCTGCATCTGAAACACGCTGAGCACCCACTTTGTACCGGCTCGATGCCAGCTCACCACTTCCCCGGGACACCTAGTAGCACCTGAACCTAATTCATATGCATCTCCAGCAACTAGAAGGCTGTTTTACCACCATTCGACCGCCTAACATTGGCACAAGATACCTTGAAATGTCCTGTCCTCCTGCTCCACCTTTTGTACCATTTCCCTGCCAGACATACCCTTTTTGAACTCATTATTGTATTTCTTGCCTGTATTCCTTCCATGCTAAGTATCCAGATGACTGTACCATTACCTTACACATTTCTCTGTCCTCCTTTAAAGGGCTGGGTTTTGATAGTGATATGTGCAATTAAAGAACATATCTTTAGAAAACCTTGCTTGGATAGTCTTTTATTTTGGAATGGGTGTACCACTGTTGTGTAGGTTGCTACTGGCTTACATTTACTGCCCTTCCAAGAGTATAAGCTTCCTTCGGCCCACGTGACCACATCATGCTAGCTGTTATCTATGCATGTTTTATCTTTATGATTGGGATCACTGTTGGTTTGTAGAAGTGTGGGTGAAGAGTAGCCTTTACTCACGATTGTACTCTTGCATAGCAGAGGTCATTTTGACACACACAAGAACTGAATAGAATTAAGGGGATCAGAATCAAACATGTGGTACACAGGAAGAATTTGGGAGGCACTGCTAAGGAATATTACACCCACTCACCTAGCTTGTAATAATACAGAACTACCACCCCCACACACTTTCATTCAAACATAGACTGATTTGGTTATTTACGAATCTGCAATTGATTACTTTTCTAATGATTTTAAAAAGACAGACAATCGAAATGGGTTCTAGCACCTCTGTGTGGAGTATGCAATCTGGTGAAGGTTAGAAGTGGGACAGGTGCTGAATCAGAGCTGATTAGTAGATATTATTATATTCGAGATACATAGGGCTGTGTTACTAGTTTGGTTGTAATTTGGCCATAAATCCGAAAATTCACTACCGAATTTGCTAACCTTTACCACCACTTGGTCCTGTGGGTTTATTCCTGTTTCTAGAGTCCATACGTGGATTTCGGCAGAATTACGGCTAGTAGAAATGTGGCCTCATGCTGTAGGAAAATCCACAACTTTAATGTCAAAGTTGTAGTTCAGCTATGTGGTAAAAATTGCCGTAATTCTGGTACCACCAAAAACCAGCAGTAACAGAATGACTACTCGTTTTTCCCCACACCTCCAAACTTGTAATAAGGCCCATAGGACTGTTGGTATTGATACTTGAAAAGCAAAACATCAATGGTGTTCAGTATTTTCTCAACGTAGCTTGTTTTGCCAATGGTTTGTATCACAAGAAGCAATAGGTTTGAATAGGAAGGATATTGCCTGGCTCAAAACAATTATTTTGTATATCATTTCAATAAACAGTCTGCACTTTTTGACATCCAGCAAGGGAAAGCAGTATCAATGGTTATACAATACAAGGTAGTTCTTCTTGACTAATGGAATCCAACCTATTTTGATGACATTTTTTTTCAAAGTTATAGATTTCTTTAATGTGAATAAAGAGAAGAATTTGGTTTTGGGAATGCAAAAAAACCATTGAGTTTTTCATTTCACCTAAATATACTACAGGGAGGTGAAGCAACATTCCCTTCTCTCAAGAGGAGGATGTTATGCAACCATACACCACATTCTGCATAGTGTTTTCTTCCCCAATTGGTCTGGTCCAACAAAAAAATCACCCCTTAAGAATCCAGTAGTGAGCCATTGATTAAGTAACCCTGATTGTCCCCAACTCTTAGATGCAGGCAGTTAAGGTTGTGTATGGAATTGTGGAAGACTAGTAATGAAGAAGGAAGGCCCTGCCAGGAGCCCTCACGTGAATGAGTGAGAGATGCTGATACTGATACAATCATGAAGTGGACAAAAAAGACAGAACATGCTGCATAAGACCTTTTGCAAGACTCACGTGATGGTAGACATCCTGGAATGAACAGATAGAAAAGCTGCAACATGCTGTGAGACAAGAAAACACCCTCATAATCTGCCCATTGAAAATAGGCCCATGAGAAAGCAAATTTCCAATTGCCAACATCAGGGACACATATCTGGGGTTCTGTTAAACCTTCTTCCCGCCAAGGTGGTTTTGCTTGAATGGAAAAGTCTCTTGGCTACAGAAACTGAATGTATATTTTACCAACCGGCAGGTAAAACTGAAACTCTGAAACAGCAGCTCACATAATGTTTTACACTGAGAAATAAGAGGTACTGTTGTTTTCAAAAATACTTTGATTTAGTTGTTTGTTTGGACCAAGAATCCTTTTGGGGAAAATGCATTGAGGATATGCAAGCGTCAATGGTTGTCTCAGTAGTCACTTTTATTGACATCCTGAACTTAAATGATCTGGAATAACTTGAACTGAATTACACTTCTCCTACTCCTGAGGACACACTCTTAAGGACATAAAGCCTGGAATCTTGATTGCATCATGAATTACTTTTTTTCTTTTTATTCAGAAACGTATTATTTTACGGGTCGAGTACATTGTTTTTTGGCATAATTAACTCAGGACTAATCACACTATGACATGTTGCTTTTACTAACTATGTTGTTTATGCCTGTTATTGTTTTTGCACTAGACCTTCTTATCCATTTATTATTTCTGTATATGATCTTTTTTTATTCTCAATGTTTTTAATGTTTTGTTAATGTTGAACTTGTTTTCAAACAATAAACACAAAAAAAGTTATTTTTTTAAATGAATGACTGTGCTCTTCAGTCAAGACGAATAATTTAAATATCAATGAAAACAAATCAGAGGGCAGAAGAAGGTTATAAAATGAAGGTATGAACAACACAATAATAAATTGCACAAGTGAATAATGTGATCAACTGAATTGGTCGAACAAGCAAAGTGAACACGTTGAACAGGTTAAATGAAACAAAAAGTGAAAAGAATAAAATAAAAATGTATCTATCAAAAATATTAACAGTAATAATGAAATAACAGAAAACATTGACAGACTGCTCAAGAACCTAAATGGGGAGACAGGGATAACAATATTCAAAGATTATCTTTATTTATTGGTGGGCGAAAATCGTATCCTTTTTAAGAAACTATTGGCTTTACCTGGGGATGGAGTCAGCCAATCACCAATTCCTTCTAATTCTCTTTGAAAATATGGCCTTTCTTAATTTATGTATATTTCCACATGTGTAATGGTGAACAGCCCTTGATCAGGAAACTCCCCATGATCATGGAGAGGGGATATGCCATAGTGTTCACGGCTGATTCCACAAACAAGTGCCTACAAAGCATTACCTTTTTATGCAGGCTCTTTCTGGTTGAACGTGATGTCATATGGTGCCAAGGTCTATGAGTTTGCATAAATGCACGCGCATGACTGGAGTTAAGACTGCCTGCCCAGGCACAATTCCACCTGTAAGCATATCTAAAGCATATATTCTTCTCCCCTCCCTCAGTGATGAGGGAACAATAACACGCCAAGTGTACCAAACAATTGTGGATCACACTACTGACCAACCCAGTAGCCTGTGCTCGTATTAACCACCCAAGAAAGACTATTCGTTACAGTGGCAGCAGCCATCCCTCTTGCCCCACAGGCAAGTTGTTTTATGCTCCACAAATAACTTTCACTGCATCAATGAGATGAAGCACTGCTGGCAAAGCCATAGCCATTGGCCATCAGTTATGTCTCATAGGCATTCACCCAGTTGCAGCATCTGTAGACTCAGGGACTGGAACCACCACTGAAATGGTATATAAAGATAATCCTTCAGGTTGCACAGATTCCTGAGGCAAGTAATGGCAGATCTGTCTTGTTAATTGCACTGCATCGCTGTTCTTCACTGTGTCCACAGCAGCTCAAAGGGCAAAACCACAATGGACCAAGATACATTCAGGGACGATTTGTGGTTCTAGTAGCATTGCTTAGTATTATTTATTTTGTGTTTTCAAGTGCTTCCTTACCCAAAGTAGGGTGCCCTACAGGATTGATTTGATGATAATGGACCGACATTTTAAATATAAGTTCTATTAAACCAAACAGCAGTATGGTTACAGCACCGATTAGACAAGCTGCAAACCTATGTACGAGCAAAAGAGTTAATCCACTTAAATCAAGGGTGATGGCATTTGGTGATCAAAAAAGAATACCAAAGAAGAATGAAAAACTCCTGACACTTCAATGGAGAAAATAATCTACCTAGGAGTATGTTTAAACACTAGTAAAAACAACAAGCCAAGACTTGAAAGACTAAGAGTCAAAGCAAAAAACCTCGACAATCAAGGCAGAATCCTGATGAAGAGATACTGTGGTTTCTCACTAAATAGAATTCTATCGACTAAAGGCCATACCCATTCTATCATATGGGGCAGAATCTGTGTTCACGTTTCAGTCAGAAAATTGGGGGTTAATAGAAGGAACGTTCTGGAAAAGAGTTATGCAATTTCCTCTCAGTACACCGATTTAAGCCCTGAGAATGGAGTTAGGCCTGCCATCTATAAGGGCAATATTAACTTGGAAATCGCTGTCTCTATATCCAAAATGCCTTGATCCTCCTGAGCAAAGTGATGTTGCAGCATTGCAAAAAAAGATATACAGAGTAAAGAAACTACCCTAAGCGAGTAATTTGCCAGGATATCATTGCAGACTTGGATGAACATGACCAAACGTTGACTGAAAATCCAAATAAGATCAAGTGAAAACCTTATGGTTTAGACTGGACCAATACTCAACATGAACGGCAAAACTTAAAGATGTATGGAAAAAATAAAAATGTATGGAGGAAAATAAACACTGTACCAAAATATTTGGAGTTATCTCCAAATTGGCTGTTCAGAGACCAATTCAAGAGATTTAGGTTAAACTTATTTCCAAAAGTAGAACTAATCAATGCGAGATCAAAGCAGAAGCTGAAAGCATCCGGCAGACTATGTTTTACTGAAAAGGCGGAGATATTAAAACATCTAGTACTATTCTGCCCTGAAATGGATAAGAACACAACTAATGAATGGAATTACTAAGAACTACATAGGAAGAACCACAGAAGAGTAGTGGTTGGAGCAGTTGAGGGGACATCGAATTGGCTTAATGTTGGCTCTGGTTAAACACTTACTATAAATGTTCAAGAACATTAAAAACTGTAAAAACAAAATCAGAATAAGCACATAATGTATGTAAAAATTAAAAAACCTTATATGGTATTAAACAAAATAAGGCAAATGGTTTTTAAATGCAAAAAAACAAATCAAGCTCATATAAAATAAAAAAATAAAAATTAAATATAAATTTAAAAAACACCAAACACAATACAAATTAAAATAACATGAGCAACCATAATAGAAAATAGACTAAGTAGATGTGGGCAAGAAATTCCAAAATGAAGGAGCTAGGTCTGTGGAAGGCTTATTTTGAACGCCTAGCTTGGTTAAACCTTCTCATAGCCAGGCATCATAGACCTTTCCTACAGGTAACTCTAGAATCTCCAACTAAAGATTGCATACCTCCAGAATACATGGGTGGTCCCTGGACCAGTATCTTAAAAGCCAAGAAGAACAGTGAGAACTGATTAGGAAAAGCCAATGGAGTTGAAATGATATGTGTGTGAAGTGAACTAGTCGATGTGATCGCACTACCAACCGCACAACTGAATGCAAAACCGATTTTAGGAACCTGAAGAGGAAGCAGGTGAGCCACATTAAATAAAATGCTTTTCCATCATCCATTCTTGAAATCGCCAGTGTCTAAAACATGGAGCAAACATCATATTATTATTAAGTGTGTTTTATTTGTCTCAGTACAGAGTGCTAATAAAGACACAACTGTGATCATTTTGCAATGTGAGGGTGGAAATTAAGAGAATAGTCCAAAATATAACTTAAAGAATGCCTCGAAGAAACAAGGTTTAAATTAATGCAAAGTGAGAGAGTTGGTAATGCCAAAACTGAACAGTTCACACTGGAAAAGAAGAGGATTGAATTTACACAAATTCATTTTTCAAGGGATTCAATTTGAGAAATCGTTCATAAATGCAACTCTCAGAGGTGTGGAGGCGTTCCCCCAGGTGGTAGATGCTCCCTAAAGATCACAACTTTAGCTATGATAGGACGTCTTCTACATACTGATGGATAGCAAGGCCTCCCTCCCACCATTAAATCCTCCAGCATCTTCATTGTGATGTTGATTAGCTCTAGGACACACCATACCAGATGGGAATGCAGGCAGATCTGGAGGGGCAATCCAGGACCATCTGTGAAAGATATTTCTGGAAGGATAACAACCACTGGAGTACTTCATGATCAATGGTATCAAATGCTTCTGAGAGATTGAATGGAGCAAGCAGACATGTAGTAGTGTAAATAGTTCATATTTTTCCAACCACAAGAGAGATGTAGGAGAACAGAAACCAGGTACCTGCAAAAGGTCCATAGAGCGTCTGCAGAGAATAATATTTCAGCAGATAATTACATTGCAACCAGTGTATAGTGATAAAATTGTCTGGGAAAAGGTCGGAAGGGGGTGACATTTCCCCAAATGTGCACTCCCACAAATGTCAAGCACTTTCCCTAAATATTCGAGGACTGGAGTTTGAATAGTAAATAATACCCATCCTAGACTATGGGCCTCACCATGAGACTGGCGGTATCCCTTAAATGCGGTGGTAGCGCTATTACCGCCGCATTTTAGGGTCCGTCAGATCATGGGCTTGGCGGATTTGCACCCAGCTCTGAGCCGCTGCTGCTGATTTTCACCAATACCGCCAGCGGTAATATCGTGAAAATTCCCCATTGGGCTCAATGGGGAATGGGGAATTCCCGAATGGGCCCAATGGGGAATGGGAACCATTTGTTCCACCAAAACCGTGATCCGGTGCTAATAGCGCCATGGGGTTTGGCAGTAGGGCTAATAGCCCCGGCGGTAATACCTCCAGGGTTACTGCCCAACTCGTGATGAGGCCCTATGTGTGAACAGGCTTCTAAGGGTGGATGGAAAAAGATTCCCTAGCTGGCGACTTTTTCCCAAGGGCCATCTTCACATAGGACCATTGAAACTATTCTTTCCAATAGAAGCTTCAGCCCAGCCACTGTGGTGCAGTGTACCCTTCTCTGCTTGGCTTCCATTCGGTCCTTGGCTATGATGAGGTTGGGACCTGGAAAGGAGAAAAACACAATTCTAGATTGTGAACAGTACTTTGCCTCATTGGCTACCCACGAGCCACCTCACCAAATGCATCACGCTGGATAGAACACCAGAAGGCATCAGGGATGCTCTGTTCAGCCGTCGTTGTGACCCGGGTTGTGTGTATTTGTTTTAAGCGTTTTCCTGGACATTTTCCTGGACTAGAATGTAGTGCAGATGACCTTATTGATCTGCAATCTAGGTAAGGAACTTGCAGAGTGGGCATTTGTTAAGAAGGAAGGGAAACTAGGACTGAGTGAGCGGTGTTTGTGTCTGAGGGTTGCTGAAAGGTATAGAGTGAAGGGGGATGTTGGCACAGAGGATACGTTTAAGTGGTAGCATACCGAAAGTTTAAGAATTTTCACAATCTTACATTTAAAACATGTTGCATTCTTACCAACACTTACAGTACATTCAAAAGAAAAGGAGAAAGAAAAAAGAACAGAAGATAAAAGGTTGAGGATTAAAGATTAAAGATTAGTGGTTCAATAGTTGGCTAGCTGTTTTGATGTTTAGAGAATATCAGATCTAGATATTGAGTTATAGCAATACGATCCACCAATCTCGTGTTTGTAAAAAGTCAAAACCAAATTTCATCAGTTTCCATTTGGAGATATTTGACAGTAATCTTCTTAAATAACATATTTCTCTCATGCTTTAGTTCTGGGCACATTACGATACAATGTTGCAATGTTTCACGTTCTGAACATTTCTGCAGAATCGACAATAATTTTGCCCCAGTAGTAATTATTTTCTTCTCGCCATCACATTCCTAGTTGACCTCATGCTTTAGTTCTGGGCACATTACGATACAATGTTGCAATGTTTCACGTTCTGAACATTTTTGCAGAATCGACAATAATTTTGCCCCAGTGGTAATTATTTTCTTCTCGCCATCACATCCCTAGTTGGCCATAATTTGTGCAAAAATGGTGATCTTATATATGGGGATGAACACTTAATAAGGTAGTCAGCAACATATGTTATGGCCAAATAGTTTTGAATCAAAATCTTTGTAGTTCATGCAACGGTTTCAATTTAAAATCCAAACATATTGGTAGATTTTGAGTTTGGCCCTATCAGGATTTTGCAGTAATTGATCTAGATTAACATCTGCATCTGCCAAGATATTTATAGCACATTTGAGCCATGTTTTAGAGAACAAATGATTATCACTTAATAGATATCGAGCAACTATGTCCAGGATGTTCGGCACATTTAGACCCAAGAGAGACTTTCTCAGAAAAGCACACATTTTCTACTGGACTTGAGATTAAGTCCAGTAGCATGGAGTGAGATTAACCCTAACTCAAATCTTATCATACGGAGTGGTGTGCAATTCGGAAGTTTAAAGTTTGTTTCCAGAACCGTGATTCAATTTGATCCCACCAGCACTGACCGTTGGGAATATTCGCTTCAGTTCCATAAATCATGATTGGAATGACCTTTTGTTGGTAAAATGCCACAGTATGTTTGATTAAAATTTCCACATTATTATTTTTGCTTGAGGAATTAAAGTCTGCAACTTGCTTTTTAGCTCTATTTTCGTTATTGGAGTGTTCATTGTGTCAGTTACTGTGGTGCCTAGGTACTTGTACTGGGAGACCCTATCAAGTTCTACATTGTGCAATTTCCACTTATAAGACCTAAGTTTAACTCTGTTATTTGGTTTACAGATCATTACTTGACTCTTGTCTGTGTTTATTACTAAATTGTTCTTTCTTACATAAGTGTCAAGTGCATCAAGCATGTTTTGCGAGCCTACTGGCGTTTGTGATAAGAGCACGAGATCATCAGCATATAGTAAATGGTGGATGTTCTGATCGGCTACTCTTGGTGGATCGCTCATTGCTTCTAAGAAAATCCCCCCATATCCTAAATGAACATGTTGAATATGGTGGAGGCCAAGATACAGCCCTGCTTAGGTCCACATAGAGATTCAAATGGCGCAGTGAGATGTCCATCAGTTGTCAATCTTACTTGCATTGTTTTTGTATGCAATAGCAAAATGAGCATACAGAGTGATTGAGGGCAGTTATAATGAACCAAGAATAGAGCGATCAATGGATTCAAAAGCGACTCTGAAATCAATAAATGCTAAATATAGTGGTTGATCTCAAGTCGCATAGGTGGATTTAATCATATTTAAGGTAATGATGGTAGGAGCAGTACCTAATCCGGTTAAAAAAACACCTTGGAACGGATCTCTTAATTGCGCTTCTGCAGTACATTTATTGAAATCCCTTAATATTAATCTGGAAAATATCTTCCTAGGGGCATTGAGAAGTGCTATAGGTCTATAGCTCGATAGTAACTGACGATCGCCCTTTTTAAATATTGGGACAATGATAGAATGTCTCCAGGATAGTGGAATAGTCTGGGTATTATTTATTGTAGTGAAGATATTGAACAGGATGTTGGCCCATATTTCAAGGTTTGGTTTGAAAGACCATCCAGCCCACACGCTCTTGAGCTGCTGGCTCTTTTAATATAGAGCTGCACATCATCAAGATCAAATTGGATATGAAATTCTTTTGGATCCACAAAATTTAGGTCCGTCGAGTTTTCAGGAAGAGAATAAAACTCAGAAAAATGGTCAATCCACCTCTGTTCAGCTACAACATTCGCTTGATACAAAATTTGAGGACCCTGTATTGTCTGGTTTAATAGGGACCAGATTTTAACTGTATTTTTGCATACTCAACATTTTAGCTCCATCTTGCTGATATAACTTAGCCCTTTTTGCTTTTAACCAATTCTTATATCTGGTACTCAAGCGGGCTATTATAAATGGTCTCAGAGCTAGCGGTTGCTTTTGGACCTCTTGCTTTTGCGAGCGGAACATCATTTTTTGCAATCTTATCTCATGATTATGAACATGAAGTTTAGGAAGATTACTTTTTGCCCGGTCGTACTTCATGGAATTATTTTGGGTTGATTTCATTATATCTCTTTGTCCAGCTGAGCGTGGGAGAGCGGTCGCCGGTAGCCCTTGAGGGAACTACAGACCTTGGATGCCCTTCCTGGCCCATCGGGCCCCCGTGAGTTGATTCGGCACCTTTTGTTTTTGCATCCACGCTCTGAGCGCGTTGTCTGTTCCTGCTCCCCCCCTCCCACTTCCTGGTCCTCCTTGTGCTCCCGCCTCCCTGCACGCCCAACCCCCTTCTGATTGGCTGTGTGGCTGCCTTCCCTCTGGGCTACTCGACGCCCGCACCCCCTGCTCGCCTCTTTGTCCAGCTGAGCGTGGGAGAGCGGTCGCCAGTAGCACTTGAGGGAACTGCAGGCCTTGGATGCCCTTCATGGCCCATCGGGCCATGATGAGTTGATTCGGCACCTTTTGTTTTTGTTTTCTGCGCTCTGAGCGCGTTGTCTGTTCCTGCTCCCCCCTCCCACTTCCTCCTCGTGCTCCCGCCTCCCTGCTCGCCCAACCCCCCCTGATTGGCTGTGTGGCTGCCTTCCCTCTGGGCTACTTGACGCCCACTCCCCCTGCTCGCCTCTTTGTCCAGCTGAGCGTGGGAGAGCGGTCGCCGGTAGCCCTTGAGGGAACTGCAGGCCTTGGATGCCCTTCCTGGCCCATCGGGCCCCTGTGAGTTGATTCAGCACCTTTTGTTTTTGCATCCGTGCTATGAGCGCGTTGTCTGTTCCTGCTCCCCCCTTCCCACTTCCTGGTCCTCCTCGTGCTCCCGCCTCCCTATTGCTGACACCTACACTAGTGCCTGCTCTAAGGAAACTCTCACTGACATCCTCTTTTTCGTGCCTTCGCCTGACCTATGGACCCTTCATATGGTCTCCGTGCTCTCTCCTTTTTCCTCTTCTCCCATTAATGGTGGCACCCGTTGGGATGTCCTCTTGGCCTCCTTCCACTCCTCTAAGGCCATCATTAATGTCTACGCTAATGGGACCGTCTTGGTCCAAGGCCCCCAGACCAACCTTCACCTCTTTGATAGACGCTTCCCACGCCTCATCACCTTCCTTTCCTCTCCTGCTGTCCCCCCTCCTCTGTCCTCGTCTACCTTGCCTCTACCCTCCCTCCCTGCCCCCTCGCCTGCTCCTTCTTCACCTCTTTCTACTACACCTACGCAGGGCGTACCTCTGATCTGTACCCCTCCCCGGAAGTCCTTCAAGGTTGGCAACCGCCTCCACATTGCCACTCTTAACTCTCGCTCTGCCATCAAGCATTCCTCTGATATCTGTCACCTTCTCGAGGAACCGGACCTTGACGTCCTCGGTCTCACTGAGACATGGTTCACAGCCAGCTCTGTCACTAGCTTTGACACACTCCTACCTGATGGTTACATGATCCTCTCCGTTCCCAGGCCTAACCGTGCTGGGGGGGTGTTGCCCTTATCTTCCCTGAGTGGATTCCTGCCACTGTCATTCCTACGCAGACCTACTCCTCTTTTGAATGTCTAGTCTGCACTCTCTCTCTCTCTCCCAGCCTTACCGTGGCTACCATCTATCGGCCACCTGGTCAAATTTCCTCCTTCCTCTCTGAGTGGGCTGACCTCTCCTCCTCACTCCTGTCCACTACCACTCAACTCCTCTTTCTTGGTGACTTCAACATCCACCTGGATGCCTCCTGTCCCCCCACTGGACTCTTTCGTGACCTCTGCAACTCTCTCTCACTCTCTATTCTCTCATCTGGGCCTACTCATTCTGCAGGGCACACTCCTGATGCTCTGATCTCTTCTGACCTTCCCCTCTCCGTCCCTCTCTCCATTCCTCTCTCCTGGAGTGATCACTTTCTCCTATCCTCCCACCTCACCCTCCATACCCCTCAGGCAAAGCCACCCTCATCATCGCCACCCACCTTCTCGGCCATCGGACCCATGAAGCGCGTGTCAATTGAGGCTTTCGCTGCCACCTTCTCGCCACCCCCTCCCCCTTCGGCTGACTCCCACCCTAACACAGCCCTCTCCATGCTCCACTCTGCTATATCTGATACTCTTGATATCCTTGCCCCTGCCATGAGAATCCGCCTGAAGCCCAACGCCAAATGTAACTCCTGGTATGACTCGGATCTCGTCACCCTTAAACGCAAGTGCAGGGTGGCAGAGAGGAAATGGCGTGCTTCGTGTTCATCCTCTGACAAACTGGCCTGCCGCCTGCTCCAAAGGCAATACCGTCTCTCCGTTCTCATCAAGGAGAGAGCCCTTATCCAAGCCCGCATCTCTGCGGCATCTAACAACTCGGCTGAACTCTTTAAAATCTGCAAGGAGCTTGCCAACCCTGCTGCAGTCTCTACCTCTCCTGTCCCCTCCCAGGCCCTCTGCACGGCACTGGCCTCTCACTTCATCTCTAAAACCCAGGACATCCTGTCCTCACTCTCCTCCTATCACCTCCCTCCCTCTCTTCCCTGCTCTTCCTCTGGCCCTTCTGCAGCCACCCCTCCTCCCTCCTTCTCTGCCTTTCCCCTTTTTTCTGCTGATGAGGTCTCCAGACAAGTCCGATCTATGAAAGTCTCGTCTAAACAGGTTCACCCTTGTTCCTCCAAAACTATCAAGGACCACATTGATTCCATGGCTCCCGCCCTGGCTGACTTTTGCAACCACTCCTTCGCCTCTGGAGTCTTCCCATTCCCCCTCAAGAACTCCCTTGTGCATCCTCTTCTTAAGAAACCCTCTTCCGACCCCTCCTGCCCGGCTAACTATCGCCCAATCTCCATCACTCCCTTCCTGGGCAAGCTCCTGGAGAAACTGGCCATCTCCCAGCTTAACCTCCATGCTGAATCTGTTGGTAGCCTTCATGACCATCAGTCTGGCTTCAGAGCTGCCAGAAGCACGGAAACTGCTCTCCTGAACATCCGTGAAGACTTGCTCTCCAACCTTGATTCTAACACTCCTTGTGTTCTCATTTTGCTCGATCTCTCTTCTGCCTTTGATACTGTCAACCATGCCATCCTGCTCAACCGTCTCCGTGATAACCTGGGTATCACTGGTCAGGCTCTGGCGTGGCTGACTTCTTTCATTTCCATTCGACCCTCCCAGGTCCAACCTTGGGTCCTTCCTCTCTGACGTCTTCTTCTCCACCTGTGGTGTTCCCCAGGGATCTAATCTCTCTCCCTGGCTTTTCAACCAGTACCTGTCACTCCTTGCCCACTGTATTACCGCCCTCTGCCCCAACTTTCTGTGCTATGCGGACGATACCCAGCTCATTTTCAGGCTACCCTCGGCCTCCTCCTCTCCTTCCCTCATCTCTGACTGTCTGTCTGCTATCCAGGAATGGTGTGCCGCCAATGCCCTCTGCCTTAATGCAGTAAGACTGAGATTCTACTCATTGGAACACACACTCCCTCCTTCCCTGCAGCTCTCTGGCCGGCCTCTCTTGGCCCTCTTCCTGCTCCTACCTGCAAGGCTAAAAACCTTGGGGTCATCTTCGACTCTACACTCTCCTTCTCTCCTCACATATCTGACGTCTCTAAGAAGTCACACTACCAGCTGCACCTCCTCAGAGGTCTTCTTCCCTTCCTCTCCTTCCCCCAGAAGCTCACTGTCTCCCGTGCCCTGGTTCTCTCGAAGCTTGACTACTGTAACAGCCTCTATCTTAATCTGCCTGCCTCCACTCTCCGCCCTCTGCAACTCATCCAGAACAGAACTGCGAGACTTGTCCTTGGCCTCAAGCCCAGGGACCGTATCTCTCCAGGACTGAAATCTCTACACTGGCTCCCAGTGGCTGCGAGGATTAAGTTCAAAACCCTCTGCATTATCCACAAGGCCTTCTGGGGCCTGGGGCCAAAATACCTTCAACTCTCTCTCCCTAAATATCTTCATTCCCGAGCCCTTCGCTCATCCGTCTCCAATTCCCTCAGGGTCAGCCGCTTCTCAAAGCAACGAGCTGGGGGTAGATCTCTCTCCGCGGCAGGGGCCTCCCTCTGGAACAGCCTTCCTGCCTCCCTGAAACTTGAGGAGAACCATCCCCGGTTCCGGAAGCACCTCAAAACCTTCCTCTTTGCTTCTGCTTTCTCTGTCCCTCTCCCCTGCTAAATTCTATACTGAAATTGCACTGAATCTGCAACTGGGCCACTCTCACCGACCTCGGTCCTGGGCCCAGCCACCCTCCACTTGCACTGCCTCCCTCGCATCGCATCCCCTGCACTGCAGGACTGTCTCTGTATCCCTACAGCCCCCCCTTCCCAGCACTTGCCTGCACTTACCTTGCACTTGCCACCAGCTGGCCCTATTTATTTATTTTTATTCTACTTACTTGTACTGCACTTCCCTCTCCACTTCCCCTTGCACTTTTCCCTTCACCTACCCCTGCACTTGCGTGGTCTGAATGATACCTGGCCTAGTAGGATCGTTGTCTGTCTTCCCCTTGTTCACCCCCCCTGCCTCGTCGCGCCTTGAAACACTTGTGTATAGGCGCGTTACAAATGCCATATCATATCATATCATATCATATCACAATAGGTAACATTTGACAAGCTACCTCTAGTTTTCCCGATATTTTTCTCTACCAGTAGCTGATTAAAATGTACTAGGGACACTGTTCAGATTTTATACCACTGACCTTTTTTACTCCGGTAAATAACCCAGCAGTTGGTCTTTCTAGGGTTGTTTTTTTGCAGGATTCAAGTAAACATCATACCTGTCCCATATCGGCGCCTTTGTGAGGCAGGTCTCTTGCAATAGTATGATTTCAAATTTGTCCAAGGAATTTTCGTTAATATTTAGCAAATGCTTGAAACCTCTTGTTTTCCAACTAAGCATCGAGATCTCAGTGTTGTATGCTAACACATCTAGTTACTTGGAGGCTTTGTTGCATTTACATAAACATGTATTTTGATTTCTTATAGCCAAATTTATGTCAGAGGTGGCAAGAGAATCTTGTTCCCTAGTCACTGTTTTCTGATATACAGTGTTGGGAGCAGATGGGGTTATCGTTTCTGTAAACATTTCAAAGCCCAGCGGGTATAGATGATTTTTGGCCAGCCAGATGGTGTTTTGGATGACTCTAGAGTTCATCCATAATTTAACTATATTTAGTCTAGGGGCATTTGGAAATTCAACTAATGTGATGTCCGAGGAGGCAATATCCTCCAGTTGAGGGATATCCGTGAATATTGCCAATACTGACCGCCGATTCAAATCATATTGCTTGCATGGATTCTGTCTGCATTTCAAGTTTAGAAAGTAAGGAGCAGGTCTCTTTGGCTGGGCATTGTCAGATTTGTTGGTAATTGATTTTAAGATTTTTTGATCAAACTTGACATTATTTAATAACACGCCCATCTCTTTATTTGAGGTTAGAGCCGCTTTTATTGTGTGAATTATATCCGGAGCTATGTCAGCTAACAATGAGCTGTTTTTCCCTTGTATTTTTTGATAATCTGCTTCGCAAAGAGCATTTGGCGTTTCTATGTTAGAGAGGTTCTCACCTGTCTTCTCCATCTTAGGGCAACTGTCATCAGTCAAAGAATGCTAGGCATTATGCCATTTGCAAGGGATGTCTACATCCAGCGTTAAGTGTCCATCTATACGTCTTTCCTTAGCACCATGTCCTATGTTGTTGGCGTGGACCTCAGAGGTCGTTTGCTTCTGTGCATTCGGAGAAAACGGATGGCAGGCCATGTAGGCACCAAGGGCTCTTCTAATTTCTTGCCGATGAGCTTCAGAAGCAGCTTGAATGGCACTAGATGTGCCAGCTGGTTGCGAATGAGGTTATGCCCGTGTGGGTAGTGAGTTATTGTCTTTCTCTCCTTCTAAGGACAAAGCAACTTCTACCAGTTCATCCAATGGCTCATATGGAACGACTTTTTTGCTCATGTTAGTCAGTTGTTGAGATGCCTTAGCGTAAGCTTGCTGTTGATATTTTTTTGTTACTGCATTCAAAGCCTTTATTTCACTTTTATTAGATGAGTTAATAGCTTTGATGAATTGTTTTATGTTTGTTGAAACCTTTATCTTTGATTTTATCTGCGAAGAAGGGCAAGTTTTCTTTTTGGGCAGATTAGAAAAGATAGTGTATGTATTTTTAGAGGGTACCTGGATCACAGATTGACTGTGTATTTTTATGTTATTGCCTACATTGGATTGGCTGGGCAAATCATAAACAATAGCTTCGTGACAGGGGACCGGCGTACTCAGTTTCAACTGGTTACGAGTAGTAGGGACCTCTGGTTTACTAGGTTGCTTTTTTTCACAAATAGATGTCTGGTAGGCAACTGTGGCTCGTACAATGAACACTTTAGATTCCGGCTGCGCCGCTCTCATCTTCCAGCTCACCATACAGCCTGTTTCCTTTTGCCATAGCATAATTTGTTCAATTTGTTTTGATTGTAAGGACAATTGTTATCAAAAGATTCATACAACTTGTTCAATGAGAGCAATGTTGTATTCATGGCATTCAACGTGATTTCCACTAGTTTTGTCACAGAGTCCGATTTTGGTGAGATGGAAAGATTTACGATCGGACCAGATTATCTCCGTGGAGTGGGTGCATAAAAGGGAGCGAATGAGTCTGCATTTGATGTATCATCCCCATCAAACAAAATAGGGGAGATTGATAGATTTGCAGAGAGGTAGTGAGCCGAAAAACGAGAGGCGCTTAAATCCAGATCTATTATGCCAATGTCTGGTGAAACATTTAAGTTGAGTGAGGCAATTTCACTTTCAACCGGTTCAGCAGTAGGAGGAACATTTTTCAAAAGCACACAGTTCATCAATGAGGAGTTAGATGCCACTCCTGCCCCAATAACCGTTTCCGTCAAGGCGGATGTCAGCAGGGTAACAATTTCCTCCACGTTATTGACTGGAGTCACCCTCACTTCCTTTAATGGTACTGCAAGAGGACAGTTTAACCGTTCTACTCCGGGTTGCAAATCCTTGCCGAATTTCAAAATATCCAAAGCCGGTTAGTAGAGAGGAACAATTTTGGCAGCTTTTAGCATCCTTTTACTAAGTGGTGTAGAGGCTGACTGATTTAATGCTTTTTTTCGCAAGACGAGTGATAGAGACCTTTGTCTCAATGCTCGATCAAGCGGAGAGTTGATGTAAGGCATGCCTGTTTTGAGAGTAGGCACTTTAAACTGGAGCATCGCTCCCAGGCTCAACTGTTCTTAACAGAAGCAAAAATACAATTGTGGCTTTCGTACCTCCCTGCCACTTCCCCGCTACTACGCGGTCGAAGAGGCAAAGAGTTACGATCACAATATGTACACGTCAAGGGGGTGGGGCTTCCCATGATATGCTGAAAACAGCGTTTCACTCACTAAAGAAAGAAAACATTAGTGTAATTATAAATATATTAAAATGTAAAGTTTGCAAGAGTTTCTTGAGTCTTTACAATTGACCTGAAGAAATACCTTTATACAGCGTTCCACGCTTGCAACAAAAGTCCACACATTCAGCACGAGAGGCAAAGATATACTTCCAGGTACTTTGCCTGGCGCTCGCGCGCTGATGCACGCGCGATCACAATTTGTACATGTCAAGGGGGTGGGGCTTCCAATGAAATACCGCAAACAGCGTTTCACTCACGTTATACAGCGTTTCACGCTTGAAACAAAAGTCCACACGTCCAGCATGAGTGGCAAAGAGGTACTTCCAGGTACCTGCAATTGTAAGTAGTCTCAAGCTATTCCTTCTTTAGCTTTTTCTGCTCTGAGCTGCTGCTGCTGCTGCTTAACACTCTGACACTACTACATCCCTGCATAATGTCCTGTTGTCTATTCATAAATTGGGCATGGGGCCAGGGAAAAAAGACTGCAGCACGCAACTCCTGCAGTCTCCTGAACAAAAGACATATGCGCCTGCACCTATGTTTTACAGGAGGCGCGAAAAACACGTACACACATTTGAAACATGCTAGAATTGGCTTCCAACTTTAGAGGGTCACAAACACGCTGTTACATCATCCATTCCAAACCATCTGGCCGCAGTGTGAGAGTGTACTATGCCCACCAAGTCTTATGGCAGACTTTCCTTATGCGCTATGTATAGAGAGTTAACACTATGCTTACATCTCTTGTTTCTGCATGCCGGTAGCCCATAAACGTTATTTCAAATCCTACAAGCATTCTGAAGTAGATATATCTAAAAGACCTGTCATGGTCAAAATCCTCTTCAAATATGTACAGAATCCGGCATGCAATCACCATATCACATTTCCTCAAATCCCTTAAAGCAGTTGTCTGCAACATGCAGATCTCAAGATGTATTGAACTATGACTTCCATTGTCTCACTGTTGCCTGATGGCAATTGTAGTTCAAAGCATCTGAGAGCCAGTGTTGTCCAACTCTGGCCCTTGAGGGCTGGAATCCTGACAGGTTTTCAGGATCTCTCTCATTAATATTCATGAGGCAAAATGTGCATACATTTAGAATCATTGTATACAAAATGATCTCATGAATATTAATGAGGGATATCCTGAAAACCCGGTATGGAATCGGCCCTCGAGGCCTAGAGTTGGACAACATCCACTTTCAAGTCCAGTATCAAATCACAAGTGTTTTTAAACGCCTATTTGAAAGACATACCTGTTAGTGGGATTACCCACTTGCAAACAAATATGATAGGGCAATACTAGCTGAATATACTGAATAATATGCACATGTTTTAAAAACATAAAAGAGGATATGTATCAAGTGAGGACTCCAAAGATAGTGGGGTCCGACTGGACAGTTTGGCCAGAAACGGACTGAGGAAAATCCAAGCTGTTGTGTAGTTTTGAAGAGATCAATGAACCAGAGACAGACTCAGTGCGATAAAATATTCCAATGTAATGTGAGAGTCGCACATCCAGTGTTGTTTTTATCTTTGCATTCTGGAACTTGTAGTTTATATTTAAATGGCAAAGTGGAGAAATACGAGCCTCAGTATGCAAAGAAAAATACCAGGACTGAATGCCCTGCTCAAAAATGTCATAAGGAAACCTGAGTGCTCTGCAGCTTTGGAGACATAACTCAGAGGAGTGCAAATCACAAAAGTTAGGCCAACAAACAGAAGGAACAAGTAAGATGTTTGACCGGTCTGGTAGTGCAAGCTCTGTGTGAAGAGCAACTTGAGAGGGGCATTATCAATCCTTGCCAACTTAAGGGGATAGAATAATATGGGGCATAGCAACTGAAAGCCTAGTCATGAAACTGACTATTACCATGGAGATAGCAGTATAGTGTTCTTCGTTTCAATGCCAATTCTATAGAACATTTAGATAATTTCTATATTTTCATCCCTTGGATGTTACTTCTAGTTGATAGTTCATCACAATGTTGTGTGTTGCATTGAAAGCAAAGGTGTTAAATTATTCTTAAAGAGTGTAATGTTCCTCACTTCCTCATTGTGAAGGTAGAAGGAAAGTCAACCACAATGATGCCTCCAAAAAAATGAATGGCCCGCTGTCAAGGATTTCCTGTATGATAGAACTCGGAACATCACTGCTGAGACTACAGCGACCACGACGTTTTTGCTGTTCCATATTTGAGGAGCCCAACCTTCCATAATCTACCTTGAAAACATCACAGAATATGGGTAAAATCCCAAAGACAGAGAAGCAGGGTTTCTACAAGGATGTGTTCTTATTCAAAAGTCATCAAACCTACTGAAACCACACGAAGCAACAGGCAACACCCATATAGCACGCAATTTGGTTATTTTGGTAATCACACTGAAAGAACAACAAGCAGCAATACAATCAGTGAGCCCCTTCACCTCAGTTTGAACTTACCTCAACAGAGTGGCACAAGCAGTGTTTCTGGATTTGGTTCCAATTTATCTGGCAGATGGGATAGCGGTGCAATAGTGAAATCTCTTGCCTTCAGCCTGCAGAAATTGATATACCCCAGAATAAAACTCCAAACACTGCCTGCAAAGGCACCAGGAAACTGAACAATGGCATCCTGCATTATTGTGAGTGGAGATACTGGCCAGGGCACACCACATACACCTCCCTTCTGCCGAGCTTGACCGCACATGATTCATCATCAAGAGGGGCTTATGATAGGATGAAGTCTGAAGAAGCTGATAATGTTTGGTAGGCTCACCATCTTCAGTGTCGGCATTCATTTTGGCAAATCACTGTGTCCTGGGAGATTTTTGCAGATGATCTTGAGGGAAATATGCAAGTGGCATCTGTCTCCTGACTGTTTAACTTAAAAGTAGGCCATGCAGCTGTCACCTTTCTGGATGTGTCCTGTTGTTAGCATAGGTCACATGTAACTGTCCACACTATGGTATAGTCGCAAAGCAAAGTTCACTGATGATTCCAAAATAGTTCACTCTAAAACTCCATCTCCGAGTCCCACAAAGGATATAAATAACTATTTAAAGGCCTTCAACACTTGGGGCCTCATTCCGAGTTGGGCTCAAAGGGATTACCGGCACCGGTAAGGACACTGGTGCCGGTAAACCCTTTGCACCCTATTCGGAGGTCCTTTAGCGTGTCCCTCCTTTAACGCCTGGTCTGAACAGGTGTTATGGACGGGACCCGTTAAGGGACTTCAGAGCTAATAATGGTACCGCAAATTGCGGTACCGTTATTAGCTACTTCCCCATTCCCATTGAGCCCTATGGGGTATCAAATGGGAATGGGGAATGGATTATTCAATGGGGACTTACCGGTCCACCAAATGTGGGACTACACCAATAAGTCCCCATTGAACCAAGTCAGAGTCGTTACCGGTATGGGAGGTAGTCATGGCGCAAATAGCACCATGACTTCCTCCATACTCGGAATGAGGCTGAACCTAATCTGTTATTCATTTTACACGCCAATGTAACTTATTTGAAATCTATTATAATAATCTCTTATGTTGTAGTCTGAAAGTAATGGACTGTCTGTGGCTACCCTAACAAAATGCAATCCACAGTTGACCTGGGTCAATCAAATACCACAAAATAGGGTTTGGGAAGTGTCATTTAGCATACAAATAGCAAACAGACATACCAGGATGATGTCAGCTATGGTGATAAGGTCATGTGAACTTCAATAGTCTTGAACTGGGAGTAAATAAAAACATTCAAAATACTAATTAAGGGTGTCCATTTAGCTTAGCGTAAGTCTTTGAATCAAGAATTGCGGGTTAAACTTACTAACAGCAAACATCAGTTTCATAGTTTGGGCATGCTGATGAAACTATTGTAGTGAGTCTAAGGTATAGCCCAACTGCTAAGTACACTGAGACTGATACATATTAAGTAGAAGCAACAGCAGTCTTTCCCGTGTTTGATCAGGTGTGGAGACCATACCAGCAGTAAAACGGTTTATTGATAAGGAGAGGGTGTTGAAGAGTGGACTGATTGGGAATTGAGAGGGAAAGTCAGAGAGGAAAGAATGCTAAGCAGGCTAAGTCAACAAACTGTACTCAGAAAGCAATTAAATATATTCAGGAAGAATTCTGGAGAATGCTAATGTGATTTGCCTACGTGGATACATAAAGGACCACACATCTGAAGGGTAGGGAGCATACCTGTTTCTCACATGTTCACTCGAGTTACTCAAGAATAGATGATTTTTGGATACCAGGGGTCTTGACATCAAGAATAAGGAAGATGACCAGAAACAAGGTATGCATTTTGGATCATGTAATAATCCTGACTTAAGACAATGAATTAGGGGTGGAGCATTTATCTTGAAAAATTCTAGATTGAGTCATTTTCTTCTGCAGGACAAGAAAGTGGCAAACATTGTTGGAGGTAATGTATGGTTCAGTGGAATGAACCATATGTGAATACACTTGGAGTGGCATTGGATGCTCCGGGGGCATTTGTAAGATAATGTTTAGAAAAATGGGATGGTATTTGCCTTGAAAGGAGGAAAGACCCTGAAGGATGGGAAAGGGAGAAGGTTTGAGAGATTTAGCAAAGAGCAGAGTAATGCTGAATGAATACCTCGTAAAGAAGCCAGAACAGAGAATGCTTTTTTTGGAATTTGGAGGAGAGATTGAGTAAACATTTTGTCCATAGTTTAGTTTAGTTTACTTTATTATTTATAAAGCGCACCTAACCCTGAGGTAGCTGGGCGCTGTAGCTTATGATATAGTTACAAAAACATACATATAGAATACATAGGAAAGACCTGCTTGTCGACAAAAGGTTACAGGTTGGTCGACTTGCTAATTGCTGCATGTGGGGGCATGGAGTTGTCACTGAGGGTTACAGTTTGGTCAACAGTGCCAGAAATACAAAAGTACAAAAATACATAGTGATATGTGAAATGTGCATGGCTTTCAGTGGAGGATAGTTGTGATTTACCATTGGCATGTTAGTGTTTCTTATCAAATAGCCAGTTTTTCACTTTAGCTCTGAAGGACCAGAAGGATGGTTCAGCTCTGATAGTAAGGGGAGAGAGTTCAAGCTTTTGGCGGCCAAGACTGTGAAGCTAGCTCCTCCCACTGTTTTTAATTTGAACCTCGGGATATTGAGGCAGTGCAATTAGAATGTTCTGGTAGGTCTGGTAGGTTGGTTTCTAGAGAATTTGTCTGCCAGATATTTAGGGGCAGAGTTTAACAAGCATTTATGAGTAATAACTAGAGTGTGGAGTGAGATCCTATCACGCACAGGGAGCCAGTGGGAGTCCCGTCTAATGGATGAGATATGGTTAGACCGGGGTAAGTTTACCGCTGATCTCAAGGCATTATTCTGTAGGACCTACAGTCTATTAAGATTGCGTTCTGAGGAGCCCAGGAAGAGAGTATTGCAGTAGTCCAGCTTGATAAGGCTAATGCCCTGGCTAACGTGACGCAACCTTTGGGGGACAAGTATGATTTGCAGGCATTAATCAGTTTATTGTTATAAACTGTTGTTGAGGCCATAGCGTTCACTTGTTTCTTAAGTGAAAGAGTAGAGTCCAGATAGACGCCTAGAGTTTTGACCTCTTGGCAACTTTGACGGTGTTCCCATCAATGTTGAAGGATGTGTACTGTGTGTCGAGTTTATTGAGACGAGCTTGGGATCCAATGATCAGGAGGTCAGCCTTATCATTATTAAGACATAGGGCCTCATTATAAGTGTTGCGGTAAGGCAACAACCGTGCCGGTAGTGCTACTGGCGCAGTTGTTACCTCGCTGCAACATTACAAGTTCTGCTCGCAGGGGCCGGTCTGCACGCCTGGTCAGACCAGACGTGCAGAGCGGCACCCGCAAGCAGTACCATATGGCAGCAACGGCCCTGTTCTTAACGGGGCCATTGCTACCATCCTCCCCATTCCCATTAAGCCCTATGGGGCGCAAATGGGAATGGGGACGTACCGGGTCCGGGTCCCGAGAATGGGAATTACCAGGCCCTCCAAGGTCGGAATGGCCCGGTAATTCCCATTTCGCGGGACCCGGATCCAGACCCGAGTTTGGGGGTAGCCATGCCCTTCGCAAGGGCATGGATACCTCCAAACTCGTAATGAAACCCATAGACTGTGTGCTGCCATCCACGCCTGTATTTCAAGGTAGATTTTGTTTATCAATTTGGAACCATTTTCATAGCAGCCATTCAGTGTAATGAGAACCTGGGTGTCATCTGCCTAATTGGTATAGGTGACACCCATGTAATCAAGACGATCAAAGAGGAGCTTTTTGAAGATATTATAGAGCGTCGGCAAGACGCACAAGCCCTGTGGTACTACACAGTAGATGGGGACTGGATCAGCTGAAGCTGAAGGTGAGTAGTTCCTGGTTGTTCAATTTGAAAGACATGATTGGATCCATTTAGAGGCGTTTGTGGAGAAGGCAGCGGCTGTCATCAGGTGTTCTGTGAGGATCTGGTGGTCGACCAGATCGAACGCTGCAGAAAGATCCAATAGCAAAAGGATGACCAAGTTATCCTTGGCTTCATCCATTTGGATTCTTTTGTCCAGGAGGGCTGTTTCTGTACCGTGTCTTGGTCTGAAGCCAGATTGGCAGAGGCCTAGTAGGTTATTATCCTCCAGATGTTTTTGAAACTGGAGATAGGCCACACTGTCCAGAATTGGCAAGAGGAAAGGGACAGTTGTGATGGGTCTATAATTTGTTGGTATTTTGGGGTCTAGGTTTGTTTTTTTAAGGAGGGGCATGACCTATGCCTCCTTGAGGTTTTTGGGGACTGAACTAGTATTGAACGCGGAGTTAATCACAGTGGAAATGAATGGGGCAAAATCTTTGGTGCCTTCCTTAATGTCTAGGCCAGGACAAATATCTCCCTAGCATCTTCATGGTGTTAGGCCTAAGATGATATTTTCCTCTTCTTTCAGTGTAACTGAAGAGTAGAAAACAGCTAAAAAAGATGGAAAATCCCTGTTTGGTGATGGCTTTGGAAGGCAGCATAGATAGCATAACCTTAAACAGTTGAAGAGTGGACTGATTGGGAATTGAGAGGGAAAGTCAGAGAGGAAAGAATGCTAAGCAAGATAAGTCAACAAAGTATTAAACTGTACTCAGAAAGCAATTAAATATATTCAGACCATTGGTATAAGGACACATTCTGGAGAATGCTAATGTGATTTACCTATGTGGATACATAAAGGACCACACATCTGAAGGGTAGGGAGCATACCTGTTTCTCACATGTTCACTCGAGCTACTCAAAAATAAATGTTTTTTGGATACTAGGGGTCATAGTCTAGTCATAAGATTCTAGTCATACAAAATAATTCAGGGATTATTATTGGTCGCTGGAGGAAGGGGCATCCATTGACGAGGAGAATAATGAATAATAACAATTGAATGGAGAAGATTTAGACATATTGACCATGGAAGAAGTTCAGACCCTGGAAAGGCTGTCCATAGCCAGGGAAGAGAAAGAGATCAGAGTGCTATATTCAAATGCAGAATCCTCTAATACTGATACTATATGAATTATGCAATGAAATCTTGGCAGGGTGGAATAAATAAACCTCAATGGAACTATACTGTCCCAATGGAATTACACTGCTCCCAAAGGGGAACAAAGACAGGTTAAAAGTGTGAAAACTAATGGTCACTACTCCCTACTAAATTCTGATGAGGACCATGACCAAGAGAGTAGGAGCACTGATGCCTAAACAGCAGTCCAGGAAACATAATTTGGTTGAAGACCTATTAGAACTATACAGAAATGTAGATAATGTGAGAACTTTGGGAAGCCTAAATGGGGTAAATAATTGAATAGGGTTAGTAGGTGAGTCTTATGGGCAGGCCCATACAATAATGGATTCCCCGACTCTGTTGTGGACTTTGTGGGTATGATGTTCCACATTGCAAGGCACAAGTAGGGGAAAATGAGTTGCTCTCAGTGGAATTCTGATTATCAAGGGTACAGGACATGACTGACTTTTGATCTGCCTTTTGAACCATTTCTTAATTTCTTCAGATTGATTTATGTACAGGCGCATTATAAATGACTTATCACATCATTCTATGGCAAGACAATCAATTAAAGGGATTCCATATAAGGGATGCAGTTGTAAAGTGGTTGCATATGCAGATGATTTATTATTGCTACGAAAAACACCAGATAAATCCATCCCAAAAGTTTATGGGAGAATGTATGAGTTTGAACCAAGTAATTAAAAGTGGACACTGATTCAATGGCAATTACAAAAATATGTCAAAATGGATATCTGGAAGGATATGGCTTCAGGTGCTGCAAGGTTGGCCTGCAGCATCACAAGATAGAGATCAGAAGGAAGGTGAAGTTAAGGCCTAGTGAACACTGATTCTGCTGATGGTGTGTCCTGAATTCTAAGCTCTCAGGTAAGATACACATTATTGATATGAATGTTCTGGCTACAATTCTGTTTGTTTTAGATGCATGCCATTTAGGGTCAGCAAGATACAATTGATTGCTCTGTACAAAGAAATGAACTACTATTCACAGGGGCACGTTGAGTCATGGCTTTCTTGAAAGATCATGAAGGAATCATAGACAGAGTGGTTGGGTATTCCCAAACTTTAGGCTATACATCAAGGCCTGTTTACTAAGTCATAAAACAGAATGGTGGCCAAACATAGAACCCTGAAGCAAGCAGATGAATTCGGGGTCAGGAGTAGGCTCAAGCACAAGTCAATCATATTGAGACATGGGCTGTATAAGTGAATGCTGAAAAAATATGGCACTTTGTGGACCAAGAGGCATCATATCAGTAGTCCAAATGTGGTGTGACATGGACATGCAAAGATTTAAATTCCTGTAATACAACTATAAACTAGAAGGAATTGGTGATATGCATTTCCCAATATTTTCCTGGAATCTTTCTTTTAGAGAAAGATATAACTAGAGAAAGATGCACAAAATCGTCCTAAAACAATGGGACAAAATTAGGTATGTGGGCTTGAAGCGGGCAGCTAAACTAGACAGAGAAATCAGGGGAACAAGAAGCTGAGAAATCAAAAATGCCAACATTTAAAGCACCGTAAATTAAACTCTTACTTTGACACATCAGAGAACACAATTGTATATGCTTTGGACACCGGAACAGCGATTTAGATATTGCATTAGGGACAATGATAGTGTGGAGGCACTGTGGTAAATATGATAGACATGACCAGGTGTTGTACCAGAATATGAGCGTTTTGGCATGAGGAATTCATGATACTGTATTCTTTGACAAGAAAACCAGTCACCTTCTAGTATGCAGCTCTGACTTTGTTAAGGGATGAAGGAATCTGATAATGTTTGTATTTAATTTATTTTAATGTGTATCAGTTTGTAGGACTTTTCACATTAATACACATGTACAAGACAACACAAAAAATTGATCCGATCGATAATACAGTCAAATTTCATAATGTAATAATCATAGAAAATTCACACAATCAGCACTAACCACTGACATAGTACGTGGAAATGCACAATTTCATAGTGTTAGAGTCAGACTAACCATGCTAAAATCATATTAATAGATTGTAAAATTCAATAAAATATATATAAACGTCTACTATCAATACTATAAAACAACAAGTTGTTATTAAAGAACAATACAACACTAGAACCACAATACCACACGTCATTATTAGTTGATACAAATCTATTACCCAATTTTTAACATAGGCTCCAAATGCCTCCATACAGAATAACGTGCTATATGCAGAGATATACTATAGGTATTCAGGCAATAAACCCAACATGATATGCTCTTTATGCTCTCATTAATACTCACAGAGGAGCCCATTCTTGTCATATATAGTGGGCGATGTGTGTGACATTTATCATCCCGCTTGCATGTATGCATGTATTGGAAATTATATCCTTTTTTTTCAATAGAGTGCCAACTACCTACATTTAATAGCACCAGTAATGTGTTTAATCTCAGTAGTTTCCACAAAGAAGGCGAAGGACACAACACAAGGTAACCCTGTGGTGCCTTATACATATGTGTCACAGATTTAAACACTTCATGACCACTAAGTTGTGCCATGTCTTCCTAGTTCTGTGACCCATCACATCTCTCCAATTTAAGCACACATGTCTCTGCCAGAGAGAAAAGGTTTTGGTCCCACTCAGGCTCCCAATTTATTACTTCAAAGGTCTTGGCTACCAACTGAGAATATGTATCCCCTGGATATTCACAATCGCCCAATAGCTTCAACATTGGGCAGGTGGGATTCTATTTAGCTTTTATTTAAAAGAGACACCTCCAAGAGAAATGAGTCCCAACTCCAGTCGAATGCTTGACCCAAGATTTAAAACCCTCCTCCGAAACGTACCCTCAATAGTGTTCAGCCGTTTAAGATCTCTCATTCATATGGCTTCCAGACCATATATACAATATGGCAAACTGTCATTTTATAGAGCATAAACACTCCTTTGAGGCTATTGCCGGCATGTTCTCTGGCACATTTTGCAATCATAGATGTTAATATCAATGTTGTTCTGCATTTTTCAACTGTTACCTCCTTACAGTCTCCTTTAATGGATAGCACAACACCCTTTAATTTTAGTATGCTATATTAAGCTGTCCACAAGTCTAATACAGTGGGTGGAACTAGAGCCAGCTAGAAAGCCCATTTGAAATGGATCAAGCAAGTTAGAAGAAACCACCCACTTAACAAATTCATCAAGTATCAAAGATGCAAAAATGTTGCCTGTCACATCTAACATTGCTAACAGCGTGCAATTGGCTGCATCATCCCTCTTGCCCTTTTTATGGATCGGGACGAGCAAAGATATACTGAATACGATCCACAGGAGCTTGGCCCACTGTTCTGGGGATTTTTTTAAAAACTATGTTAACTAGCCCATTCGACCCCGGGGCTCGTGACTTCTTTAGTTTAATTATTTCTTATAAATATCATCAGAATCAAAATTCAGAATTAGGCAGCGATTCACGTCTCTAAATGCTTTTTCTGAATATTCTTCATGATGGAAATTCTTGTTAATATGAATTATCCACTCTTCTTCCACACTTGGTCTTCATAGTTCTTAACAGCTGCCGCATGTTCCTGGTGTCTCTCATTTTAGATAGCGCTACCAAATGTTGCCATTCTTCCAGAGATTTTCCATCATTTCATCCAGTGTTTATATTGGTTCCTTGTCAAGTTAACAGCCTCAACATTATAAGAGGGATCCTTTCTTATATTGCAAATGTCCCTTCTCATTACCTCTTTTGTATCCCCAACTTTAGCATCATAGTGATGTCTGATGTTAACCCTCTCCACAAAGATAATATACTCCCTATGCAAGGTCATGCATGACATAGTGTTTTTAATCCATGCTCCAATTTCATCAGGAGTAGACCTATCAGTGTCATAGATCTGTGGGCAGAGTTTAAACATTTGTCTGTCCATAAAAATCTGTTCCCACTAGCATTTATTCAAATATCTCCTATGCCTGTGTGCAATATGACTGGGTCACTGTATTCCATAGCCAAGGAAAGGGTGGTGTGATCACTATGGTCATTTAAATTTTCTAACATATTGAATGAATGTCTCATGGATGAATACATAATCAAAAGTGGCCCTAGCCATTATAGTTGTTCTGCCATCAACCTAACATTAAGCATGCAACACCCCCAGTGGAACACAAATTGCACCACTGCCCTCCTTGCTCTGTTCTCTGTGATTGTTCCATTTTACTAGTGCTTACCAAATAGTTTGTTTCCATGATTTCTGGCTAACATTCTCAGAGTACGTTGAGATCGCCCTCAATGATAATACCTGAATTTTTTGTGGCCGAGCTAGCTTCACATACAATAGCAGATATAGTATCCATTATTAATTCAGTTTGAGCCATTCTAGGGGCGGGGGGTCATAGACATTAATGACAAAAACACTTGGCAATGTTCCCAATGGCTGTACTTCAACGGCTAGCACATAAGGATTTTCAGGATCTATGGCACTCACTGTTGCTTTCATATAATTTCTAACCACTATGAGTAGGCCTGCAGAAGGTCAGTCCATCTTTCCTTTTTGTGCCAACTGTTGGAATGTTTGGAAGCTATCCACAGGAAACATCTCGGTAAGCCAACACTCCTGGATAAGAAAACCTCATGTTGCATCAATACTCTTATAGATCCATAAACTTCAAACAAATGGAAAAATCCTCTAGTGTTCCAAGAGCATAGAGACCACATTCATGTGTCATTGTTCCCCTTTTGGGTATTTAGATCCATAACCCAACATTTCTGTTGACACCCTTCATGAATTGCCTTAGACTTCCAATGTCCAATGTTTCTTATGGTTTAATAACTTCCGTTATCACAGGGTTTAACTCATAGCCCACATCCAGGAATGTGCTACTATATGATCTGCGGTTTTAGATGTAGTACAACGAATATGACTTCAACCTGCTTGATGGGTTCAATGCATTCAAAATCTCTTGAATCAAGAATATGGAGAGGTAACATAGCTGTCAGTTCTATAGATATGAGACTTACTCGTTTTTGGGCCACTTATAATTCTCTGTATCAGAAAAGTGGGACTGGGGCGTTCCAGGGCAATTTGCACTTATCTGAGATTCCAGGACAGTCACATGAGGTGTTCCAGAAGCCATCATCTTCTTTATATGATCTTGATTTATATCAATAAGAGTAATCAGAAGATATTCTGTGTAAGATGGAATCACTGCCTCTGATTTTTCATATTCTTTACCATTTAGTAACCAACTATTCAGACTACCCTTTATCTTTGATGACTTGTTCTTCTTCTTCTCAGTTTGATTGTTAGCCAATTTAATTCTGGGCTATCCTACGTATAAGCACCTATTTTCATCTGCAGTGGCATCCAAGTTTGTATTTATGCTTGCCAATTTCCGGTTGGCCACATTTTGTTTTTCCCACCTTTTCCATAATCTCCTCTGACGTCTAGTGAGATAGATGGTAGAATCTTGTGATGCTGTCTGATCGGAATCTTCTGACACATGCACTACTTCTGCAGGGTCAACTTCCGGTTCAATCGGTTCCACTGGTGCCAAAGAGGCCTGTAGTTCAGCCTCAGCAATAAGTTCATCTAAGGTTTCATCCACATTATGTGATGTTGGTTTATGAACTGTTGCCTTAATGGTCTCTTCCAGAATCTTACTGGACAGTCTTAGTGAGACTTTCAGTGCAAATTTCATATAAGCCATTTGTGCCTGTATTTCCAGTTCTGTTCGTTGAGTCACAGTTGGTCCATGCCATTCTTCCGTTCTTCTATTTGTCACTTCCAAATTCAGTGATGCCAAAAGTAGTGCCGATTCAGATGGCACCAAATGCGATGATATGTTTTGATCTATGGATTTATTATAACTGTTATTACCAGATCTTAATAGTATTGGTAACACTTGAGCATCTGGTTTGTTCTCTCTCCCCAGAATTTTCTTTAAGGTGTAGCACAACAGCAGCATAGAGTTGGTATTATCAATGGTAGCCTGGTAGGGTCCATCATAAAGTCATTTTTATCAGTCCTAATATATGGGCTAAATTGAGGATTGTGTACCTCCACCCAGACAACCTCTTTTTCCCTCTGACATTGTTCAGCTGGGAAGAAGGTTGTTAGAGGCCTTCTTTTGCACAGGGAGCTTGTAGTAGGTTGTTTACAGTCAGAGGGCTGTCCAGTTGTATTTTCTACAGCTCTATTCTTCCTATAAGGGACACTGTTGCGTAAGTTCTAGATGCTCTGTTTTGATTTTATTCTGCAGCTTACAACTATGTGAAAAGTTCAAGATTTAATTTAAAATGTTTGGCATCACAATTTATTAATGCTGTGACCAGTAAATGTAAAATTTGAACCGTTGAAGTCGTACCGGAGCAGTGCCACAATATCTTGAAACAAGAGCAAAAGCAGTCCTCCACGGATAGTGCTGAAAAATTAGGAGCAATATTCAGTCACTTCCTTATGGGCAGTAAACAATAAACACATCCACTTTGATGGAATCATTTATCTAGAACAACGCCAAAAGAGCACGGATAGGCAGTTCAGATAACATTTCAGGTAGCTTTTCAAAATCACTACCCCGCCTTACTGCATCAATCTTTCCTTGAAGGAGTGGAGGTGCAGGAGCGGTAAGGGGCGAAATAAAAGCCTCGGTGAACCCCTGCCAAACACCGCCAAACACTTTGCTGGGTCAAAGGCTTATATGTGGCAGATTCCGTTAAAGGTACAGCACCCCAGTGCACCATGTAGAATTTTACAAATGCAAAAGGTAGTCAGGAGCCACATTTTTCACCAGCACACACTTTGCATCACTTCTCTCTGGTTTGCAGTGTTGGAGGATTAAATGAGTGTACACTGGGAGATTCTGTTAAAGGTACAGTACCCCATTGCAGCACGTAGAATTTCCCAAATGCAAATTGCAGTCAGGAGCCACAATTTTCACTGCCAAACACTTTGAATCTGATAATTCGACTGTTGTATAATAAATAAATCTTCAGCTTGCTTGCAGTGACTTTATTTGTTGCAGCATAAGAACAGATAAGTAACATTAACTGAGTCCATCTAATGTCCATGGGCTTTAGGGAGGAAAAAGTAGAGGGGTTGTATGTCCAGGGCTGCTCTAGTGGCTCTGTGGCAGCCTTAACACTGAAATCAGGAGGAGTGCTGGGAGCACAATCTGCTCCTAGATGTTTGTGCCATAAACTATCAGTTTGCCGCTTTGCGCGGGTCTCTGGATTTCCGGCCGAGATCTTGCGAGACTTCGGCCGTGCCATGTCTCACGAGTTCCCTACAGTGACCTGTGGTCCCCCATGATGTAGATCACCCCACGCAAAAGGCACTCTGATCTGTAGTGAACCCGGTTCCATGGGGGCCCTTGGTGTAAAAAAAAGCAATTCTGATCTGCTGTAACAACACCATCATTGTGGATTGATGTAGTTTTCTCCACACTGTAATTGGAGCCAAGGGCATAAGAGGCATTCTTTTACTTCTTTTAACATATCTAGGATTGCTGTCAGTTGGTAAACTCTGTTTCATGGTGTTATCCCCCCTCCATGGATCCCCCACTGATGGCTTTGCAGCGTTGCATATGAAATCCATTTTAACTTTAAAGAGAGTGCAAGAGAGTTTGGATTAAAAACACACTCTCAAAATGTCTATAAAATTGTTGTCTTTAAAAGATTAAGATAACTATAGACTAATAACAGAAGGCAGGGTCTCTGGCTATTTTAAGGAACCCTGTGTTACCTGTGCTTATTTATTTTATTTATTTATAATTTTTGTAACACACTAAATCACCAATAGGCCTCGAAGCGCACATAGTAACATACAAGACATAATACATAGAAGACTAGGTCAAGCTGGAAAAGGTGGATCGATGTATGAATTAATCAGGAGCTAAATTGATGAGAAGAGTCTTAACACCCGGCTTAAAGGTAGGGAGTGATTTTGACTGCCGGAGATGAGAAGGTTATAATAGGGCTGTTCGGTAGAGAGGTAGTGCTCATGCCTCGCAGCTTTGTCCAGTAACGTGGGCAGCAACCAAGCCTTGTCTGCACACAAGTGCCACCGCTGTCTCATGCTCAGTGGTCAAAGGCTCCAGAAGGCTTATTAACTTCACAGGCCCAACATAGCAGATATCTCCATATAGCAGATAGCAATGCCTAAGAAGAAAAAGAATGTTGGGATTTTAAAATACAATCTTCATGTGTCTATGGAGCAATTTTCTTCAGAGGTTTGAAATAACTAAAGATTAATAACACATGGGAGGGCCTCTCACTATTTTAAGGATTATTGTTTTACCTATTGTCATTGGAGGGTTTGATCATGGGTCAGGCGCCGGTCATGTCTTGAAGGCCTGTTCCATGGGAGGGTTTGCAATCGTGTTTTGTCTGTACATGTGCTCCAACACAGCGGTGTGCCCTGAGCGTGGAACAGACATTGCTCTTCAAATGCTCCAGCTCATCATTATCACCATGGTGCAGCACAACCGGTATCTCAGTGGACCACCCTAAAATCCCAAGTCGTCTTTTAAAGACTTTGTTAAAACCATGTTAAAGGTTATCCGATTGAATGCACCTGCCATACATGAGGTAGCACTTCATGCTGTCTCATGTAACCCCAGACATAGTGCAGCTGCTTTTGTTGTAAGTGTACCCCAGCTTTACAAAATGTATAAAGCTTGCATGTTTTGTTTTCAGTAACATCTATATACACTTATTACAAGCCTGCAACCAATGTCGTTATACTCAAAGTACTGTTAAACAAACACATTTTTAACCAGCTATCATATATATAACAGGACCTGCAGTAGCAGCCCTGTAGTTACGGTTAAGTTGCTCAACTCAAACAAAGAGCACTTTTTGGCGGCTTATAACTTTGCCTCCCAGGATGAATCCTCAAAAAAATGTCCTTTCTTAGCAAGTACTAGACTGTCTTCCTTAACCAATACTGTAACCACACAGCCTACTTATGTGGTACACAAAATCCCACCAGCTACCTTGCAAGCAATAAGACAGGCTGTTGATCCATATCTTTCGAAATCAACAGTCCTCTGTACATACTGCAACACACCACGCTGCAGGGGGTATCACTTCTGAAATGTTTTTGAAGCTGTAAACAAGGAGCATGAGTAGCACTGCCCCCGACATTAGATGTAACAGACAGGCAACATCTTCCCCTGTCCACCCGCATCTCCATATTAGTGGTTGGTGCATCTTCTCTCATTTCCCTCCCCACCTTGCGTTCTAATCTCTTCAAAAATAAAAAAAAACAACAAAGAAAAGGTTCCTTTAGGAACACATTTCACAGTAAAAAAATAGAACTAAAAAAAATTGTATAGACTCCATCTACTTTACATTGTTCAGTAAATTACATAGACTCAATAAAATATGCCAACATTTCCATTAGCATTTGTGTTAATCTGATTGGAATAATGTGGCGTTCATCCTCCATTCCAGGGACTGGAACGAGGGATAACAGCCCACCAGCCCAAGTTATCGGCCCAAGCGAAGCGAGGGCGAATACCGATGGCTGCATACTACTGTTATCCCGCGTTCCAGCCCCTGCAATGAGGATGAAGGATTTTAGCACTCCTGGTTGTCAAAGAGGTAGGAAGGAAAATCCTTTTCCAAGATGGCCACCATGGAACGGAAAGACGGGCTCTTTCCTTCCCATGGCGGCCTGCAGAAGGCGAAGAGAGAACCCTTCGACCATATCACCACTAGCACATTGTTTTCACTTTCTAACCTATCCCAATTTCGAAAAACTTAACCACATAGCCGGTCCCTGGTGGACATGGCCGCTTTATCCCCATTG